>NW_022992351.1:5833187-6400687 GCF_902827175.1 Gymnodraco acuticeps
CCGTCAGATCAGTTTGAGCGGCACAGACTACCTGGAGGCCAAGCTGAGCGTCTCACCCTCCAAACCGAAGCCCCTGCCCACTGTGGAGCAGAGGAGGCTGTTCGCTCAGACCGCTACTCAGGTGGCTGTGTCCGTATCCAAGGGCTGCCCCTTCGTCACCTCTCAGATCGGGGTGGTCCAAGCCAGCCCCGAGGTGCAGGAGGACGTACAAGAAGGTAAGAAGAACAAGCCAGCTGTAATAAGGCTAAAGTGAACGTACATAGCACCAGAAGGACATCATTCAAACTGTAGGAGAAGTCAGATATTCAATAGGAGACAAACTCTCACAGTGACACTCCTGCATTCCTCGTTCACAGGTTTGATGACTTCTCTGTTGAAGGGTTTAAAGGATTCAATCCTCCCAACATCAGCTCAAACCGACACTGTCACCCACCTGCTCAAAGACAACATGGGTATGTTTAAAGTTGAAATAAACTCAAACCCTCTATAAGTACCAATTCCACCCTCATCCCAACGTAGCATAGAGCCCTGTTATCTGTCCATTTCAACCCAAGAGCTTTTGTATTTACTGTAGGATAAAATACATCTTAGTACGGTAAAAGGCTGCCTATTTCTTCTCAATGGATTATTAGATAGTATTATTGTTAACAAAATGTGTTGAAAACAAATCATGCTTTTATTATTTTAGGATAGTTAAAGCTAACATGCTTATTGTGCATAATGTAATGCACATTCTCAAGGTCCCCAAGAACCCCAACTCTTTAGTATAAAACAAAAAACAAACAAACAAAAACTGCAGTACTAAGTAAAACATAAAAATGATGTTGAAAAATGCAAAAAAAAGGTTGACAAAATGGTTAAAAATTCACCTGTGAGATGTGACAAAGAAATAACATCTGGGGTCAGGACAGACCCCAGTTGGTAAAATCAAGGTGAATATGATGCAATCTAGTAATACAAGTGTCTTTATTTGTCTGATTAGATTATTCGTTCATTGAGTGCTGTAACTGATTTAAAGTCTGAGCTGTCCCCCTGCAGTCGGCTCCAACTACGACTACGACCGCTTCTTCATGGAGAAGATTTCTGAGAAAAAGAAGGACCATACATACAGAGTCTTCAAGACGGTGAACAGGAGCGCCGAGGAGTTCCCCTTCGCTGAGGATTACTCCCTCTCTGGGCGGGGGGGCTCCCAGGTGTCCGTCTGGTGCAGCAACGACTACCTGGGAATGAGCCGGCACCCACGGATCCTCGGTGCCATCAGGTAAAAGGAGAAGGGGAAAAAGTCAATGTTTGTTAATGCTTTAAAGCTAAATTCAAATTCAAATTCATTTGTCCGACTGCCTTTTTCTCTCATAGCTCTACATATCTTTATTTATTACATGAGAGATACCCAAGATTAAGTCCTTATACACCTTACAATTCATTTTCAGAAAAGTTATATGTTCAAGGACCTGCATGTCACTGACTTCCTTTTCTAACAAGATTACTTCAGGTCAAAATTTGAGATGTGAATGTTTTTTACTGGCAAGTCAATTGAAGTCTTGTGGCATTCAAGTCCAGTCACAATTTTTGATTTCTGTAGCTAAGTCTTATTGATTCAGCTCTTGCAAAAAAGCAAAACTAAAGCAGAATCCAGCTATTATCATGTCCAAAGTCATCTATTTTTCACTTTCCTACCAAATGTATGTCACTTGTATTTATTTGCTACTTAGTGGGTTTTGCAGCTTCTGAAGATGGCCTTCAGATAATATGAAAGAAAACAACAGGACACCTTTAATATAACAGATTATGGGAGCTGAGTGTTTTATGATTCTGTTCTGGCTGTTCTCAGAGATGCTGTGGACAGACACGGGGCAGGCGCAGGCGGGACCAGGAACATCTCCGGCACCAGTAACTTCCATGTGTCTCTGGAGAATGAGCTGGCTGAGCTTCACCAGAAAGACGCAGCGCTGATCTTCTCCTCCTGCTTTGTGGCAAATGACTCCACCCTCTTCACTTTGGCTAAGATGCTGCCAGGTAAATACTGACCTCTGACCCTGACATTGTAGAGAAGTTGATTAAATCTCAGTATTATTCAAGGGAAGTCAGCTCCACTGGTCTCATGGATGTTGTGTTCATTGTGGCGTACAGGGTGCGAGATCTACTCTGATGCAGGGAACCACGCGTCGATGATTCAGGGCATCAGGAACAGCGGAGTCAAGCGCTTCATCTTCCGCCACAACGACAGCCGACACCTGGAGGAGCTGCTGCAGCGCTCCGACCCCAAGACACCGAAAATAGTGGCATTCGAAACCGTGCACTCGATGGACGGTGAGTACTACAACAATTTAACTTTCACTGATAGATCAGATTATATAGATTTCATGTCTATTGTTGAGGGTAAACATACTTATATGTTGCCTTTATTTGCAGAAATACTTGATATCAAATGATTTGAATCAAGATTTAAAAGATGTTAAATATACTGAACAGAGTTATAGGATGGGTTTGATCGTTTTTTAAATTATTTGTACAGATCTTTAGTAATCATTGTTTACCTGCTACACAATGCTTTGCCTTTCTGCTCACTGTTTTTATGTAAAAGATGTTCATAAATAAATGGTAAAAAAGTAAGATCATCATTGTTTACTTTACATTTGTGGCTGTGCGGTTATGGAAATAAACTGCTCACACTAAAGCCAATCTATTTTAATATTTTTAATAAAACAATGTTCCAAGATATCAAATTCACAATGGGCATGTCCAGGTTTTAAAAACCCTTCATGAGTAAAAAATTGGATATAATAATGTGGATTATAAGTAAAGTCCAGCAGTCATTTATGATTCATAGCTAATCAATTCAGTCAGTATTATTTGCCATTAATCACTATCTCCCATGGGAGGAAGTAGTTTTCTCCTCTCAGCTCTGTCTTGGTGTGCCATTACCCTGCTGACAGCTCCATAAACACAAACTGAAGTAGACTAAATGGATGACTGGAACCATATCGAGGAGTATTTTTTAAAACACCGAAACAGAAAGGTTGTGTTAATATAAACACTCTATGATTTGTACATGTAGGAGAGGTATTCATTTTAATATTAAAACCTTACTCTCCTAACTCTGACACAGTGATGACATTTGGCAAGTGAATTTCTTACTGATTGGCTATTTCACACAGTTGGATACACTATGACACTTTTTTCCCTTGGCTTTCAGGTGGTATATGTCCTCTGGAGGAGCTGTGTGATGTTGCTCATCGCTACGGAGCGCTGACGTTTGTTGATGAAGTTCACGCAGTGGGCCTGTACGGAGCCCATGGAGCTGGAGTGGGAGAGAGGGACAATGTTATGCACAAGCTTGACATTGTTTCTGGAACCTTAGGTGAGTAACATTTACAGAAATAACCTTCTTGTCAATTTAATAGTAAGCCAACTGTTTTGTTTAATCTCCATTTCTGAAAAACTGTATACTATTACACCAAAAGTGCAAGGCAAACGGTTTTAAACTGTCTTAGATGAACTGCTTATTTTCTTGGCCAAACTCCCATTTACAGCTGCTTGCTCGAACTGACAGTCATGTTGCCAACATGGCAGCAATAATCATCAACAGGCATGATATTTCTCTCATGTTGGTTAAATGAGGACAAGAGAGGAGTGCGCTCTCATTAGAGAAAGCAAAGGTTTTATCAGCTGGGAGCCGGCTTTACTTCCTCTCTGGTCTTTCTGATAAAACCATCATGAGGTGCTGCTGTGTGTAGCTTTATGATGACTGCAGGTTTCTAGATAGACATCCCTATCTTGTGTGAACTTATCCTGGATTACACTTCACAATAGAATGGTTATAGTCAACTAGACCAGGCAAGTGTTTACCTGGTAATACATTTAAAAAACAAGCTCAAACTCAAATAACATATTACTGTTATGAATCAACACAGAAAACGTGTCTTCATTGAAAAAATAACAAATCAATTATGATCAATTAAATGTGTAAAAGTATATGATTTGGGACTTCAAAATGTAACAGTGAGTTAAGTGTCATTGTGCCGAGCATTATTATTTTAGGAAAAGTAGAAATAAATAAAATGCACAATCAAGTACACATTATGCAAGATAGCCATTTTGCAATTGTTATGTTATTGTTCAGGTTATATATCTATATTAATACTACTGTTATTATAAGGAAAATTATATTTGAAATACTTTATATACTGTTAGGTATAGTTTTATCTATAACAAAGCATATTCCACATGTTTGAAAAATGACAAGGTTTAACTGTAAAAAAAAAAAAGCATTGAGTAAAATGTTTCCCTGTGAAATGTAATTGTGTAGATAAAGTAATATAGTGGAAATACTCAAGTCAAGTTTGTTAGATTTAATATAAGGACCCTGATTCCTTCTAAAGTCCTGCCTCCTCACTCCACACTACCTCTGTCCTTTGTCCCAGGCAAGGCCTTCGGCTGCGTTGGAGGCTACGTGGCCAGCAGCGCCGCCCTGGTGGACATTGTGCGCTCCTTTGCAAACGGCTTCATCTTCACCACCGCCCTGCCCCCCATGGTCCTGGCTGGAGCCCTGGAGTCTGTCCGGGTTCTGAGGAGTCCAGAGGGCCAGGTGCTGCGCCGGTCCCACCAGAGGAACGTCAAACACATGAGGCAACTGCTCATGGACAAGGGCCTTCCTGTGGTCAACTGTCCCAGCCACATCATTCCCATCCGGGTATGAAGGTTCACCGCTGCAACCTCCACCTCCACCTCCACCTCACTCCACCTACTCCTATCCTGACTATTCGAGTTGTTAGAATTTGTATTTAGAGCATCTTTTGGGGAATGCAATTTATCTTAAAATCATCACAGATATAGGAACTGGATAACAGCAAAAGGATACAAATATAGCACTAATAACATATTTCTTCTGTATATACCCTTCAGATTGTAGGTAGTATAATTACCTAATGTTATGATATAACATGCTTTTATGCACATCCCTTAGATGTTTTTTGTTTGTGAAATGTCCCAGTTGGAAAGGCTGCATATGATAAATATTGAATTGAATGAGAGCTGAATACATGTAGCTGCTTTAGTTTCAGGTTCCGGGTATTCTGCTATGGCTCACTGTCACACACTATTAATGTTACATTTGTAATACTGTAAAATCTCAAAATGTCTGCAGTGAAAAAATCCTGAAATCTACTCCACAGAAAGTGTGCCACTGGAATAATTAGCCTTTTTCATTCATCAGTTATATTCAAACCAATGATCTTAAAAAGCGATTATAAGCCATTAAGATAATTACATTTGCATTGAAATTAAGGAAACTTAAATCTTTTTGTGATATCATCAGTCATGACCATGCATCATGTATTGCTAATTGAATCATACATTTCTAATAAATGTTTTCTGAAATGCATTATTATATTATTAACACAGAAAGTTATTAATATGATTTCCCGTGGCACGCTCTTGAACCCAGCAAGTCGATCACATACATTCTGTGTATAATAATGAAGGCTTTAACTACATGGCTCACATCACTTTTCATGATCCATTTCCTAGGTGGGCAATGCTGAGCTGAACACCAAGGTGTGCGACACCCTGCTGGAAAGACACAACATCTACGTCCAGGCCATCAACTACCCCACAGTGCCTCGTGGGGAGGAGCTGCTGCGCCTGGCTCCCTCTCCTCATCACAACCCCGCCATGATGGAGTACTTTGTGGGTGAGTGGGATCCAGAGTTGTTCTAGTAAATGTCCCAATCAAGACAACAGGACACAAAAGCCAGTAAAAGTGATTCATGTTCATCCATTCGAGAGTGATTACCTTTTAAGATAGAGATTTAAAAGAGAAATACATTCTGGCATTTCATTTTTCATTCTAATGAGGGTTTATGTTTGATTGACAGATAAACTGTGTGAGGTGTGGCAGGAGGCGGGGCTCCTGGTCAGCAGCCCGGCCACAGCTTCCTGCACCTTCTGTGCCCGCCCGCTGCACTTTGACCTGATGAGCGAGTGGGAGAAGTCCGTCTTCGGAAATATGGAGCCACAATACATTACTGTTATGGCATAATACCAAAGAACATGTAGCAAGTTACACAGCCAGCAAAAAGGTGCACTGAGAAGAGTGCTGAACTTCTGACTTTGTTCTTGTGTTTAAACCTGCTTTATATAGACTAGTATACGTTTTCCTGTATTTATGCTTACTAAATTATATTTGCTGTTATGGATATGATTACAAATAATTGTGCCTTCTTTATTTCAAAAGCACAAAACCTGCACATTGGACACTTTCTTAAATATCTTATCTAGGTGTGATTGTTTGCATTAAGCAATATTTTAAATTCATTTTTGCATGATTTCCTTTATATCATTATCTGTTGTTTATGTAACCACAATAATCATATTAGTGATATTTCAGACATAGTTAAATCTGTTCATAAAATACGGGATAATAAAACATTCAATAAAACGTGTGGTGTTATAATCCTCAACCATTCACATATTCCTCTCAATTTCAACATTTGCTGCAATTAAGACAATGCTGAAAACTATAACACACTATTTTGTCAATGCTCCAAAATGAAGTTAAATTACATAAAGACATAATATGTACTTATCAAGCCTGCTATCAAACTGTGTTAAATCGACTTACACATGAAGATTTCATAAGGTTTAGGCACTGACATGTCTACATTATGTGAGTTTCGGACTATAAACACTAGTTGATATTGCAGAGGCTGGCCTCTTCTCTTTTGACCCTTGCCCTCAGTCTGCGGAGCTCTGCGTTCTCACCATCCACAAGGAGCCCACTTTCGATCAGTGTCCAGGCTTTACTGAGCTGCTGCTCCCCGTAGAGTTGAAGCGCCCCCCGCAGGAAGCACTCAGCCAGACGCAGCCTCCCTAGTCCAGCCTCCACACACTGAAGAGCCTGTTTCCTGTGAAGCTCCAAGGCCTGACAGAAGTCCTCCAGAGCTGCTGCCTCTCTGGAGCAGAGCACCATGCTGCGGCCCCGCCGACAAAGATCCTCTGCCCTGACCCGGGGGTCATCTGAGCATCTGGTCTGGGACCCACTGTGTTTCTTGATAACTCGGTCCAGGTCGGATACGGCCCGCTCGTGTAGGCCCAGCTGAGCGAGGCAGGCGGCCCGCTGCCGGAGATACTGGAGTCTGTGATCTCCTGCTGCCTGTACGGCCACAGAGAGGAGAGAGAGGGCCCGGTCCCAACGGCCACCTGAAGACACACTGCTCGCCTCCTGAGCTGCTGCCTGTTACAATATACATACAGAACAATACCTTTATACACTTTATTTATATATAAATACTGCTAATTTACGATACCTTATCGAGATTCAGGAAATATGCTGTTGCCCTGTCTTATAAGCATTGTATTGATGTTCTCCATCATTGTAAACTACTTTGGAATATTTATTGTGATACCTTCAGAGAGAGAAACCTACATTGATGGAAGTGACATGGCAGTTTTGCACGGTTTTGTGTAGTTTTAGCATTTTAAAATATATTTTAGCCAGCCCTGTGTCCAACCATAATAAGGGAAGTAAATAAGAATGATAGCGTGTGAAAAAAATCCGACAGATGAGATTACATTTGGAAATGAGAAATTATCTTGAGAAAAGATTCGAGGAGCTTCACAGAATTAAAGAGAGACAGAAAAACAAAACCATGAAGACAGTTCAGTTGCTACATCTAAGACTCTTGAACACAAAACAACAAGCGATTTATATTTGAACATATCATAGATCTTTTTTCTATTTTATAAATATATGTTTTTTCTCTAGCAACTCTTGTGTGATGGCTTCCATATAGCCATCACACAAAAGTTCTGGCATGCACCAAGCTGAATTCAGGATTCCTGCACGTACAGTAGGCTTACCTGTGCCATGCGTTTCCGCTGACTGAATGGGATCAGGGCCAGCAGGGGGGGAAGACTGGATGCGTGTTTCTCAGTCAGTTTGCTGAGCCGGCAAGCTGCGCTGTGGTAGTTCTGCTGCCAGGCCTCCACCACGCCCACCCGGGCCTGGGCCACTGCATCTCTTGGCTCCTGTCCAAACACCTGGCACAGATGAGCGGCTGCTGCCTTCACTTCACCTGAGCAGATGGACCAGAACAGCAGGTGGAAGGATTAGAGTCAACAAGGAGCCCAAGGTTCAATGGTCCACACAGCCTGAACAATCTCCTAACCAAACTACATTCAGTGACATCAAAGATCCCCCTGGGAGTGTTAGAGGCAGAGTTTGACAAAGTTCCCGGCTCACCTTTGGCTAGGAGTATGTCCACATAGAGGAGATGCCATCTGGGCTCTCTGCAGTCCGTCCTCATCAGAGCTCCGACAATTATAAAAGCCTCTTTGAGCTGCTCTTCATGGCAGGGGACAGTGTTAGTGAGCAGGAGATCTGACAGATTGCTCCGACAGAATTGATGCAGCCAATCACAGACGAGCTTCCGTGCCTTGTCATTAAGAGACAGGATGTCTTTGATACCCATGTCAGGGTTTATCTGAAGTGCTGCCAGGATATCATGAGTGCATTCCTGAGAGGGAGAGGCAGTATTAATGTTACAGTTTATGAATGACTTATCAGCCAAAATGTAAAAATGTTTGTAAAAATATAAAACGCCATTTCATCCCCTGAAATACTGCCATTCTTTTGTGTCCAAATTATCCTTTTATTAGTTCTGTTATATTGAGTATTGTATGCGGTAAGTATATTGTGGCAATTTTTTCCTATGGGCATGTTATGGCAGTATTATAGAAGATACTATTATGAGCTTCCTGAAATTCTAGTTTACCTTTCACTGCCATGCAGCTAATTATGTGTAAGCTCAAAATCTAGAGGCCAGGGGAAATGTTTTATTATTTTAAGTACTGTATTAAAGAACGTTTTGACTTAAGAATACCTTTTGTTGGTTCAGCATGAGATAGGTGAAGCCTCTCCCACAGAGGGCCTGAGGATGTTTAGGGTGCTCTTTCAGAATAGCACTGAAATCAAAGATGGCCGTCTTTCGCTGGCCCAGCAGTGCGTAACACCTCGCTCTCTCCAGTAAAGATTCTGCTGCCTCACCACCTGGAAACATACAATGATATGGTTGGTCTTACCATATTCACACTAATCATTTTACATGTTATCGACTGATCCATATTTAAAGACGCACTAACAATAAATGAAGAAACACTGATCAAAAACACTCTTCATTAACTGCAGCCAAAAACATAAAAAACGTTCAGTTTTGAGCCAGGCTTTCTCTTTATCTCTAAATGAAAGTTTAACCAACTTTTAATTATGTCAACAATCAGAAACAGAACAGTAGCAACTACATCAATATCTCATCAATCACATTCTAATCACCAGAGGCCATGATAGCGATGGAGAGATATGCCACAGCCTCCCTCATGGCGCTCTCCTCTTTAGTGCCCTCCAGGATGCGTTTGGCAACAGAGTGGCAGTGCGCCTGCAGCAGAGCCCGGTCCTTCTGTTGTGCCACAGCCAACAAGGGGCGCAAGCAGCTGGTATCGCCACACTGAATGAGCTTTTTCAGCAGCTGCAGAGAAAAAGGACAGTAAAGGAATCTGTATCTCTTTCAATGAAACATTTGTAAAATAAGGAGCCCAAATGAATGCCTCTGGACCTCACTTGTTGACCCACATACCTGATTGGTGTCATAAAGAAAGCCTCTGTGCAGCTGCAGCAGGGCGAGGCGAGCCAGGATAGGTGCCCGAGGGTTGGTGGGCCCGATGGAGAGTAGTAGCCGGTAGGCCTCCTCCACCCGGCCAAGCTGGTACAAGGCATCTGCTGCCAGAATCTGAGACCCATCAGCACCGGGCTGCAGCTCCACCAGCAGCGCAGCCAGGGATTGGACACCAGCAGGAGTCCTGAAGCACAGAGCAGGCAAAAGTGCAACACTGAGAACATGCATGTTGGTGAGAAAACTCAAATGAGGATTTCAATTAGAAAATGAATCATAAAATGAATGAGACTAATCAACATTTTCCCCAAAAAAGGCGTATTCAGTACACTGTATGACAAACATTATACCCTGATCTGTGGTTGTTTTTCTTTGATTGTGGCTTATCCCCCTGCTGGGGCTGCTGGGAGTCTTCACTGGTCCTGGCTTTGTGCTCTGCTGCCCCCTCCAGCATGACCCGTCCCTGCTCCAGTAAAACAGTGAACAGCAGCCCCCGGTAGTTCCATGGCACCAAGCAGCGGACAGTCAGCGCTGTTTCCTGAGGGTGCAGCCCGCTGGCTGTCACATAGTCTAGAGCTGTGAGGTAGTTTGATCCCCCCATCATGCGCAGGAGCCCCCTGCCACAGAGGGCCCGCACACAGCTGGAAGGGTGGGGGGCATCGTGTTCAATCACAGCCTGGAAGTCTTCTAACGCCCCCTTGTGGTCGTCTGAGAGAAGTCGTGTATATCCACGGAGAACCTGCACTGTGTTTTGATAGCTCTGCTGACCTTTGGCCGCCGCTAGCTGGCTGCAGATGGAGAGGGCCTCTTTGTGTTCTCCTCTGAGGAGAAGACAGTCGGCCAGCCGTACCCGCAGCTCCCTCCCTCCCCCGTCAGCCTCTAAGTGGCACAGGGTCCGTAACCGAGTGATGACAGGGTCCAGTAGTTCAACTCCTTCAGTGGACCGCAGGTCTGGGCGGAGGAGGACCCTCTCTCTGTACCCAGACAGGCCTCCCTCTGCCTGCTGACGGAGATGGTTACGAGCAGCCAACCCTGTGCCATTATCTGTGAATAGCTTTTGAAAATAAATCCGGGCATTGGCAGGGTGGGTCTCAAACGCCTCCCCCAGATCCCTGCAAGCCTCTGCAGTCCGTCCACCAGCTGACAAGCAGGCAGCTGCTCGACTGGTTAGGAGCCCAGCTCTTCTCTCAGGAGTGACCTGGAATGACCTTTCTGACAAGTTCTGACCATCATGATGCAAGAGAGCTGAGTAGACCTCTGCACTTTCAACAAACCTGCCACTCAAACACAAATATGCTGCTTGAAGCTCCTGCACTTCTCTGTTATCAGGTGAGATAGCCAATAACAACTCTAAAATTGTAGAAGTCTCCACATCTAGCTTCTCCTTGTCCTTTGTTGTAATTGCACATTCACTGTCAAATGTTAAAGAGGGATGTATGTGCAGTACTTGGTCTACAAAGGCCTTCACTATTTTGGGTACATGCTGAGCTTGTCTGCTTTTGACCATTGTGACAGTTTCAGATGTGTTACTCTTGTAAGCTTTGAGATAAAGCATCAATCCCTTAACACTGTGAGGTTCCGAGAACAAGCAGGCCAGGGCACCAGTTAACATCAACACCATGCGAGAGGCATCTTTTGGGTAAGGGTCTCGCATCCCTTCAAGCAGAGCACTGCAGCGAGCAAAAATCTCCTCACAGCCATGCCCTCCACTCTGAAGGAGAGACTCCATCTTGAAAATGGTTGCAGACAGATTGTTGGGGCAGAGTGTGGATAGAAACACAGCTGCAAGACCTTTATTAAGAGCCTCAGCAGGGGGGTTCTCCCCATGACTGTCGAGCCAACTTTCCAGAGTAGAGATCACCCCATCCAGGCCGGACTCTAGTTTCCGCATGTGGGACACGGTGGAGGCGGCGTGGGTCCTGAAGGCGGACATGTAGAAGGAGGTGGCCCTCCACAGATCTCCAGCCCCCAGGAGCCTGTCTCCATCCCCACAGAGCTTTGAGACACTGACTCCAGGTCGGACCACAGCTGTCATGGTCAGGCAGCAGAGCCCCTCAATCCGTTTTTGCAGCTGATCACAGTGATGACAACATTGATGTCAGCTGAAAAATAAATATTCAAGTTATTTTTCCCTTTCAAGTTAGTATGTTTAATAGCAGAGTTATCATTAATAATAGATGTGTCATATTCAAGAATTATGACAGTGTGAACAATACCAGGACCCTGAAACTAAAGCATTCAAAGGAAACTCAGCCATCATTCATTCTTATAATTATCTGGTTCACGCTGCAGTATGATACTGATGAAACGTCCTCTTAAGCAACAATATTATGGTCTTAAGACTCACTTAATTACTTAGTGTCAAGTATGTTAGAAAGTCTTAACCAATTTAAAAATAGGTGAACATTATTCATACTGGAATTGTGTTGAAACTATATTATATTTATATATATAGGCCTATATTATACATATATATATATATATATATATATATATATATATTACCCTATTACAATAACGTAAGCGATGTAGCCTACAGTACAAAATATGATTGTGGCAAATTCAAGGACATTACACTACCCTAAAGACAACAAAAACGAGTGCACTACTATTAGATTGACAAACAAGTTAGAAAAAGGTCAGAATTAATCAAATGATTCCTAGTTTCAACCTTTATATATACAGTCTATGGTTTCAACAGATGATTTGCATAATGAAAACCTAGCCCCCTTGTGAGGGGCGGGATGCTTTTGTCTTTCTCTGGCCCACCTGCTTGCTGCTTTGCATTTTGTTGTAAACAGTAGCCTATACCAACAAAACTTAAACTTAATTGTTAAACGACTTACCAATACGGTCGTTGTCAGTTCATTTTCTGTGGTTGAAGGTCCGGGCCCTATTTTTTGTAACTCAATAGCTCTTGACTCAGAGTTACCACGGCAACACGGTGTCCGCTCAAACAACAAAAGTGCAGCGAAGTTTTTTGGGGTTAAGAACAAATTCTTTAGCAGGTGGAAAGACACAGAAAAAGCAATAATATACAAACCAAGCAACTGAAATGTGCTTCTTATCGCGGTAAACTCCTCATGTCTCTGTCCTCTGTTGATGGGACGTTCCTCCACGCGTCCGGTTGCCCATGGAAACTCCTAACGCCTGTGCTCATTGGAAGAGACGCAGCTCGTAGATTCACTGCTTAAAGGCAGCGATCAAATCTGCTCCTTTTCGTAAACAGAAAACGTAGACAGAAAAAGACAGTGAATGCTTATAGGAGTGCTGAAAGCTGAAAGCATGAAAAAAAGTCAAATCCCAGGCATTTTTACAAAGAAAAAGCTCTAAGGTAAAGTTGTCTTATTATCTAGCCTACATAAATAGCCCGTCCATATGAATGTGATTGAAAAACATTGTAAAAACTGTTGAAGCTATTTGTTTCATGTATAGTGTAAAATGGCCAATATTAAGAATTGACAAGCCATAAATATAATTTACATGTATATCTCCTATGAAATATATAAACCCATCAGTATTTTAAAAAAGTATTTAAAAATCGTATCACTGGTTAAAACTAGCCTACTTGCAACATATTAATGTGTATGAACTAAATGTTAATCTTACCCTTCTGTCAGAATTTTAAATGCGTTATTTGAATGTAAAAGCATAATGCCAATATTAAAATCTGTCTCTGTATGGGATCTCTGCTTTATCTACCAAGAACAATGTGGACAGCTGTTCCTGCTGCTGAAGCGGAATTTGCAATTCATGAGATTGGTCTAATCCACCTCAAGAATAAAAGCTCCTCCAACACCCTGCTACGTTTTCTTTGTATTGGGTCCTTTTCTCAAAACTGCACACCAGCTGCCACTGTTCAAACACCACAATACCAATACTGCTACCTGGTGGCCACGACTTTTATTCATCACATTCTTCTTTGATAACGTTCTGGCTCTTACTATACCACGGTACCACACATTTGTACCAGATGACTCCAGTGAGGACCCAATTACTAACCCTGACAGTCTCAGTATAATAATCCACTCATTAAGCGTTGTATTTATTGTACCAAATTAAAACATAATCATTTAAAAATGTGTAAACAATGCATATTTCAAAGATAAAAGCCAAAAACGACAGACATAGATTCATATAAAAACATTATTACATAGATTTACTGGAAAGTGCATTACTGCCTGCAGTAACTGGAATGACACAAACTCTCAAAGTGAGATACCTTCAATCACACAACAGGAAACCATCGTTTAGATGGAATATGTGTGGTGAGGAAAAACCCAGTCTACAGCGCCCTGACACGTTTTATTTGCAGGAAACTGAAACACTGACGTGAGCAGCGTTGTACCAATACACTTTCATTCTCAAATGAGATAAAAGGGATGTCTGGTGTGCTGCTTCAACATCAAAGATTGTTCACACAGTTTAAATACTCAAACTGAACAAGAGCCTAACCAAACAGTTGGCCTTTAAGAGCAGGGTCACGAGAAGCTGGAGATTAAGCTGTATAGATAAAAGAAGGGGATTCCCCTTTATTCATGATGTTTTCCTTAAATCTCCACCTATATTACTAGAGTTCTGCCCTAAGTTGTTACAGGCCATGACGCGGCTTTTTAAAATAGTTTAGTTGTTGTGACATGTATTTGAGGAAGCCATTTCTGCAGATTACTTTGCACTGCAACCAACCTGGAACTGATATGTACAATATCAGCTGTCAACCAAATAAAGACTCAAAAAGGCACACATTTTACACTTATCTGGAGGGCATTTGATGATGTTCAACCATTAAACACGTAGAAAACAAAACATCTGCATTACTCATTATGAGTCACTTTTGACGTCACTTCAGTTTCCTGGGGATGAACTATTGCTCCAGTTGGTGTCCTTTTTAGGAAGCACAGTTGTCTCTTATGGTTCTTGTGTTCCCAGGTGCTGAAGCCTCACGTGTCCTGCAGTGCCCCATTAAAACCATGGTCTTTGTAACTTCTGCAGACTGGGAAACATGGCTCCAGTTAAGGTTTCCACTGCAGCTTGTCCAGGTTTTCCTGCAGTAGCTGGGCACAGCCAGATAAATCCATGTAGTGCAGGGCCGAGAAGACATCATTCAGGCAGCCAGAGGAGCGCTGACTCCACAGCCTCAGCATCTGGTACTGCTTCTCCATGGAGCCCATACCCAAACCAGCCTCCAGCTCCACCCGCTCAATCTGCTGATCCACCACCGAGAGCAGACGCAAGAACTCTTTCCACCTACGCAGGGGCACCTCCTTGATGATGGCATAGAGGACGATGGCCGGCCAGTGCTCAGTTTGCTCGATTTGTTTGATAACTGGAAAGAGGATCAGAGATAATCAGAGCAGATCAAAACTCTGCTGTGGAAAAGGTCACTTGCAAGAGTGTGCTGCAAACTGCAAACCAAGACTCAAGCTAAGCTGAAGGTCATCAAGATATAAAAAAACGGTGCGGAGGCAGAAACAAGAGATCGTCCTTGCACTCACAACATTCAATATGAAAAGGTTTTATTTCTGCATTATTAGAGTGAAGCATTGATCAACTGCTTTAAAGTGTTTTAAAGAGTGAGCAATTCAAAGGGAGGGTGCCATTTATTTTCACCTCCCACAGATAACAAAGTGTCTGTGTGTTTAACATTTACACTGCCATAAAAGAAGCATTGGAAAATATATATGTGCTTTAATTAACATTTTACCCTCACTACGACTTATACACGTGCGGCTGTTGACCATTTCAAAGGGTTTAAAAGATGATGTACACGGATGCAAATCATTCATAGTTAGAGACATGCACTCACTATCTGATTTGCCATGTCCCCTAAGGTCGAACTGTTGACCCATGAGAAGAAGTGAGGGTGTCCGGTGTCCGGTTTCCCAGTTACCGCCTCCACAATGCGGGCCACAAGTTTGATCAATGATAAATGGTGTGCTAAACATGCAGAGATGAAAGGACTGCTGCTTTGAGACTGAGAACACTGCAGTTGAAGATAGCACAAAACATCGGTTATCAGATTTAGGGAAAGTGTCAAAATGACAAGTTGTGCGTAAAAGAAACGAAACCTCCTTAATGTTTTCCTCTTTCTGCAAAGTAGGTGTGAGGTGACACTTGAACCCATGTTAAATAGTTGTCTTTGCAAATACTCTTACAAAACATGTACACCTAGCAAGAGATCGATATGGATGCAGAGAAAGTTTACAAATTGTGAGAATGTACCACTTGGTGACAAGAGTTGTTGTTTTTACAATACATTGCACCAGTATGAAAAAAAACAATTTCAAAGAGCCAAATGAGACAGAGGTCTTCACATTTTGTTGTTTTGTTTGAACCAAAGGTTTGAATAGCAATAATTTTGTTTACAATGTTATATAACAGAGGAAAGCAAGACATATTTTTATTTGAGAAGTTGGAATTAGTGAATATTGGAATCATTGGAACATTAAACTACTGAAACACTTAGCTCATTAGCAAAATAGTTGCTTATATTAGCTTGACATTGTTTAGAGACAACATTTTGACTTTCAGTAATGACATACATGTAGCTTTGCGTAAAAGATTATCTTAGATCAAAGATCAAATTAATCTATCACACACAATTTCTCTTATCTTCTAGCGTAGTTCCAACTCAAAAAAGCAATTTTATAAACACTTGATTTGACTCTTTTTCAGGCGAATTTTACAAATGTTTCTTTACAAATGTTGAGAAAGTAGTTTCATACTCTCATGAAGAAAAATGCCGCTTCGATAATATGTGTATTCTATTTCTCATCACAGTACTGAAACGGATCATAACAACTCATAACTGTGTTTGCTTCCTGTGACTCTATAAACAATATTGTTAGTAGCAGTAGCAGCAGTTGTAAGATCATGAGATGACCTCTGACCTTCTTGTATAAAGGGTGAAGGGAGACTCAAGTAGAGCAGATCAATGCACTGCCAACATCTTACAGTACTTTTAATTTATTACTTTACTAAACTAAATGTTGATTGTAAAAAAATAGCTGCAGCCCCTCAAGTCTGTAAAAACATGCAGTATTTTAATTCAAGTGTATTTTATACTCAAAGGTAAAGCAAGGCAAAGCAGATGAAGTTTATTTGAATAGGACATTTAAAACACAAGGTAATGGTAAAGGCCCTTTTTTCTAAGTCCTACTAAAACGTTAGACCTCTAATTCTTGATATACTCTTTTGGGCATAGAAGGCTGGTTTGTCTTAATGTAGATGTTAAAATGTAGGCCTGAGAAAATGATTACCCTACGATTTTGGTCATGGTTTGTGGTCTTTTACGGTGGCGACTAAAGGCGATAACAGACTTGTATTGTTCTACTTTGGATCCAAAGACAATTATTTATTATATTTATGTTTAACAAACATTTTGGCACATACAAGTACTGATTTGTTTAATGCTTAAAAAAAATCTTTGAATACATCTTTGTGTCCTCTTCACAATAATGGTAAGAGGCAGAGCCTTGGGGAACTCCTCGTGATTTTAATAT
Source organism: Gymnodraco acuticeps (assembly GCF_902827175.1). Taxonomy (NCBI): domain Eukaryota; kingdom Metazoa; phylum Chordata; class Actinopteri; order Perciformes; family Bathydraconidae; genus Gymnodraco; species Gymnodraco acuticeps. The sequence continues at coordinate 5,850,358 of NW_022992351.1, forward strand.
GCTCAGATGTGATGTTTCGGATTGACAAACGTCTGTCGGCTTTTCAACTGTGCTATTTCTAAGTGGATGTAATTTAAGAGCTTAGCAAGAGCAGTCTTTAACATGTCTGTGCTACGGTGTACCGTCAAAATCCAGATTATTAATTATTGAATAATTGATTGGGGCCGAGAAGGTAGTTTCAAAGATGTTACTTAACAGAAGAGGTCTCACCTAGGCCTGTAATTGTAATTTATTTTGAGGGGTAGCTTAAGGGCCTGTTGGGAAATGCCTGAGAGTAGAGAAATGCTTATTTTCGGAAGATGTATTGCCATGCGTTAAAAAACATTTAGTTTTAGCATGAGGGGGGTTTCAGAAACACCCCCTGAACCAGTAGACAAACAATGATCTCAAACAACACAGTAAATTGACACCACAAGATCACAACATTCTTCACAGGCTGTGATGCTGAATCTTACCTTTGTGTTCACCGTCTGGTAGGAGAGGCCTGATGTGGGCTGGATGTTCTGGTGTGGCTGCACTCTGACTGAGAGTCATCATGGGAGTTTCCTCAGATATGTGTAATGTCTTCAAAGTACAAAGAAGAACAAATAAATTCAAATTACTCCAATTCAATTCAGTCAAACCTCCTCTTTTTAATGTGAATGTGATTCTAAAAATGTTCACAGCTGATAGCTTAAGTTACATTTGACAATAAATTGTGGTCAACATGTCCACCAACAGTACCATTCTAGATCTCAATATGAACACAAAATGTATGAAACGAGCACAAACCAGTGTGTGCGGGCTGCTATCTTGATGACTCCCTTGTTCTGTTAAGAGGAAAGCAGATATTATCAGTAAGCTTCCTGCTTGTCAGTGAAGAAAGCACATTTGAAACTCGGTTATATTTTTGTGAAAAACACTTTCTGTTTAACACTGGATATACTTTTTGTGGCAATACATGTCTTCTGAAGTTGCATTATATACACATCATTCTATTAAGTAAGAATTTCTAAATGAGGTATCTTTATTTGTGTGACATCTGCTGCACATCTACAAATTACACATGTTTTAATACATTTTAACTTTTTGTTCACTGTGTGTAAATCTTCTCAGTAGATAATTATCAAACGCCCCAAAAAACGGTATATATCTGTTCACAATACCACAAGTAAAAGCCCTCCATTCAAAATGTAAAAGTAAAAGTAATTAAAAGGACAGTGGTATAAACAGAAACATATACTATTTTATACTCAGAAAGGCACATGGATGTGTTAAATTATTATATTGGATGTTCATTACAGGTGAATTGAATTGTAAGAAGCATTTCATGTGTCAATTATTTAAAAAATATTTCATTAGTTTAATATAAAACACTTAAATATTCAGTTTTGGGAAAAGTTATTCTGAAAAACATTACAATATTTTGATTAATGACCAATTAAAAAATATAATAGAATAAAACAGTGAAGTATGCCTCTGAAGCATAGTGAAGTAGAGGTAGAAGTTGCTGGACTTTTTTACTGTACAAAATTAAACACGCTAATAAATAATCCACCAGTAGTTACCGTTCAATATGGCATCTTCGACAGGGGGCACCAGGTCATTTTTCACTCTCCAGCAGAGACATTTGAATGGATTCTTAATGAAAAGCACGAACCACAGTAAGCCCAGAAACGGCACCAAAACCCCAGTGAGCAAAAGCCACTGAAATTCCTTCACTGGTGAAGACACAGAGAAACACTGTTATTTCGGACATTCTGTAGTTCTTTCTAATCAACAGGACCACTTAAACAAAGAGGAATCAATCAGGCTCTGTTTTACTTACTAAAATATCCAAAGCTAATAAAGTATGTTAGGGCATATGAGTATACAACTACAAACAATAGACCAGTTATGTTGTCATTTCACATGTTAAAGTACCACAGATATTTAGCACTAACAGGGATTCGGTGGAACTCGGTTCACACCAGGATTTGGAACGTCATTTGAAAGTGAAGTTGTAGATGCTGTTGTGGTTGCAGTTGTAGTTGAAGATTGATTTGCAATTATAGGAAATGTTTTACATATCCTCTTGCATTCTGGGAGATGCAAACACTTCTCGCTGAAAAAAAAGAAGAGACTAAATGAAGACAACAGTGGAATCTGAAAACTTATCTTATCCATACATAAAGGGATGAGTTTTATGACATCACAAAATCACCTCTTTAGGGCAGGTGTGTCAAACTCAAGGCCCGCGGGCCAAATCCGGCCCGTGACCTCATTTTATCTTGCAAAGAATATAATATACAATAGCCGTAATTGTTGAATATTTGCTTTCAATTATGTGCCCTAGACTTCTGCTTTCAGATGTTTTATTTATGGAGTTATTACCAGAACTGATCAAAATCCAAGGCAGAGTCAATAATGTATATAATACATTATTTTATATGTATTATATATATATATTTATATAGTCTTAAAGTTATAACCGGCCCTTTGAGTGCAACCATAATGCTGATGGCCATAATAGCTTTTTGCATAGTTTATAATGAAAAAAAGTCTTCAAATGTTTTTGAACACATACTTTCAAATAACATAAACGAGATAAAGCTAATTATAACAGTTGAGAAGCTGTCAGAAAAAGTTGACATTGTTGCTTGATGAAACAATAGATTATCAAAATTGTTAGAGATTCATCTTCCGTCAGTCTAATTGAATTTTTTGATTGGCTATTTGTCACATTTTTTGTTTGCGACCAAACAGACGTTTTTGTCAGGCTAGGTGACAGAAACCTTATGGAGGATGAGACACTAACAAACTCTGGTTGCAATCTTCAAAATGAATCGTCAACAGAAACTGAAAGTATTATAGGATGATAATAAAAAAAAATACGAAAATGAACTCTAAATGTATAAATATGATAGAATGTTTAATACATAGCAAGTAGCAACTAAGAAAAGTTAAAGATAAAGAGATAGTGATGATGATAACATATCTGAGAAACAATGTATTGAATGGCAGAAAATGTCAATGTGCGTAAAGGAGCCATCACTACAGTACACTGATTGTTTTTCTGATTTCTGCCCTCACTTGATATTGCAGTTCTATGAGCTATGAAAATGTCACAAAAGATCAAATCTAAACATGTCTTTTCCCACAACTGTCACATTGCAAGATATCCCACCTTTGGCAGGACTTGCACTCCCTGTTGTTGTTGGGTCCTGAAAAACACAAGATTGTGAGAGTCAAACATACTATACATTTTCCTAGGAGAGTGTTGGTTTTATATTGAATACGCCAGGATATGGATCAAAAGGGCAGATGTGAATGCTAGTTTGGGGCTTCAATTCCCTTCAGTTTCACTTACCTTTGCATCGTTTACAATTGCAATCCTTGCACAGCCTATCACTAGTAAAGGTGCATGGATTAGCTTCAAACTGATGATCTGGGGAAAAATCAAAAACCAGTGTGTCTCAATCCACAGCATTAACACATTCATGACAAAATGGATTCAGGGTTTTTCAAAGGACAATATAAACCAGAAAACAAGATTTGGGGATTATTTAGATTATTGTTTTTAACATTCAGTTTATTTCTTCGATATAATTCAACTTTTGTAATAAAGAATAACTTTAAAGACAAGATGTTATTTAACCTGGAATTAAAATAAATTTCGTTTTTTTTTATTCAACCCATATTTAACAAGGTGAGACCTGTTGAGATTGACGATTATTTTTCAAGGAAGACCTAGCCTGGACATCAACCATAGAAAACTCAGAAGAAATGCAATAACAAGTTGACATGTTAAAATAGATATGCAAAATGACAAGTACCTATCGATTTGTACTTATAAGAGATTTAAAATCAAGCAAAGGGAACAATATAATCAGTTTCGAGGTGTTTTTCAGGCTATCCTAAGTAAGAGAAGAAAAGCATATTTCTTTCCAGGTTCAGTCTGTGTGGTTGGAACAGACAATAAGACAAACTCTTATGATCTAATACTATGACTACTAAAATAGAAATGTCACTCAGCGTATGAATTCACAAAGTCTCTAATCCTAGATTTAGCCTCAACCAGCTATGTTGAATACCTTTCCTCTACTACTCAACCACAATAGATATTACATGCTAATGTTATCATATTTTCCAGTTTCAAAGTCATTTTCATCAGAATGATGTAGCAGAAATTATAATTAATCTCATAGTTAGAAGGAAAAATGTGGACTGCAACAAAAAGCATTCATTTAAATAACCAGAAAATGTCAATCAAATTAATTATCTTCGTCAAAAGCTGACACAAATATATATATCCCACAGGTGGACAGCATGTGTTTCTATGGGTCTATAATTGGGTTTGAATAAGGTACTTACATCCACAACTCTCACAAAGCCTACATTCGCCTACGGAGTTTTCTATTGCTGTGTATGTGCCATCACCACACTTTTCACATCTGTACCCTTCAGCTTTCCCTTCGCATGGACCAACTTTATGATATCCTGGGAAACAAAAGGGAAAAAAGAAAGGGGAAGAGTTCATATGCGATTATTCCTCTATAACTGTAAAAGACAAGGCCAAGGTCCTACAGCTCGCTTTTCACAACTTACCGGCTGGGCATAGTTTAAAACATGAATCTGAATTTTGGGTTTTAACCTCAGTGTAACTCTGTCCGATGAATAGGAAGATGAGTATCAGTGGGAACACCTACAAAAAAAAAAGGTTTACAGGTCTGCGTGGAAAGAAGATTCTCACAAAGGTAACTGACTTTCACGCTACTACAAACTGCCATAAATAATTACAGCTGTAGTAGAAACATGACACAATAAAATTCATCATGTTATTGCTCGGGCATCTTTTATGTTATTCTCATGAACCTTTGTATACATCATTCAGGTCTTCTTGTGTATATTCAAATATTTAACATATATATTTATATTTAAAAACACACTACCAAGGGATAGTAAACAGAACATTATCGCAGTCACTTTATCACTGCAACTATTTCATAGTGCAGCAGCTAAGCTTCCTACTGGTGTTCACAGACAACATCAAATCTTATTATTTAAATGCAAATGCAAAAGATTCAGTGGATTCAGTCGCATAAAGTAGTTATTGTTATTTGATGACAGTAAGCGGAATATCTACAGAGCCATATCGTTCAGAAAACCATCCACATGAGACTTCCCATCAACAGTACAGCCATGGTGTTTTGAATCAAAGGGTAAGAAGCAACATGTGAAGTCTGAACGCTAACTTAACACTTAAACCACACAAGAGAATACTGTATATTTCTCTCAGAGCAACATCACCTACAGTCACCTATGCTCTACCATGATTCAGTCACTGCAGTATACAAATGACAACACATATAACAATTTCCCTCACTTTAACCAACCTTCAATAAGCAGAATAGACATAATGTGTGAGGTTGGTCATTTTTAATGGTACTTGCATTACTGTAACTGTATAAATGATGATCTATAATCCACATATAGCAGCTAAATTATCAGGAAAATTATAAAAAATAAAACTTATGATTTGGATTACTTACCAAAACAAAGTTCATGTTGGTAGAGCAGAACGTCAGGAAGTTAAGCAACCAACTTTAGAGCAATGTTAGTTTCAGTCATTAAAAAAAAAAAAATTGTCATCACCATGTGAGGACACTGCTAAATTCTGGAGGATGAGGCTTTCTCACTTCAAGCCATCTTTAGATTGACTCGTAAGTTGAGTCAGATAAAGTTCTAAAGGAAGCCTGTGTATGCAGTATGTGTGTGGATGTGTGTGTGTGTGTGTGCATGTGGGTCAGAGATGTCAGTTCTCTGGTATTTTCAGAGAAGTGTTGCGAGAAACAGGAAACAATATGAGATCATGTTAACTCCCCACACACACTCAGACTGACACAACTATCAGTGGCAACGTCAATGGGCTCCTGATCGTTTCCTATGATTCACTGCACCTCTTATTATTTCAGGAACTAGTGACAAACATGAGAATCATTTCTGTGTAAGATAAAGCGTAGGCACGGAGCATATATTGGGCACAGTAGTGAAGCTCGATTTTCCTTCTGTTCATAAACAAGAAAGAACATTTAAGTTCAACTTTAAATCAAATGTAGACAGATTTCAGATCAATAAAGTGCTGTAAACTCAATCCCTGATCAGAGGGAATCAATTTAAAGTATATCAAATCAAACATGAAAGTTCAATTGACTGTAAAGCCTTTAAACACACAATACAACGTGTGGATATTTTTAGGACTATGCTTCAAAAACAGCTGTGTATGGGTGCAAGTTAACAGAAATAAAATCATAGTCTTTGTCTTATTATATATATATGTGTCTTAAAGCTTGTAAAATATAATGTATGCAAGCAATAACGTGTAACAGCAGGCTAAATGAATGACTATGGAAACTTGCACAAATATATTATTGCAGCCTCTTTTTTAACTGATGCCTAAAATAGTTGACAAAAATCTAGTTTAATTCAACCTTAAATAATATCTTCAAAAGAAAATCCTATTCATGTCATGGAACACTGAAATTGCACTGGAACTATGTCAACATCTGGGGAAAAAATGTAGTAGTACACTTGGATTGAGATGTATTAACATACAAATGAATCATATGAAACCATCCTCATAGAAGCGTGACTTTTGTTATATGGAGGTTTAGACGTAACAAATGTCCAAGCTACATTACACCTAATTATAACACTGTTATATGACTAAATTGTACTAAACACATTAAAACAACTCTGTTTCAATCCTGTTTTGGTCAATAGTTTGTATTTAAAGTATTGTTTATTTGTTTTGTATGTAATTCATTGTTGTAACATTTTATTAATGATACGTCTGGTAATATCAAGTGAAATATCAAATCAACTTTTTCTATGGAGTCATGGCTTTGACTCAGATTGGGATACAGGTGCATTTCAGTTTTAAATACTTCTACTTTTTTTCACTTACATACATTTGAGAAACATTACATTCGTGTCTTCCCTGTATTTATCTGACTGGGAGTTTTATTTATAGCAGGTCTATAATAATATAGTAAAATGTCACATACACATAATGATGAAGATGGGTTTACAGTATATGTGATGCATTTTTGATGTGATGCATGTAACGCTCTGAAATGGGCCGTTATTTTATAAATGTGTCTTTTTTATCTTGCTACAATCAATAGTCGGTAACGTAGCTTGACTTCAGTGACGTTTTGGATACAGTACTTTTCTTTGGAATGGAGTATGTACATTGTAGCGTTGCTATTTTAGGCTGTGCTACTTCCAGCCCTGCGGATGTGATCTGCTAAATCCGACCCAAACACGCGCTGAAATAACGTTATTAAAATCATGCATGCACGCTGTCCGTTAAACGTGAACAAAGTAGGTCACCGTGTTAAAATCCACAGCAACATTAGCACAATATTCCCTTCTGTGTGTGTACTGTACGGAGCTCGCAGCAGCAGCACCCAGAAGTGAACAAAGCGACCCGGAAGCGGTGGTCCGACTGGAGGCAGGCAGAAAGAAGCTTTTATATTATAGCTGTACTCGCAAGACAATATCTGCAATCTGGACACAAGGTAATTGTGCATGTGTTTTTCGTGTATTCGCTGCTGTGCATTTATCTCATAACCGATAGCCTCCTAAATGCGTGCATTTTGCACACATCGCAATTGCTGTCCTTTGATTCGTCCAAAAGTTGCAGAATGTGAAAAAAGCAGCCCTAAAAGTGAAATTTGGTTAGGATGGCACAGCGTCTTTCGGGAGGAAGGGCATTGTGCGCCGGTTACATTTTGACCTTAACGCGGTGCTACGGTTGTTTTTAATCGATGTGCTGTTTGGGTCGAGCTGCATCTTGCCCGTTTCCGTGCTGTTTTTGCAGGGCATGGTTGTTGTAGGAAGTGTCAGGTTTTTTTTAGGAGGTGGGGAGGCCGGGCTATTCAAACCTGCAATTCGCCGTAAACAATCATTCATGCCTTTGACATGATAAACACACCTTTGTGTCCGCCTCGCCTCGCTTATTCCCCCCAACAAACTCCTCGCGATCAGATGTTCACGATCCTAAATTTTTGGGGTCTGCAGAATATGGCGTCCCGCCTTATAAAAATAAGGCTGCCATTTTTGTTTCTCTTTTGTCTGGAAATGTTTAAAGAAAACTGTCTGAGAATGTCTAAATCGCACCGGGAGGGTCGAACGGCAAAAAACCCTAGTTCTGTCCGAGGGCCGAGATGCTTTCAGGCTGCAGCCATGTCCCAAAAGTCAAAGAATGCTAAGTTGTTTCTTTAAAACATTGCGTTTATCTGCACATTTAAAGCGACGTTCACTTATTTTTAGGATTCCCCTCTCTGACAAAAGGAATAGAAGGGCAAAATGTCCAAGCTAATCGGCTAGGATGTTTCACACACACCGCTGTCTCTTTAAGTGACTTCATATTTCTAGGTGGCATTTTGATGTTTGACCTGTGTAAACTTAAAGGTGAAAGTCTCGCACTGTAGGCCTAATTTACACACCGAGTTATTTACACAAATGTATCATAGTAACTTCCCACACTGTTATAATAAGTTTATAAATGAACATGGCTATATTAGGATTTTCTTTTTAATAAATGCACTATCTTTAATGTCAAAACAGTTCCTTAACATCTGTTATAATCTATGAAATGACATGTTTGTCAAAGAAGTGTACACTTAAGGTGGATTTATTACATTGAGCACTTTTCAAAGTCTCAAGGTCCTCCTCTGGGAATAAAGTTTGATCTTCTTAACTGTTGAGGGAGACTATGAGATGTCATGTCAGTAAAATAAAGAAACATCTAATTAGTGAACATTGAATTAAGACATTTATTTGTAGATTTATTTTCAAACTATAATTTGTTTTATAAAATATGTAAAATTGTCTTATGTTTTCACTTATAAAGTCTTTATTCAATGTATTTTTTACCAAATTATTTGATTTATTTAAGTTCTAAAAGTTCACAAAACCCATAGCTTACATAACAATTACAGCTGTGTGTTACCCACCCCACCCCTATGACTAAAATACATTTGATTAATTTCAGGATGGCGGAGCCTCGATTTAACAACCCGTATTTCTGGCCGCCACCTCCATCCATGCCTGGCCAGGTAAGTCCATTCACATTTGTAAAAACTACAACATTTCAACCTTCAACTGCAAACTGTTTCCATGTGTGAATGTTTTATCAGCCTTTCAGTGAAACACATTCTTAAAGTAAGGATCTGTCATCGTTTGTTTAACTTGTAGATATAAAAACAATAATTGAGCATGTACTATGGGCTACTGGTCAGTGTTTCCTAACCCCCGGATGTGTTTTTCGGGCTATGAATGACTTTCACACACGGTGGTTGTTCTATTGAGCATGACCCTTTAACCCTTTCAGCTGGATAACATGGTGCTCATTAACAAGATCAAGGAGCAACTGATGGCCGAGAAGATCAGACCCTTGCACCTGCCTCCTACCTCCAGCCCTTCCCAGCAGTCTCTGCTGCTGCAAAGCTCGTCCATGGATGGCAGCGCTCAGCACATCATGTCACTGCAGAAGCCCCAGCAGGTGCCGGGCCACCACTCGCAGCAGCAGGGCTCCGGACAGCCGGACATCGCTCTGCATGCTCGCCCTACCTCCAGCTCCGGACAAGGTACAGTCTTTACTCTGCTGTTATTAGGACGGTTACTTTCCAATTGTGTCACGGCCCGTCCACACAGCAGCTTTGAACAAATCTTGAAAATCTTGGAGCTGGGCGTGTCTGACAGCTTGGGGATTTTTTGCGAGCAACACGACCAACAACCAATCACATGAATCTCCCGCCCCCGACATACAAAGCAAAAAAAAACGGGGATTTTATGCGAGCAATATATATAAACTCCTCAAACAGGCGAAAACCTACCAGTTTCACCCACTGTCTCTGGCACCTCCCTCCATGCCTGGTTCCTCCGGTTTGTATCCCGGTAAATAGTCTGGTCGTAAAGAACCGGGTGATTTGCTACCGTAATTTCTCGTTTGGAATATGAGGAAATGAACTGCGGTCTGGCTCTCCCTGCTTACACGCGGTTTGATTGGCTAGAGCTTCTACTGTCAGATTTGCATAAACGGGTTTGATTGGCTGACGCTTCCAGCTCAGCTTTAAAAGTTGAACATTGCTCAACTTTTGAATCCTGAACATCCTGGAAATCCTGGAAATCTTCGCTTCGCTCCCCCACAATGCAGTTCGGCGACAAGCGAGGAAAAGTGACGTCATCCCCATTCAAAGTCAATGGGCAGAGAAGCGTTGGAAGCGTTGGAAGAATCGTCTAAAGCTGCTGTGTGGACGGGCTGTTAGAATAAGTAACATAAACTGGCAAGCGTGAAAGTTGTCATGGTCAGATTTTCTGTCTTCTTTATGTTATTCTTGATCATACATTTTTGTTTTGAAAAAAATTATATGTTTGGGTCACGTATGGAAAAGTCCATGTAATGCTGGTTGTATCAAGACAGCATTATATCGTACATCATTTTGGAATAATTGCTGTTATGTGACTATATTGGCCCAGGTATTAAAAAATGTCAAACCATACGGCCTGTGGTTTATTATTATTTATGAAATAATTTAGCATAAGGACCTCAGATTTTGCGTTGTTGACAATCTCTATTAGACAATTATTGTTCACTTCCCATTGTGTTGTATCTGCAGACCTTTATACAGTGTGTTGATCATGTCTGTCTATATCAAGAAACAATTGACTTTGGACCGATTAAAATGCCTTCACCTGACATCTTCCAGATGGCAATATGGACGACAAGTCAGGGGTGAAGGCCAAAGGATTGTGGGAGGACTGGCACATGAGGCAGCTCACCGAGCAACAGCTCCGGCTCAACCATCGCTCAGGTACTGCAGTCAGGTGGTCTCTGTGGTCTGTTGACAATAGGAAGTAACATCAGTATCTGCTGTCGAAGAATCAAACAGCAGCGTGTTCTGTCATTCTGTGAAAGGATACTCACATGTTGCTGGTAAATTACAATAGACTTACCATAAATAAGACGTAAAGTACGTTTACTGAACTAACATTAAGAGTGCATTAGATAGTCAGCATACATAAATGGTGAGATATTTTTGATTGTGTCTTTAGTTTGTTAGAATAAAGGTGTGCAAACTCTCAAATAAGACTATTTATTAAATGGTTCCTGAGGTTTGAAGTGGGAAGATAAACACATAGTTTGTATCTCCAGCAGGCTGAGCATTGGCAATACTAAAAAATACAATTAAATACAAAAAATATATACCCATACATTTCAGGAAAACATACCATTAAACAGTATAACCATCAGTGAGTTTATGAGAATTAAAACAATTTAACTAGAACATATCTCATTTGGAATGAATGGCAGGTGGATGGATAATATTGTTATCATGTTAAACCGCCATACCAGTGGTTTTGCAAGTTGTAGCACATTTATTACAAACCATCATGCATTCTTGAATGAAGTATAACTACTGATGCATTAATGTATTCTACAAATAAGAAAATAAGAATGTTGTTATTTAATATATTTATTGCGGTATAGCTGGTGAATTTCAGCAGGGTTCAATCAAGTTTATCATAGCCTATAAAAATACAATCAATTAATTTAGTTTATCTTTTCTATTATTAATCTTTAAAGTAACTAAAGCTGTCAAATGCTTCGTGCATCACTGTGGAAACAAATGGAAACCAATAGCTCTTAGCTGCACATTAAAAAATTCAAATTGTTGCTTGCTTTCAAATGTCGTTAAAAATGTAGGTGTGATCTAAAATGTTTATCTGAACAGCCAAATGTAGTGTGTTGCTAGGTGTTAAAACAGTTGTGGTTTCCATTTCCACAGGCCTGGCTCCATTATCCAGACAAGACAGCCACAACATCTCCGAGGCTCTGACCCCCACGACCCCTACCTCCAGCAACCAGAACCGCCTGGGTGGCTCCCCGTCGATCAACATCATCTCAGGGCTGGCTAGCGGTCCTGGCATGGAGCACATGAAGATAGGCGGCCTGGCTTGTCTGTTGGGCCCCCCACCCAAAACACCCCGGGGACGGAAGAAGATCAAAGCTGAAAATGCGACTGGTCCCCTGCTGGTGGTGCCCTACCCCATCCTCGCCGACCAAGGCTGTTTCACCATAGCGCCCAAAGAGGGAAAAATCTACAGGTAGGGCACAGGAAGTTGCTGCTGTTGTCTTTACGGTTTTACTGCATTACAGGGAGGAGGATATTTTCTTTCAGCACTGGCCTTTTAAAGCAAATTGCCAAATTGAATTGTGGTCGACAAAAGATCAATAGACATTTGCTTGAGACAAGTTTGGTCCTAAGTCAAATGTAGGTGATTGGGATGTGCTCCTCTGAGACATCATAACAAAACTATCTTTAACCTGATTGGATGAATGTTTCCCTCAGTGGGCTGTAAACTGATCTTGAATATGCTATACTTGCTTACTATGATAGGGACAAAGTGCTAGTTTGGATTTCAATGATGATTCAGAATTGGTCATATTTTGCTTTTAATGTCTAGAAAAGGACTAAAGTGGTCTTGGTGTTGAAACAGCAGTGGTTTAATACATCAAAACATTAATGTTCTTACTCTTTGAACCTCTATTTCTATACGATGTTGACTAAATTAACCTGATCTGATCACGTTTCATGTGTCCTTGTTTCATCCCCAAGATGCAAAATATGCCCGCTCACCTTCCTCACCAAGTCGGATATGCAGATTCACTCCAAGACCCACACGGAGGCTAAACCTCACAAGTGTCCCCACTGCTCCAAGACGTTCGCCAACGCCTCTTACCTGTCCCAGCACCTGCGCATCCACCTGGGCATCAAACCGTACCACTGCTCCTACTGCGAGAACTCCTTCCGTCAGCTGTCACACCTGCAGCAGCACACCAGGTCGGTGCTTCTGTGAACACAAAGCAGCAGAGGTCAAGCTAGTGTGAGGGAAAGTAATAGCCGTTTAGCAGCTACCGCTAACTTACTATGCTACACTCAGATACTATTCTACAACAGCATTTTGAAGTGGGTATTTTCTTGTGTTTTCACACTTCTTTTTATTTCTGTGGCTCTGGTTTTCTCTTACGGAGTATGAGATGTTTTAAAGGTCTCCTATCATGCAAAAAGCACTTTTGTATGTCTTTTATACATAAATATGTGTCCCCGGTGTGTCAGGTAACTCACAAAGCTCCAGAAAATAAAACCCTCTCTCTTTTCCTCCGTACCCAAATCTCTAAGAAACGTCGCTATCAGAAACAATGCGCTACGTGTTTTGGAAGTAATATGGTGTTTGTTTACATTAGCAACCATCGCTAACACTCAGAGCTCACCTGTACAGAAGAGAGTATGTGTAAAAAAGCAGGAAATAAAAAAAGGAACTCACCTTGTAGTAAACAGTTTGGTATTTTGAGCAAAACACATCATAGACATGTTTTTAATATATTTGTATATATCTGAGAAACATAACATATGCCTAAAAATAGCATGATGGGAGATCTTTGAGTCGTGCCTTGGGATTTATAGAGTCTGTTGTGAAAGTCATTACAAATCTAAAATGTCTTCTTCTGCCACAGAATCCACACTGGCGATAGGCCTTATAAATGTGCTCACCCCGGATGTGAAAAGGCTTTTACCCAGCTGTCTAACCTCCAGGTCAGTACATGGTCACACAGTTGATAATACAACAAGTAGAAAGATGTTATAATTAACAGATTTTCTCTGTTTCCTCCCCAACAGTCTCACCAGAGGCAGCACAATAAAGACAAGCCGTATAAATGTCCTAACTGCTACCGTGCCTACTCAGACTCAGCATCGTTGCAGATCCATTTGTCAGCGCACGCCATCAAAAACGCTAAGGCCTACTGCTGTAGCATGTGTGGCCGGGCATACACCTCAGTGAGTAGACCACATGGTATCAGTTTGTTGATTTGATGTATGTCAGGGTATTCCAGTTGTGGCCTTCTGTCTAACTCTATATCAACTGAGGAGATGATGGCCTTTGATAACACTCCGCCTGACTTCGCCTGAAACTAGCTGCGTTTCCTGTTTGTCATAGTTAGCACTTCAACTTGTTGTTACTCAAAAAATCCGGCTAAATGCCAACAACGTGCTAGACCTAGCTTCTAAAATGATAAATGTTGCCTGTTTTCATCTTTTAGTAAGTCATATTAGTATCTGTGGGTTTAAAAAAAAAAAGCTTTTGCTTATGCTCCTTACAGAGAGTGCTTCTCAACCATGTTACATTTATGTAGGACAGGTTTAATTTCAAACAAAACATAATAAAAGCTTATTTCGCCAATTCTAATGTGTTTACTTTAGCTCTCTCCAAGGTAGAAGTGTGCTACAGTTTGGACATCTTGATTTATTTACTGAGTGATGCGTTAGACTATAATATGTCAAATGTCATTTACAGATGAAATGTTTGTACAATGCACTGTAACCTTTTCTCCGGGAGGCTTAAAGACATTTCTATAGGTTTAGAATCCTGATTCTGAGAATCGAAAAGGTTTAAAGTCCAGATTCTGGGAATCAAAAATAGGTTAAAAGCCCTCGATCCTCGTTGTCTAAAAGAAATGTGTTTAAAATCCTAGATTCAGGGAATCTAAAAAAGAAAAGGACGTTTCTGGGAAATGTAAAAAGGTCTCGGGAGGCTTTGATAGACAGGTTTATTCATGTATTACGTGTTTTTTTATTATCTTTGCTTTTTAATGACTGTTTTTAAATGTCATTTTATAACGTGTTTCTGCTGCACTATTTCTTAATGCTCTTAATGTCTTGTATTTTTGTAAAGCACTTTGAAATGCCTTCCGTTGAAAGGTGCTATATAAATAAACTTGCCCTGCCTAAGCAAAAATGTTTATTTTCATTAATGTCATTGACTTAACTTGGTGTGTTTTCTTGTGTTTTGTAGGAGACCTACCTTATGAAGCACATGTCCAAACACACGGTGGTGGAGCACCTAGTGAGCCACCAGTCGCCTCAGAGGACCGACTCCCCCAACATCCCCATCCGCATCTCCCTCATCTGAGCCCCCCCGCTCGGCAGCAGGTCGGATTCAAAGTCTATGTTAGGCTGGAGCTTATGAGGCCATGCACCCACAGCCATCTACATAAGGCTTACATTAGCATTATGACAGCTGACATAAGCATTCAGTGCTAGATTCAGTAAACAGACTGCCTCCATGATCCATCTCGACACAGGCTGTCTGTCAAAAATGAGCACAGCGTTATTTTGTGAATGTATAAAAAAAAATACAGCTAGAAGTTGTCCGGAGGATCGAGAGGCAAAGAATGTCTTGCGTCAGATTTAATAAGCACTTTCGTAAGCGTCATGTAAACTGCCGGATGCATTGGCCATCAGAAATGTTTTAGTTTTAGGTTCCTTTACTTTTCTTTTTTCCTCTTCCATGAAATGGGTTTCCAAAATGTGCCAGATGATATTTGCCCTTTATAGAGAATTGAGAGAATAGAAAAACATGTTTGCTGGGTGTATTCTGGAGACATCCAAAGATAATCTTAAAGCACTTTTAGGCCTTGTGGTTTTTGCTCAAATTGTATCAATCTTGTTTGGATGGAAAATGCCAAAGGGCATTACTTGTGGCAGCTAAGAGCACTGACTGTGTATAAAATACAGTCTTTTTTTTTACTTTCTTTGTTTTTTACTTATTTGTGCAAGTACACATTTACAGGGTCATCTAAATTTGAGGAAGGCAATCGGTAGATGACAATTATAACATTTAATGATTGTATTAAGAAGTTGCATTATTGACTTGGCGAGGCAAAAAGTAGAGCAACATGGAAGGGAAGAAGGATGAATGTTTTTTTTAAATTCCAAAACCTTTCACTCCATATTCATCTTTACGGCACCTT
Source organism: Gymnodraco acuticeps (assembly GCF_902827175.1). NCBI lineage: Eukaryota > Metazoa > Chordata > Actinopteri > Perciformes > Bathydraconidae > Gymnodraco > Gymnodraco acuticeps. Next base: position 5,866,199 of record NW_022992351.1, read on the forward strand.
TATGATCATATAACGTATGATCAAACACTGCTTTTAAATTGTGTTTTCCTCGCGTCCAGTTAACTAGTGCCATATATGAACCTTGTTGAGGTTTTAAGAGAAAGCTATTCTTGTTATAGTGTGTCTGCTTTCTCTACTCCGTTAAGCTTTGACTATTATTTTTGTAGTTTTAAAAAGGTTGAATAAATTGCACATGTACCAGTGCCAGCTCTACTTTTAAACCCTCTTCAGGTGAAATCAAATTTTACTTGAGTGGTCAATTTTAAAACCCAAACATTGGACCAAAATGTGAAGTTATTGTACAGCTACTCTAACCCAGTTACATCCTTTTTTTTTTTTAATCTTAAATAAGCTTTACCCATTTGGAATGAACTGCAGTATAAGTCATATTCCATAGGCCTATGTTATGAGTTCATGTGGAGCTGATGCTTCTCCTTTTGAGGTTATTTTCTCCTTTAGTATTCTTTTTATTGTACACAGTATTGTTTGCTGTATTTTTACTGTAACTTTAACCTCTGGACGGTACTAATAGAGTACCCTGTATTCTTCAGGGCACTGCAGAAAAAGGTGCTACAGCTAGATGTTACGTCTGACATGGAACTGAGAATAATGTAAAATACATATACAGTATATAGTATGTTTTCAAAAGAATAAAAACGTATTACTCAAGCCACTGGCCTGAAAACAGACATTTACGCCAACAACAGACCCTGCCTCTTCAACTTACTCTCTCTTTTGAGATAATGGGAAAATGTACATGTTGCTGTACTGTAAAACATGTTACTCATTTATAGTACCTATTTTTTAGTTTTCATAATCATGCTCTTGTTTGGGTTTTGTAAAAGTTTATGTATTAACTGTAATTATTTTAGTCTACCCATATGTTATTAATATTCATGTTTTATATCAGTTATTTACATGTAAGCCTTAACTGTTTTATCATCCCATTGCCATTACTCTGTATTGTGTTCTGCAGTATTCAGTCGTGTAAGCATTTTCATTTTTTTCCTTCCGCATGGAGTTCCTGAGCTGTAACCTGTATGATAACTGTTTAACCCATGTTCTCTATGAAAAGATATTGCGTAGATTTATTACACTTTTTCCTGTCTTGCATTGTGGTTTCATATACAGTTTCTAGACAACTAAATATGCACAGCCAAGATTGAGGAGTTAAACTAAGGTTATCAATGTTTAAAAAAGGAAAAAAAGCTTTGTATCTTTACCTTGTTTAATAAACAGACTGTTATAAATTCATCAGATCGCTTGGTTTTTACTAAGATGTGTTTTGAATCTGTGTTTTTAAGAGAGCAGGATGGAATGGAGGGGGGGGAAATCAAACATTACAGTTTTTATGCATTTTTTTTTATTTATGAAAATATTTGTATGTTTAAAAAAGTATTTACAAAGATACAACAAAAGTCAAAGATTTATGCTGATTAGATTTCAGTTTACATGTCAGTCGCAAAAAGGCTTTTCTTGTTCAGGCAGCAGCAAGATAAAGATAAACACTTCATAATTTCAGGCACATTTTCATAGTGTACAATTCTATTAGTGACAAAAAATGGTGGTATGAAAAAGTGTATTTTATTCCCATGACACACGTCTCTTTAGTACAAGAGTACTTTGTGATTGAATGTCCCTGGAGGAAACCACTAAGGTGACCAATGTATTAAAAAAAAACAGCTTCCGGTGCTTGAAATAGACAACAAATATCTACACAGGCAAAGCTGCATATTGTAAATACTGGAGTGTCAGCAGCTGAGAAGCTATATTATGAGGGAGGGATTTGGGAGAGGACCCCAATGTTTGGACTCTGTTCCCACACAGTCTTTTATTAAACATAAAGTAGATCGCAATATTATCAATGTTGTTTACAATATAGGTACGACTTTGTAAACTTGTAAGAATGTTGATGTGTTTTAAGATGTTTTGACACCTTAAAAACTCAAAAAACAACACTTAAGGCATTTCTTCATTGAAAACACTGCAAGAAGTAACTGGAGGAAATATATTCTATTGATACACCGTTAGTATCCACTGCTACATTTTCCACACGAAAAAAGTAAACTTCATATAAAGTGCTCATTTTAAAACTCAAACAAATATTCGTTGTTAAATGTCTTTTTGACATTCGCTGTCTCATGTGAATTACATTGTCTTATTTTGTACCTCGACATTATAAAAAATGTATACTTTTCGTGAAAGCAAACTAAAACTAAACAACCTCCAGGCGTATGCACACATTGGGGCAAACATACTGTATAAGGTTGTGCCGCCCAAATCAAAGCTCTCATTACACCCTGTTTGTCATTCAAATGTTTTGACACTTGCACATGCCTTTTTAAAATCCCTCACATTATCACTTTGGACTACAAAAAAATAAGCCAAACAAGCTTCTGCTTTTCAATACAAAACAGATATCACCCTGAGCAGAGCCGCAGTGCCAGCTCCCGTTCATTATTACTGCCTTTTAACAAGGATTATTTATTATTTTGAGATATTGAGTCTCTAAGGGAAGTGGCGGATTACTTGACCTTTAGCGCTTTTTCAAGAGGCATTTCCAAGGCGGGTTTAGAGTTGGAGCCACATTTTGGATCCACTTTTACTGAAAATTGGTTCAACTCGAGCACCGACTTTTTGCTCGGCCTGCACCAAGAGCCCAGAGACGTATTCGTCAGAGGCTGGAGCGAGAATACTTGGAGCAACAGTTCATTGTGTGTACGAAGAGCAGTAGAGAGTTGCTGGAGACAAGGAGAAAATGGTCTTGCAATTCAATGTTGCTTCATAAGAGTAAGTGCAAAAGGAGCTCAGCTCTGATGCATTCTTTCATTGTTCTTATTGTGAGAGAAATGTGCACTGACGTAAAAGCTGTGACATACGTGATGTCGTCATGATGGAGCTCCTCTCGGGATCTAGTCAGTGGAAAAGCAAACGGGTTCTTAGGAAGTTTGCAAGCTGAACTAAATCCGACACTAGCCCCGGCACAGAACTTGAACAGAACTCATTTTAGTGGAGTCAGATCTGATCCTCCCTGATCGCTCTCTGTCGCAAACACAGGCAACGTCCCTACGTAAACCTCCCACCTCTCATACCTGCTCACTGTTATTAGAGCTCCCCTCCGGGCCTCTGATGTCTGGAGGAACCAATGGAGAGGTGAGATTCAGGTAGCTCTGCTCCGATGGTTGGTGGCTGGACACCCGGGGGCCGCCCACCTTCACACGGCAGATTGCATCCAGGATGTCCAGAGTGTCACACGAGCCTGACGTCAGACTGGAAATACAGACGTCGTGAGAAATGGCCGACAATGCACAACAAGCATTCACCTATACAGTATGTTAGCATATCAATGTGTGGTGTAGCAGACAATTTATGTTAGGAATTCTTATGAGGATTATTAAAGCGATATTCTTTTGCTCCAACAACAGCATTGTAAGTATACCAAAAAAAGGAAAATATCAATCAAATAGTTTTAATAAAACAATTTCCCTTCATAAAACCCCCCTCACCTTAGCGCAGATGTATGTGGGAAGCCATCACTGAGATTTTCAGAGGGGATCACTTTCTTGGCATTCTGTTGAGCATTTGAAACACAAGACTAATATTGCTAATGCTTGATGACCTTTTTTAAAACAACAAATGAAACCTGAGAAATTGGGGTGAAATGTCCCATTTAGGCTTGCAGGTCTGAATGACGTTACCTCCAGGCTGTAGTAAGACTGGACGTTCCTCAGGGCTCGCTCTAAGGAACCGACTTGGTTGGAGAGCTTCAGGGATCGATCCTGAAGTTGTCTGTTTTCTACTTCTAACACGTTGACCCTAGAACGCAGATTCATGTTAGCAGTCACTCACAAAACTATTTACCCTGTGTGTCCCTTACCAACACATGTTTCTATAGTATTCCTTCTATTTGTTTTTACACATAAAAGTTCATAAAATACAGATAATAAGAACATCGTCTAGGGAGAGGTCAAGAAACCACAGGCTTGTAAGGCAGACCAATATGAAAAGCAAAAAAGAGAAAACTAGGTTATAATAAACATAATATAGAAAAATATAACAAAAATAATGACAATAGTAATCACACACAATTAGCATTCAAATGTGCCTATCAGTAGACAACAATCCGTTAAAAACAACAGGGGTTCTGATCAATGAGAGCCCCATTTGAGATATTTCAGACAAGTTAACACGTGCATTTTTTATAATAATACTTAATTTTCACTCGGAATAAAAGTATACTGATACCCAGATACTCATGTTGCCAGTTCAAAACACGGAGCAGAAGGTACGATTGTAAAAAATAAATATAAAATATGTAGGATTCATTAAGATACCTGTGTTGGATAGTGGAGGCGGTCCGCATGCCGTTGCTGCCCATTTCCTCTGCCTCGCTTATCTTCCTCGACAAATCCCTCTTCTCCCCCAAAAGCTTCTCATTCTCCTCCGTCACTGTGTGGATCCGCTCCTTCTCCTGAAAACCACCAGGGAGAAATATACAAAAACAGAGATACTTTAGAAAACATTTGTCTCTCACAAACATCTCTTGTAGAGCTAAAAGAACACAGCACAGACAGCTCTGTGTGTGTGTGTGTGTGTGTGTGTGTGTGTGTGTGTGTGTGTGTGTGTGTGTGTGACCTTGTGAGAGAGGCTGGAGGCCAGCATCAGGTCGTTCTCCAGTGTCTGGATGATGCGATCCCTCTGCGCTGTCTCTTTGAGGAACACCTGCTTGGCCTGACGCAGCTTGCTCTTGTGTTGACTCTGCTTCTCGTTGTACTTCCTGGTTGGCAGAGCAGAGGGAATTAACCTCAGGGGCTCCACGTGTCATTATTACTAATGATGCTATAACCCCATCCAGTTGATCTGAAATGCGTAGTTATTTGTTTGCCAAAGAACAGGAGTTAGTTTTATTTCCAAGTAAATATCTATATCAATGTGAGTGTGTGTCCCACCTGATGTGTGTGTCCAGTTGGAGGAGGAGTTGCTGCAGCTCCCCGTGCAGCCTGTCACTCTCCTGCTGACTGGCCATCAGCTCCTCCTGCAGTCTGTTAACTGACTTCTGGCTGTCTCTCGCCTGAAGACATATACAACACTTCTTGATTCAAAATGCATTTTCAGCTATTACACAAATGTAAAATATAAACAATGAATATGGCTAGCCAGTTATTGTGAGGACTGTGTAGACTATTTGGTGAAGTGTCAGTCAAATTAAAGTAGAACTAAATGATGACAAAAAATATTTGATCACCCCACTTTATGGAAGAAGTGACAGTACACAACACGGTAGAATGAATAAAAAGCAATAAAAACAAACAATACCAAATAAAAATAGTAATGTAACTGAACTTTCACTGAAAAGCTAAGTACAGGCTAAGAATAAAAGTTCTGAATCACATTTGGTCTAAAATGATGTTAAAAACACATTAAAGGTCACCTAAAATCCACTTTTTCATGTCTTCTATACATAAACATGTGTCCCCTCTGCATTAAGAGATTCTGAAAGTTTCAGGAAAAAAGATTCTCTCTTTTTGATCCATTTCTATAAAAACCTGTCTGGAAATGAGCTGATCAGATTTTGGCCACTTTGTGATGTCATAATGTTTTTTTGGGTTGTGTAACCATTAGCCAATCACCAACCAAGGAAACACCCGCCCACCTTATCACCTGAATCTCCTCCTTGAGCACCATTGAGTTCTTTTTAACCAAATATCTCTCAGAGGGGCGTGGGGCCTTAATTTCATCGAAAGTAACAGACAGAGAATCAGCACTTTGGAAACAGGGCTGAAACAGAGGGGATTATGGGATGCTACAATGCATGATCTATTTGGTATTTCGAGCCAAACACTTCAGAGACATGTTTTGTATATAACTAGAACTAAATATATTGATCAAAAACAGTATAATAGGGGACCTTTAAAAGTATGAGTGGTGCCTTGTGTGTCTGAAACCCTGCAGCACCAATACATCCAGTTACATTTCATTCGGCTGACCCTTTCATCCAAAGACACTGCCAATAAAGACAATAACCTGAGACCAGTGGTTGGACCCTGCTCTTACCTCCTCTCTGGCCTTGCTGAGCTCAGCCTCTAACACAGCCAGGCGTGTGTCCAGCTGCTGCGTGCGGTGGCTGAGCTCTGCGTTTGTCCGCGTCATGGAGGCCTCCTTCAGCCTCAGGGAGCGCACCTGCTGCTGCAGCTCCTCCTCACGCTGCTCTACCAGCTTCCTGAGACAGGGATGGCGGAAAGGAATGGTGGTTAACAAAAACACTGCGTCAGAATTGTGTGGTATATGTTGGTTATGCCACCATTGCTGCAAGTTTAGCGTAGCAGCTCTGCAGTTTGTGTGACCTGGTGATGTGCTCCTCCTGCTGCTGGGCTCTCAGGGCTGACAGGGTGTCGGACAGATCTCTGCTGTCCCTCTCCAGGCGGCTGCTCTCCCCCGCCCGGGCTTCCTCCACACGCAGCTGGTGCTGGGCGCTCTTTAGCTGCTGCTGTAGCTCCAACACCTGCCAACAAACAGAGCCAGAGGCTTCACTCAGAGTGACATACAGATAACATGAGCTCCTGAACCCCAGAATCCCTGAAGGTGTCGGCCAGAAATAGACAATAATGTTGGGGAATAACCCTGAGAAAGAGCTATGCCAGATGAGGAAGAACAAATGCTACATCTCTACAAAAGCACACACAGATCCCAAGGATCTTCTCATGGGGCAAATGCTTCTTATGTGCACCTAATATTAAGATCAACTTTAATAAAACTCAAAGTGCAAACTACAGTAGGACATTGAAAATCCCATGGGGTCTTTTCACAAAGCCTGACACCAGGTTACCAATCTAACTAAGAGAGTTTATGTATTACCAGATGTAATATGAAGTTGGAATAAAAGCACTGAAGTCTGTGTAGCATTTGCGCGTACTGACCTTCTTGTCAGCAACAATGAGCCGGGTCCTCTCGTTCTGCAGGTCCTCCTGCAGGCTGGTGGTGGCGCTGCGGTTTGTGGAGTTACGCGCCAGTTCTAACTCCAGTTCCCTGATTCTCTGCTGCTGACGTTCACACTCAGCCGCCTGAGAGTGAACGCACTGCTCCAACTGCACCAGCTTGGTCTGGAGCTGCTTCAGCTCTGCACAAAGCTGAAGGCATAAAAGAGCATAAACACAAAAACACCAAAGTAACAAGTATTCGGACAATTACAGCTTTTTGTACAGCACCTTTCTTCCAAGTTTATTCTTCAGATTGCCGTTGTAAAAGACTGACCTTGAGTTTCTCCTGGTCCAGCAGGGTGTTGTGTCTCTTGGTGTCCATGTTCTTCTCCTTCTCGTAGCGCAGCTCCCTCTCTGCGGAGGTGAACAGGCTCTGGGCCCTCTGCAGGTCCTGCTTCATCTGCTTCGCCTCCTCTGCCTTCTGGCTCAGCACCGAGTCCTGGGACTGAAGAGGGGAATGAGAGACAAGGTTGGGATGTGTTTGCACTGAAGGGGAAGTACAGATCATTTGCAGGTAGCACATCATAGATGTTCTTGTGGCTGCTGTGAATCATCAACCAAACACACTAGCCGTGAATAAAGAGTCAGAAACCGTAAAGGCGTGATTCACAACTGGAGTTTTTATACTTAACATTGGCATATATTATAATTATAAAAGAGAGAAAGATTGCCAGAAATGCAACTCGCTAGAATAGTTTTGAAAATGTGTTTTTTATCGTAACTTAAATTCATATCAGGGATGTTACTCAATCAAATAATATGTATTACAGTTTTGATTGCCTAAAGAAGGGGACTTACTGCAGCTGCTGTGTAAGCTAAAGTCAACCAGTACAAATACAATGATGTTATTAACCCAAACTCAAGAATACTGAATATCTGTGCATGCTAAGGGTTTATTATGATCCTGCACACCTTGATGTGTGCCAGCGCCTCACTGACTTGAGCCTGCAGGGCCAGTTGGTGCTGAGCGGCCAGCTGCTGCTTCTCCAGCTGGTTCTGCAGATGATTCAGCTCCTACACACACACACACACACACACACACACACACACACACACACACACACACACACACACACACACACACACACACACACACACACACACACACACACACCACACACACACACACACACACACACACACACACACACACACACACACACACACACACACACACACACACACACACACACACACACACACACACACCACACACACACACACACACACACACACACACACACACACACACACACACACACACACACACACACACACACACACACACACACACACACACACACACACACACACACACACACACACACACACACACACACACACACACACACACACACACACACACACACACACACACACACACACACACACACACACACACACACACCACACACACACACACACACACACACACACACACACACACACACACACACACACACACACACACACACACACACACACACACACACACACACACACACACACACACACACACCACACACACACACACAAATCATTCTAGCAGAGAAAATTCCCTTTCTGGTCACCTTCCCTTACAGGAAGGTACATACTGGTGGCGGGGATATATGCCTTAATCAAGGACAGTTGTGGAATGTACCCAAGTACATTTATTCAGATACCCTACTCAAGTACACATAGAGGTACTTTAACTTTACTTATTCCAGAGATTCATAGCCACTATATTCCTTTTATGTAACATTGTACTTCGCCCCTACGAGTGAAAGTTTCCACATTTTACTCCGATATAATCAAAGACAGCATTAGTAACTCTTCCGTTACAGTTTGTAATACCTATTTAGTGTTCCTATTGGGGTTAAGAAAATCCTCCAGTTTTTAGGATAGAACACCTCTTTGATCAGCTGAAAAATGTCTCATTAAAATACTTAAATCTTGCTTTCAATACTCACACACTTTTACTTACATTAGATTTTGAAAGCAGCAGTTTTATTTGTAGGAGAGTGCTTTCACAGGGAAGTGTTAGTGTTTACACTTAGGTAAGGATGTTAGTCATTCAGCACTTTGAAGGGCAGAATTAAGTTGAATTGTAGGACATTCTCTCTACTTCACCCTGTAAACCACATTACTAAACTTCTATATATCTCAACAGTCTTACTCAGATGATTTCACATAATGGACTTTTCTACAAACCGAATGACCTTACCAATGTATTGCTGTTACCTGATCATCATCCTTGGTTCTCTCCACTGGATTTAGCCTAGATTCTATATGAGCTGTGTGCAGTTCAGGCTCCTGACTGCTAAGAAGTGCTTCCTTTGTTGAGGAGAGCCGCTCTTGATGCCACTTGAGCTGCTCTTTGAGGCGCTGCATCTGGATCTCCAGTCTCTCTCTTTCCCCCTTTGCTGTCAGCTTCTCCTGGACAGTGGAGCTAAGCTTGGCCTGGAGCTCGGCAGTCTGCAGCCGCTCGGAAACCATCTCCTCCCTGGAACATATGCAAATTCGTGCAAACTAGTCAGCTTGGGTGTATTAGAGAGACAAGATAGGCCCAGCAATGATACATGATAGCAGTACCGGTTGTGACAGTGCTATAATCCCAACTCTGATCTATTTTTAAAATACCTCTGCATGCACCAATACTTTTTGTACGGTGAATTGAGGACTGATAACAACCTGAGTGCGCTGTGTGCTGTCTGCAGGCTGCTCAGTTCAGCAGTGAGCCGGTCAGCCTGCTCCTTCAGCTGGTCAACATGAAGCCTGCTTTCTCTTCTGTCCTCCTGGGTCCGGTGAATGTCTTTATAGCGCTCCAACTCGCTCTGGAGGCGGCTGTGGGCTCGCTCCATCTGAGCCACCTGGCCGGCAGAGAGGCAAGGAAATCAAGATGGAGAGAAACTGACTTCTTTTTATCAGTCAACCTGGTTAGTTAGCTCTTCATGTATCTATTTTTAACTGGTTATATGCATTATTTGTTTTGTAAATAATGTAATAAGTACATTTTGATATTATAGGATTGTGGCTTGAATGTGTTCAAATTAAGAATACATTAATAATATGATTTCATTTAAATTCTTCTGATATTTCCCTAATTATTTGTTATTTAAATATTTCCTTGCTCTTAGATAACAATGATAGCGAAACTAATATTCAAAGTGTAATGGCGTGTCTGATGTAGGAGCTAAATACACAACCACCCAAACACTAATGTCACATTATTATCATTTTCATCCCTCTATATATTTCCTTCGTTAATATTCTTTGGAACTCAAACACAGATACATGTTATCTTATTAAAATTCTGATTTACCAGTCTAGTTTTCCACTATACATTCAGGCAGGAAGGTCATTTCTTTATATATATATTTTTTACAACAGCAACAATCTAACCCTGAAGAAAGAATGCTTTGTTTCATCATGTCTGACCTGAAAAGCGGCACATACCTTTTCCTCCAGAACTGCTTTCTCCCCCTTGACTTGTGTGAGGCTCTTGATGAGTGTTTTCCCTTGTTGGCATTCTGTCTGACGGCTGTTCACCTCCAGCCTCAGCTTCTTCAGCTCTCGCTCACCTATCTGCAAAGCCTTTGGTGTAGAGATGAATTAGAGTTCCTGTGTTGTTTGCGACTCTAACTTTTTAATATTGTACTTTAAAACAAATACAACCAGAACTCTTATTTTCAAGATAAAATCTCTTTAATTCAAAATAGATTTTTAGCTGTGATTGTTTTTGTTTTACCTCCTTGTCTTTTTTGAGTGCGGCCTGGGCAGCACTGAGGTCCACCTCCAGCTGCTTCCTCCAGTCCTTCTCCTCCGTCAGACGGGCCTCTAGAAGAGCCAATCTCTCCAGGCTGCTGTCCCTTAGGTGCTTCATACATAATGTACAGAGAGCATTAATAGGCTGCGGTTATGGAATTTGAAGCATATAAACTCTCTTTATGGGCCATCATCTAATCTACGCAGGCTGATTGTTAAAGTTATAGTTGGGTCATTAAAGTGTATTCTTATTTTTCACATTAACCATCATATGAATGGAAATGTGATAAGGAACTATTGCAAGAACTTGATGATACAATAAAACCTGTTTATATGTTATTCTGTTAAAATCCAAAGGAGATTTCTTATTCCTTAATCGCTATACCTCTTTCAGCTACATTTATTGACCTGTTGAAGCTAATAGAAAAAATAACTTTATTTCAAATGATAAGCATTAGTAACAACTCGTTGTGCTTTATTTGAACCTGTGGATTGTCACAAGTCTAAGTGTTTTTTCTGTGTTGTCACCGCACTGTAAAATGAGCACAGTGATATTGAGTGATTGAGGTTTTACCAGCTGTAAGAAGGACTCGGTGGCTTCTTCTCCATTCTTTAACATTTTGTCTTGGACATCCTGCTTCTTCAGCTCTGCCTCCAGCCCTTTGATCTGCAGAGACAAGTTAAGATGATTACTCACTCAGCCATTAGAGAGATGATGGTTCACAATACTGTTTGAGTAATTCTAGTCAACAACTGGCATTAATGAATGTCGAATCAATTATGATGCCAGGCAATGGGGCTAAATCTACAGGAAAAACTCAAACTTTCAGAGGATGACTCATACATTTCAGAGTAATAAAATCAGGTTCTCTCAGAAATTAGAGTATTAAAATAAGTTTAAAAAACTCCAACATTTATGAGAAAATACTTGAAGAAAAGGACGTGGTAGTGGGATGAGGTTGATCCTTTTCTGGAAGTGAAACATTCTCTTCTAACACATCTGTAATTTCATATATAGAATACTGAGCTTTTACTTGCAATTGTAAGATTTTGTAATCTCAGGGAATATCCCAGATTTCTATTAGGAATATTACCCCCTTCCAAAAGCTCTGTGGTACAATTTGTTCCACCCTACAATGGCACGCTATCAAACACGCTATCATACTTTCCACAAGTAAAATACTTCTAAGATTCCTTTAATTTATTAAGTAATCCATACAACCCTCCTGCAGTTAAGAAAACGTTTTTTAGGAAGTGTGTGCGCTTTTCATTACCCTCCTGTGCAGTCCCTCCAGCTCCCCCTCGTGCCGGTGCCTCTCCCCCTTGCTGGCGTTCTGGGCCTCCCCCAGCAGCGCCTCCAGCTCCTCGTTCCTCTCCTCCAGCTCTTCCTGTTCCTTGCGTATCCTCTGGAGCTGCCGTTTCAGCTCCTTCATCTGAACAAGCCTGTCTTCCATCGCCTCATGACACCTGACAGAGAATAACAATGGTTCAAGTCAAAGCAGTATAAACAGTCGAAACGAACGTCAACATTATTTAATCGCTCTGTTTCCCAGGCGGCAGTTATGTGTACCGTTTGTGCATGTTATCCTTTTCTTCGGTTGGCGAGCCGGATAGATTGTTTTGTGGTTCACTGCTGATGCTCCTGTTCTTTTCCTCTTTGGTAACATCTACGTCTGTGTCATGTATTGCCGACTGGACAAACACAACACCAAATAATGTCAAACTTCTGCGACAACATAATAAGTTATTTGAACAAAAATAATGATTCAAATACCTGGTCCAAGAGATTTCTCTTCTCTGACTCTAAAGTGTGGACTCTCTCCCTCAGAGCTCTGTTCTCAACATCTAGTTTGTCATTTTGCTCTTTGGATCGTTGCAGCTTCATCATATCTGTGAAGGGAAAAACCATTTCAGTCTAGTTTTGCTATATACTATGTGAAGTTATGACTTCACAGTGTTTTATTTGTCCATCATTTGCTTAGAAATTAGTTTGAGATGCAGGTTTAAAATGATTCTTCAGTCCTTAAAGCGAACTGTACGAAACATGTAAGCTTACATTTGGAATTCTTCTTAGAAGGGTGAGGGTTAAATTCAGAACTTTGTGCATGTGTCAAAGTGAGATTGTTTACTTATATCTTAAAAACCAACATGATCCAAGTTCATAATTCAAGAACAAGTAAGAATATTATGTAAATCAGGTAGTTTCTACATCAGTAACTCAGTGGCGAACCGTCAGGGCCTTCAAGGTATTCAGAGAATACCCTGGAACACTCAGATAAAACAAACAAAAAATCGATTTAATTATATAAAATGTAATAAAATGAATAAATGAGAATGGTATCTGTGTTGTTGATCTGTAATATTACAGTGTTATGTTGATTTGTTTGTCCTTCTCGGACCATGCACTACGCATTTCAGTGGGTTTGTGTTAGAAAAGAAAGCAACCAATCAGATCTTGTTCTGGGTCTCTGGGTAGAATATCCTTGAACAAGGTATTCTACATCCTTGATAGAATGCCCTGGCCGTTGCACTGAATGAGAGCATACGTTTGGACCAGGGTTTCCGTTAGCCGGTAATTACCGGTTTTTAGCTGGTAAAATGTATTAAAAACCGGTAAATTCAAAACCTGCCGGTCAAAATGTCTGGTAATAATTATGGATGCTCCGATAGATCGGCCACCGGTCATTATCGGCCGATATTCACTGTTAATAGTTTGATCGGTGCTCTCTATAAAGCCCGATCAGGAGAGCTGGATCCAGGGGCGGCGCCAGGGGGGAGCTAGGGGGTGCTGAAGCACCCCCCAGGATTGCCAAAGCACCCCCTAAGCACCCCCAAGAAATATGTGTTTTGTTTTTTTTTCGAAAATTATTATTATTATTTTTATTAAATTAAATTAGAAATATTATTGATTACATCAATGCATATGTGAAAACAAAACATAAAGCCAACACAGGTGATATGATTAGGCCAATGGTCAGCAACCATTCGATTTTTGACCTACCCATAGGCTAAATTACTTTGTGACACTTGATTGACTTCCTGTTAGCTAGAGCGCCAAATGATTTGCTAACAGCAAAGTGAAAAATTGATCGTTTTTTAGTCCTTAAACGACCACGTGTGGACACTCAATCAAAACCAACTGAAAGCGAGAGGGATTCTGCACATAATAGGCCTCGTGAGTACAAGTAGCTTACTTCTGGGTCTCTGTGTTTCATTCAAGCCCTGCTCTGTGTGTGTGTGTGTGTGTGTGTGTGTGTGTGTGTGTGTGTGTGTGTGTGTGTGTGTGTGTGTGTGTGTGTGTGTGTGTGTGTGTGTGTGGCACGAGCCATTTTGTGTGCGTGCGTGCGCGAGCGAGCGAGAGAGCTCGCCTCGCGCACCAGTGGGTATCTACCGGAGATCGTTGTGGTTAGCATCTGGTGCTAGCTAGCCAAGCTAATGGATATAAGGAGCTTTTTCAACAACAAGGTGGAGGGAGAACTCTCTCCTGTCAGACGGAGAGTCTCAGGTAACCTCAACTCAGGTGAAGTAAAGGACTCTCTCAGTGTTTAGATAGTTAACTTTAGTCTAGTTATCTCAGTGGGTCTCAAACGGTTTGTTTTAAAAGGGGAGTGATTTGTAAAATATCTATAAAGAAATAGAAAATCTGTTGACAGTTCTGTTTCGTATGGGTATCCATAGATATCTGTTTCATAGATGTATCCATAGATCTCTTAATGTTGCTCTCAAAGTGCACCAGATTGATGCTTTTAACTTAAATATGTAACAAAAAATCTTCCCGGGGGAGCTAGCCCCCGGACCCCCCTAGAGGAGGTGAGGACCCTCCTAGAGGAGGTGAGGTCCGCTCCCCACTTGTAAAAATAGCACTTTACCCCTGCCTATATGCCGTGAGCTGATTATCGAGCCTTCATTGTAACAGTCGCGGGTGCACTGTGTGTGTGTGTGCGTGGGGAGTGTTTCAGTAGAAAATTCAACTGTAGCGCTGGTGCATTAATGGGAAACCCTAAATGTTTGAGCACCCTCTATGAAACGTCAAGCTACCCCACAGCACCCCCTAGAGAAAATCTCTGGCGCCGCCACTGGCTGGATCTGATCGATATGGACATAAACGCGAGTGAAGTATAACCAGACGCGAGAGAGAGATCAGATCAGCTGCTGAGTCTGACAGAGACACGCAGCTCTGCATAATCACCTGAAGCCCCGCCCACTGTTTAGCGAGCTGCTTGAGAAACTGACGGGCTGTCAGGAGAGAGAGGGAGGGAGAGGGGAAAAGAGAGCATCCGTTTCTCCCGTGTGATTATTCAAAGTTAATGTAAACTTTTGAATAATGTACTTCATCTACTACAAGTAGTTTGTTTGAATGTAATAATTATGCTGTTTGTGGAATCATTTATGGAAAAATGAATCTGAATTTTTTCGATCTGTTACGATTATAGACTGAAGCTGCAGCAATATAAAAATGAGCCCCGTGAACTGAGTTTTAAACATCAGCATATCTGCTCATAGTCCGGTAATTACCTGCTAACGGAAACTCTGCTACACAACTCTTATTATTATTATTATTATTGAAATATGGCCGGTAAGTTTCAAATGTATCCGGTAAAATAAATTCTGCCCGGACATTTGACCGGCGAGAAAAAATCCTAGCGGAAACCCTGGTTTGGACTGACAGTTTGATCAACCAATCATATATTGATTTGTAACCAATGGGCGTATTCTTTCAGAGTTCCCCTCGGTTCCAGGGTACTCTAGAAGGCCCGCTAGTTAACTGGCTCGAGACAGAGGATCTACAATGCGACGAAGCAATTCATGCCGTTTTATTGTTTTTAACGTTGAAATGACAAGTGCAACAGGTGAAGATGAAGTTGTTGCGGAATTGTTGTGAGTACCCTTTTCAAGACGACAATTCAGTGAAAAGACGGACATTATAATGCCGTGGGGGGGGGGGGGGGGGGCCGTGGGGGGTGTGTGTGTCTACAGCAGGTCCAGTTGTGATAGACACGGTTCGCCACTGCAGTAACTGGTATCTAAAATCATTATTACATTTAAAATAATTGTAATAAATGTGTGTGAAGAATTGAAATTAACCTAAATAAAGCAAATAAAAAATGTATATTCCGTCGTTTTTTGGAAAGAAATCTGTAATATCCAAACTATTTGTTCAACCCTACAGAGTCCTATAAACCCACCAATTTGAACAACTCTCCTCCAACAGGAATTTTCAAGCAGAAAATAAAAACTCCAGAAAACCTAAACTAAATGGACATTTTCAAGATCACACCCAAGTCTATCTCACCACAGTGTTTCAGTTTGTCCACTTCCTTCCTCAGGTTCTCTACTTCTTCGAGTGTTCCCTGGAGCTCAGAACCTGAGGTTATAAGCATATTTTTTGTTGTAATGTAATGCCTTTCA
Source organism: Gymnodraco acuticeps (assembly GCF_902827175.1). Taxonomy (NCBI): domain Eukaryota; kingdom Metazoa; phylum Chordata; class Actinopteri; order Perciformes; family Bathydraconidae; genus Gymnodraco; species Gymnodraco acuticeps. The sequence continues at coordinate 5,882,332 of NW_022992351.1, forward strand.
AAACATGTATTTTTACAAGCTCCTAATGAATTCCTGTACCTAGCTATTACAATTTAAAAAAGGTATGCATTAGAAAAGGAGGTTGTTATCTTGCATAACCAAAACATGTTGAAAAGTATTCGAGGCAGACATTCAAGCTACTGTATGTGTGATTTACACATTATAAAAAAATATGACAAGTCACTGCCATCATTTGTATGTTTATAATAATAATGTGCACAGAACTTACAATAGTGTTTAACATAGGCTTTTTAGTGTTTGCACCATACCACTTGGGTCCAGGTTGTTGTTCTTTGCAGCATCCAGCTCATTGGTGAGTCTGCGGATGTCCTGATGAGCCATGGCCAGCCTCCTAGACGCCTCCTCAAGGTCCCGCTCCAGCCGATGGCGCTCATTTCGCTCCTGGGAAACCTGCTCACTGTGGGCCTGACGCAAAAGAATAAAGTGTGGAGGGTAAGAGTGGGAGGAGTGTGGCAGCAGCGAAGATTAATAGGGGAGAAGCAAATGGCCCAACATGCTGATGTGAGAGACATGCATTCAGATGTTTCAGATTCATCATCATCATCATCGCTGGCCTGGAGAGAAGCAATAGTGTCAACATTCACCTGCATAGAGACACCAGTGGGACAAAAAGTACACATGCTGTCCCGTGACATGCCGTTATTTTTCAAACCACTTCGAGCACACATAGGTTGTTAGAAACAAATATTGACAGTCATGCTTCTGAGATAAGCAGTGTCCTCTGCATCATAGTGGTCATGCGGATATCAAGGCACATTATCAGCATGGAACATTTCATAATGTGAAACAGGTCAGTGATGTCCTCTTTATCATTACACCAGTGTTAGTTACTCAGTTAGTATATGCCTTAAGGTGGAAACCTACAGGGGTAATATTGTGTTTGCTCTGACCAGACCTGCGCAGCCCAAACAGCTTCTTCCATGGACTCTGGGATGAACACTGCTGAGAGGAAAGACCCATGTGTGCAGAATCACATTAGACATTACTATCACCTGGTATCCCTGTCTTTTAAAGGATTCAAGATTCAAGGCTTTATTGTCCTTTGCACATGAGCTACAGTGTAGATATGGCAATGAAAAACATAGGTCACAGGCTCCTCCAACACCTATATATATATACACATATATATATATATAGGACATAGAACAAATAAAACAGATAAAATAGTGCAAGAGAATGTTTTGAGATGTGCAAGTAAATACAAATAAAATAGAAATAGTAAAAGGGACAGTTCACCCAAATTATCAAAAGTACACATTCTTCCTATATCCTGCAGTCTAGATTGTTGGGATGTAAGATGCCCAGTGCTGAACATAACGGTCGTCTGCCTTCTCTTGAATATAAAGGAACTACATTGTATTAAGCTTACTCAAGAAAATAGTTACTATATTTAACCATTCATGATTTCTGGAAAGAGACCATTCTGTATGAACTGTCCCTTTAACTGGAAATATAAGGGATGTTCTTTTTTGTTCTCAGACTTAATTCAACCTGATGTTATACAGACCTGTAACTCAGCAACAAGCACAATGACCTCACCTTTGTCATGTTATCTACGGCTTTCTGCATATCCACCCTGTGCTGCCTTAGCTCCTCCCCCATCGTCTGGCGAATATGCTCCTGTCCAGTCAGAGAGACGATAACATCATTCATCCACGTTTATACGGTCTCTGTATTTGCCTTGGATAGTCAAATATTACATTCCACTAAAACAAGCAAGCCTAGGGATAGGTTTACTAAACATGTCAATATGACTGAAGACTGATTATTTCAGATAATAGAGACTGTGCCCTTTCGCAGGATACCTTACATTTACAGTATTTTCCAATTGGACTAGTATGGTTCCTTTCCTACATGTTGACGAAATGTTAACAGTCCTTTAGAAATTCAAACAGTCCTCCCCCTTACAAAAGCCAGTCCTGTACCTGGTGCTGGACTTCCATGAAGCTGCCGGTGAGGCTCTGACTTTCCAGTCTCCTCTCAGCAGCCTCCAGCCTCTCCAGTAGTGTGGCCCTCTCCACCAGGCAGGTACGCCACCTGCTCACTGGGGCTGCTCAAGCCCATCTCCCCGAGTTCCTCCTGAGCCAACATCTCTGCAAGCTCCTTGCTCTGACCCTCTGGAAGAAATGGGAGATTTGAATGGACTGTCAAAATCACAACAAAATGCTGCATGACAACTTCTATAGGGAAGCAGACCGATTGTGAACATAGCTTGTAGAAACGTATGCCTTGATATATTAACACGAAAGATTCTAAAGCATTCTTTGCAAATACAAATAATACGCTATGGTGTTTTAGAAATATACTGCTCAGGGGTAAGGTGAGCCAGGCTATGCCAACATTGCACTATATTTAAACTGAACTCACCCTGTTGTTGTCTGATTTGGTGTAGCTCTTCGCGCAGCTGTTCATTGTCTCTCTCATACTCCGAAGTAAGAGACTCGCGCTCTTCCAGCAGCCCACGAATATGTGAAACATAGCTCTCAACCTGACAGACGAAAAAAAGACAAAAATCCAATAGAAATTCAACCATGTCATTTAGACATTTATGTGAGTATTATTTAAAGTGCTTAAGTCACAGGGAATTATTCACAGGGGCCTTCATTTGACCTTTTACCTCTCTTCTCACTCCTTTTTCCAAGCACAGGCAAACAGCCTTGGGAGAGCTGCTTCTAGCGGTATGATAAGGCAGGCCATTTCTATGTGCTTGGGCTTTAACCACAGCTGTGTCTCAGATATGACCATAAAAACAATCTCTTCTTCAGACAATAGCAGGACAGGTTGACTCTGCCAGGGACAGGACTTGCAGCATCTTCTAGTCAAATGTTGATTATTTTCTTAGGAGTGGTTAAGTATCAGGGACAGGGGAAGAGAACTTCTGAGTTGGTTTGACGAGAGGCTTTGCCACTACGATGTTTCAGCAAATGTCTTTGTCAATACTCTGAATGTTACTTATAGTACATTTTCAGTGTCTTACATCAATGTCACACCCATCTTGATTATCCAGTTCTTTGCTTCAAGAACTTCATCAAAATGGGCACAAAAACAGCACTTTTATTTGTCTATAGTTTTAATGAAAATAAGGAGCACACTTTGATGAACTGGTGGTATGGTGATTTTCAGGCGACACAGATAAGATCACCAATAATATCAAATTGTTGTGGTTTTCAGTTCATTAAAGAAAGATTTAACGAGCAAATATGGATGACTTATTACTCTGTAGCTCTGACACAACCTAATCTTCCTGATGTTTGTCAGTATTACTGGGAAAAAAAGCAGTTCAGACTCTTGTATCCTATTCTTGTATTAAACATAACATTCTTTTATGGAAAACGTCCACACAACTAATCAGTTAGGGTGCCGAACTTGTTCTCTTGGTTTATTGGTGGACTGCAAACCAACTTTTAAAAAGGTGCAAACCGACCCCTACTTCCATCGTACATAATCAGATCAAGAGGACTGACAGTGTTACAGTTTGCGACCCCCTAAGTATTGAAAATAATCACCTCCTTCATCTCGCAGGCCTGCTGGGTACGTAAAGTCTGCAGCTCCTGGGTGGCTGACTGAAGGTTTGCCTCCCTGGCGAGCAGCTGCTGCCACAGGTGGCGCTGCCGCTCCTCCACACCGGCCCCTGGAGGCAGGCCATCCTCCTGAAGACGCATGGAAATCTTGTCCAGCTCCGTCTGCACCTGAGAACCCAGAGGAGGAGATTCATGTTTTGTAAACCCAATATCACATTGATCACCTAAGTGTTAAACTGTTATGTAAAGCTTGTAAGATATTATAAAATAAAACCTCTCAGTTATGTAGTGAGTCAAGAAGCATCCACATAGTAAGCTTGTCTGTGAATGGGTAGCCTTGGGTTCACTGCTTTTCAAAGCTTTGCCTATTATAGCAAAACCTGTATTGTCATTAAACTAAAACCTGATACAATTCCAAGGATACTATTGCTCAAATGCCTTTAACTTACTTCTAATAGTACTATGTGGTTATATGTGACATGCTACTACACCTGCAACACAAATAACTAAATTATCTATCCTTCGTCCTTTAAATTACTTACTTTTACTAAATGATCAGGTAAACTATCCTGCAAACTAAAGTGTTAACAACAGTTTTCAACATCAAGGTTGTCAGTCTCACTGACAACGGATCTCTTTGCGGGACCCATAGGAGAGAGACACAACATTATAGTGTCATGCCAGCACTAAACACCTGTTGCTGAATTCAATACTGTACATGGTTGGGCTTGTAATCTGAGCAGCCCCCCTGTGCAGCATTTCAACTACTCCACTCACTGCTCCAACAACATGCAGCATATTGCTAGGTATCAGGTCTCATGTGCCTGTTGTACTTCAACACCACGCCAACTGGTCTATGAGCCTGCCTTTGTGGAACTATTTGGCAAAAGATTAGGTGTAAAACAACGACTATTTGCATACTCATAAAGTACTTCTGGTGTTGAACACTGGGACAAAGCATCTTCACAGTGACTGTCACTATGTTATTTCTAAGTAAATGAACAGATGTGATTGATACCTCTTCATGATCCATGGCCATACATTAAGCAGGAGGAAGCTGCATCTGTTGATGATGGCCTTTTTCCTTAGTGTTAAAAGTATTGATCCAAAACAAAAGGCTAGCCTACATGGTATCCCATAGAAGCCAAGTCAGTTTGCACTGATGTGGTGAAGATCAGCATATCCTCAAACTTCCTCTCTTCCATTGTTGTTGCAATCCATTCATGACAATATGTCTTGTCCTCGAGTTCCCCTGCAAAAGATGAGAAACTTAATAACAATGCATTCAAGTCATGTTAGGCCCTGCAGTTGCAAGCTTAGGGATCAGACTAGCTACCTTAGTTTGGATAGGCACACTCCAGTTTAACAGCTGAGGAACACTGCATCACCTGAGGCTATGCAAACTTCAGGATGATTAGCTATGTTATCATGAGGATTTTACCACAGACAGCAATAACAGTAATAATGTTATCTCTATCATTGAAGTAAGCGCTTTTCTGTCCTGCATTTGGGAACATTGCATGTAAGCAACAATATGTATACACTACAAAATAAATCCCTGCAGTTTGCACAGCAGTGGTTATAACGTGACGACCTTCCTCTCATGTGTGCCATTAAAAAAAAAATGCAGCTAACTGTTCTTCCCAAAATGTCTGACGAGGAGCAAAATGAGGGATTTTGTGGGACAACTTGCACTCCATTTGTCAACGCAAGCTCACTGGTCAGAAACATGTCATTAAGTAAATATATTTGTGTGCTAAAGTAAATTACTAAATAACCCACACGGGCAACTGGGAAGTCACGCTGCGCTAGCTAGTTAGCAAACTTCGCTCATAAGTATAGTATACTTCACACACACACAGCTAAAGCTAGCTCGCTAACGGTAGCCATAGCTTTCTCCGATGGGGAATTGTTACGATAACCGAAGGCTACTGTTGAATAGCTACATTATTTGAAATGATTTAGCAGGGTATAAAATGTGCCGTTAAAGTTTTACTCACCTTTCAAAGGGTAAAAGCAACAAGAAAGCTAAGTGCTGAGGACAGGCGTGGCGGAGCGGATTGGCTTCTACAAGCACCTAGGCAACGGACTGTACCATTAAATGATGCAGGGAGAATCCATCAGCACAGTTGCAGCCATGAAACCGCACGAAACCAACTACTTTACGCTGTTTGTTTCAGTTTAGAAAAAAAATATCCCAGGGAATATCATTTTAGTAAATGACAGCTTCGAGATGTGGTAAAAGTTGTACTTTTGACGAGTTTGACAAAATCTAGATAATTAAGTTGAATGCAATTAAACGGTCTTTTAATTGGTTTCGTCTTTTGTTACCAGGTAAACAAAAGTGATAGGAATGTTTCTGTGTCTGTATGTAACGTGGTGTAATCTGTATCAATATAGTATTTACTTCACTGTTATTGATAGTTAATGGACTTTTGATGATATCTCATAAATGTATGGATTTAAACACCAGGTGTCGACAAAGAAACATTAGTATTTCCTGAGATGTGAAATATCAGAATCATTTGTATAATTGTAGCCTACCATTTATTTTTGCTCACTCTAGCAATAGTAGGCTATTTATACAATGTTTGATTCCTAAATTAATGAAGGGGTACAGGTATTCATAATCAATCATACAAAAACAAGTTAAATAATGTTTATTCTTGCCTATTCTATTGAACCCATATGTACATATTTTTATGTGTACATATGTTTTGAAACCTTATAATTCAGGTCTGTCTTGTTTTGCTTTGACCTCCACTAAAATGACTACATGATCAAAGATGAAGGCCTACACGGTGAGTCCCACCCTGATGTTTCCTGTGTGACCAGTACACAATAATCATGATGCCTGGGTGTTGAAATGTGAGTTATTTTGCAGTTGTGTGTTTATTCTTCACATCTGCCCTATAACAAAACTGGGATCACGAATGCATAGTAGAATGGTCATTATGCCAAAAAAGCATCCAAAGTGTAGTGTTTACCGAGGAGTTATTTTCATGTGGTTTTATGTGCCTCAACTGCCCATGGGTGGATCCCATTTTAGATGGTTGGAACACTTATTTTGGATGGTGATGTTGTACTTAAAGAGTCCTCTGTTCAGCACAGAGGAAATGGGCGTGCCTTGGAAAGTTTGGATGGAGTTGCTGTAAAAATAAGGGGGGTGTGGTAAGTCTGAAAATAGAGGACCACCAGAAAGGACACAACTGTAGAGTGGTGAAGCTGCATTTAAGCTGCTCCTAAGATCCGATTGAGAGGGACTGGCAATACTTAGTGTGAGTACATCATTCCTTGACATTTCATATGACTTTTATATATTATTAGTTAAATCATGGTTCCAGTTGTTTCAAAAAAAGTAGTGATTCTTGCATCACATTCCCTAATGGACTCTGGAGTGGTGCATAGCAAAAGACTCATGCTTTTATTATAACAGATTTTGTTTGCCATACAATATAACGTTTTTTAACAAACCGTTACTCATCACATCTTTGTAACAGTACACAATGTTTTTTTTTTCATAACCATTACTAAATATGTAAACGTTTTGACTCATGTGATGGATGGAATCTAGTGTAATGAGATAATTTGACAGTAAGACTCCACCGCCCACCCAAACAGACATAGAGATAAAGGTCTACAGAGTCAATTTATGTCCGTCTGTTTATTTTTCTGTCTTTTTTCTTTTCCATTGCATGTCTCCTTAATATGAAGTAAAATGTTGTTACTAAAGCTTTGGTAGCCAATTTAGTGTTTGCTCGTGCACTACCGTACACTAATAGAAAATAGCTTTCTTAAATCCCTGTTTTTTCCTCAGACTTTAATTTCCTCTTAATTAACAAGTAGTGCCTCTTTATTAAATCCAAATCTAAGTCAATCACATACTGTTTACCCTATACAAAATATATATATTTGGAAGGGTGGAGAGGTTTATTGGTTAAATATTTTGAAAAGGTTTAGCTTGCAACAGGCCCTCCCAGGTTCTCTGAGGTTAGCTGTATGATGGCAACACAGAGGCCAGTCAAAGTTACATTTTAGAAATAACTCATTGCCCCCTGTTTTGAAGCGTGGGCTTTAAAAAACACAGTATACTCTGTTCAGCGACTGACATTTTCCATTTAACTCTTCGGGGCAAAACAGAAAAGTTCTCAATTACTGATTTTTATAGAGACCCAGTAAACAAGTTTAATTGGTCACAAGCAAGCATTTCCACGCTTACTGTTGAATGCAGTCTTTCTGGAAGCCTATTTAAACAGTTGTGTTTATTTTCGGCAGGGAGTTGAAAATGGCGTACCTGCTTATGTTTGTGACCCTGCTGCATCTCATCACATTGGCAATGCAGTTCATTGCTACCATGGAGAAGGTAGTATTCATATCTGGGGCTTGATTGTTGACTTTTATTGTATTACCTCATAAATGCAACATATCCAGCTGACAGTATCATCTCTAATCTCTCGTTAAAGTCCTGGTGGGAGTGGGATGGCCTGGAGAACTCAGACCTGTGGTACAACTGTAGGTTTGATAACTTCACAGGATCTTGGTTGTGTACATCCTCCAAAGAAACAGGTAACAAACAATGTCATTTTGTCCACCTCCACACACGATCATTTTTCTTCCACAAGTCAAATCTGAGAACTAACACTTTTGATGTGGTTTCCTTTCTCAGACTGGCTTCATGCAGTGCAGATCCTGATGGTTATCTCAGTGGTCTTCTCCTCAGTCTCCTTCTTGGTGTTCCTTGGTCAACTCTTCACCATATCTAAAGGCGGGCTCTTCTACTTCACTGGGCTGTGTCAAGTCTTTGCAGGTAACACTGGAGTGAAACAATGTCCCTCTGACCGCTTTGTGCATCATGGGACAATTTTAAAGGATGACACTTTCTCTTACAAATATAAATTTCATGGTTGGGAAATAAGCTAAATATTATATATAACATGTGTAAGTTTATTTCAACAGTGTTACTTGAGTATTGTGACTGTGCATAACGTTTTTCTGATGGCTGCATTGGTTCAAGCTTTTTTTATTATGATAAAGTCCACAATTACTAGTTACTCCCCACTAGTTATGTAATTAAATAACAAAATACATTTCAATTTAATGAGAAAAATGTGTCATTAGTATCAGTTATGCTACTGGTAGAAATGTTGGAGATTACAATAGGGGTTTCATCCAAATGTATTATTTTCGATAGTATTATATAAAAAGCTCATATGAAGAATGTGAAATGTATTCTGTTGCTCGCTTCCAATTTAAATCAAGGTAAACTGAGAAAGACTTGTCATAAATGTTTGACTGTAATAAGTGTTGAGTACTATTAGCCTTTTTAGCAAAAAAGCCCAGTTCAAAATATTTGATAAGTCATTAAAATGTTATAAGTTAAATAAAATAACCTTAATGAATTCATTGAAAAATAATTAAATTACTACATTGATTACATTTGAACAAGGTTACTAGTAATGTGCAGCCTTATGGCTAACCTGCAATCAAATATAACTCTATTTGGTGAACATATATAATTATTATTTCAAACACTGCCACACATTTAGTCTCCTTTTGAAATATTACTGTTATTGCGACAGTCAGAAGTAAAAGTTAATAGTGATGTATTCATTACTTTGTCACACTGTCCCCTGTCAACATTGCTATCACTCTAATGCTTATGACATTGTTTACAAAAGGATGTTACAAACCAACATACTATTTAAAACATCCCATTCATAAACTAAACTTATTACGGTCTTTTCTTAGGGTTGACTGCCTTTTCTGCAGCTCTCATCTACACATTAAACAATAGGGAAATCCTTCAGGACTCCAGAGAGCTGACATCAGGACACTTTGGCTACTGCTTCATCCTGGCCTGGGTGTGTGTCCCCTTGTTGCTGCTTAGTGGGGTCATATACATCCACTTGCGTAAGAAAGAATGACCAGACAAATGAAAACAATGTCTAACACAACGTTTTTTTCTTCTTTTGAAGTAACAAAACAATTGGTTTGACTTCTTGTTAATCAGAAATGTATTTTTTCAGGACTCACAAATCTTTGCTCAGGCTTCAACTAATGTGATGTTTTTTTAATTATAAATGACTAGGCCTACATGTATATTGTTTTTCCCTTGACGACATTTTGAATCCTCAACATTAAGTCAATATATAATGCCTATGACCAAGGAAGATAAATACCAAATCAGTTTAATGTATTTTTGTTAGTTTAAGGCTCTATATAGTCTACGGCATTTTAATTGCTTTTATATATTTTTTCTAGAGCAAACTGGAAATCTATTTTTGTACCTAAAGCTTATATAGAATATATTGAGTAACATCTTTCAATAAATATCACTCCAAGAAACACAATGTGTGAAAGTCCACTGTTTTCATTTATGTGATAATACATTGCACACTTGAAACCAAATAAATCTGTAAAACACCTTTCAAACGGTATTTGAGCAAATGTAGGACATTTATTTTAATGAAAGTATCTACACCAGTTTTTTTTAAATTGTATTTATAAAGGTTTTCATGTTTTTAAGGCTTTTGTAACAGATTTACCAGCAGAGGGGAAACTATGCCTACTGACGTCGTTGCCATAGCGACAGTAAACTTACAGTTTCTCAACAACTGCGTTAGCTTCATCAGCTAATTATATGTTGAAAACTAGCATAATACCGGTGGTGTGTTGTGTGTATCCTTTTTATAGCCATTTCTCGTTATAATGGAAGCTAGTCCTCGTGTTTTGGGGAAAGCATCCAAGATAATTTCCCTTGCTTTACCCAAAGGAACGGAAAAATTGTGTGAACTTTGTCAAAAAACAGCGCACCTGCAATGCACCAAATGTCGGGTCACCTTTTACTGGTAAGTTTAAACTATCAAAACAAATATATTTTATATTTAAACGTCTAAGGCTGTTCATGACTCTCTAGCCATATATTTCTAAGTGCATCACATCATTTCCAAATGCCACAAAGTTTTAGTGTAAAGTAACCAAGTAGTATACTTTTACTCAAGTAGGCCTACTGTAGCATACAAGCTAAGTAGCCTACACGTTTGAGGGATTTTTACCTTACTTGAGTATTTCAATTGTGTTGTTACTTTGTACTTCTAAAGCACTACTTAAACACAAAAATGTGTTTATAATAATACACTTTATTTTCATAGCACCTTTCAAAACATTGTTACAAAGTGCTTAAATATACAAATACCTTTAGTATAGTTTTTTCAGATTTGGATTAATGATGTGAAATACAATCAAGACTAAAATAAGACTTTAGTTGCACCTGGAGTAACATTCACTAGCCTATCCTGCAACAAACAAAGTATATACAATTAGCTACACCTTTACCAGCTTTGATAACACTTTAATGCATCAATACGTTTACATTTAACAGAGTATTCCTACACTTTGGTACTTTTACTTTACTAAAGTACAACATCTGAGTACTTCTTCCCCTTTTCCACAAAGTAAATATTGTGTTCATCGTTTGTCAGCTTGCTCAAACATGTCTCCGGTTTGAACGCTAGGTGGCAGTGTCAGCCATATTGTTTCACAGCACAAATCAACACGTCGGCATGAAGAGCGGTCACGTGACCGTGTCGTAAGGGGGGAGCGGATGAAGAGAGGAACAGCTGGAAATCAAATTACCAAATTCCTTTTTTTTCATGCGACGGGGGAAATGTTCCATGCGTCTGCTCGACTATTTGAGTTTGAGAACTTCAGCTTTTTATTTGATGCATGTAAGCCAATATTACCTTTGGCGTAGGTGGACATCTCCTCATACTCTAGAGATCATAACATGGTGATCGCTGAAATCCTCAATTGCCTCTCCTCTCACCACCCTGTCTAATGAAGGCTACAGCCTTGGAGCTTTAACATTCTGTCCCCACAGCTGTGTATTGGTATGACCCAGATAGTTGATTAGGCTTGCCCAAAACATTCATAAAACAATCTCTTCTTTTAGATAATAACAGGACAAGGCTGACGCACAGTGTCAGAGAGCAGTGAGGACATCCAGGAATCCATTTTATAGTGTGGCTCCCCAAAGCTAATCGCTCCCAGCCAGGAGCAGAGCTTGCTTTGACTGGTTATCCAATGTTGATGATTCTCTGAGAACTATAGCTAAATACTAGAGACTGGGTGATAGAGCTTCAGAATTGTTTGGTCAGGAGCTGTATCACTTCGTTGCTCCCGAAACTATCTTTGTCAATTGATAACTTCCAATACATCTTTAATGTCTGACATCAGTTCGAACTCTCCCTGTGTTTCGAGTCCTTGCTCCAAATGTTTCATACAGGGGTGAAACGGTTAATTGGAGGTCTAATGAGCTACATCTTATCATGCTGCTGGCACCTACTATAATAACTAATGTGTGTGTTAGGCAGATTGAGAAGTAGCCTATATGAAATCAAAGCAGAGACGATAAAGTCGAGTAGCCCTGCCCCTGCGGCCTGAGAAGACCCCATGATTTGTGTGTCGGCTGCCAGTGCTACTGTCGATGTGACGTGGCCAGATCACTGCTTCTGTCTCAAGTCCAGAAAAACAGACTTGCTGGCATTAACACACACATGCTCCTAAGTTAGAAAAACCAAGACAGTTTCCATACAGTGTGCAGCAGAGGGGAGTCAGATGAACAAAATTACAGACCTGTTATGTAATGGCCTACAATTTAGTATGCCCTCTCTGCACTCAGATGTTATTTTCTAAATGGGATAGAAAGTCTGTTTTAATTCTGTTTTTAAATCTTATCCTTTCAGCTAAGTCATGCACTGTAGGCAAAACATTTCACTGTCAGGGTTTTGTGTAGGAAAATGTTGTGTTTTTCAATCAAAAGTATATTTTTTTCACATCATTCTGGAACAAGATCACTGCCAAATACATTAATACAGTAATGCTCTACCCATAGAGCTTACATTATTCATCTTAGGTGGGGACCAAAAATAGCTAGAATGAAAGGGAAAACCCTGAAAGTGAATGGTTCACATGACTGTATCTGTCTGGTGATGTGTCAGTATGATGTACACTTTAAAACCATCCTTACTGAGGCTACTGTTCAACACTTCGACACAGTGAATATCACAGCTCAGTTGTCAGATCACAGGAGGTTTTTCTTCAATGGCTTGATGTGTGAGCCAATATAAGCCACATTGTACCCAGGGGGAGATGAAGACTGTGTAAGGTGACTGACAGAAGACAACTGAAGCCACAAAGCCTCTTAAGGCATATGACATGATTGGGATACAATATTGAAATGACTTGATGTTGTAAGTCAGCGTGGGAACATAAAAATTACTTGAAGTTTTGCAATCTGTTAAATAAATATATATCTCATTGCTCAGTGATGCAGAGCACCAGCAGGCTGACTGGGTGGGGATCCATGAGAGAATCTGTCAGATGCTTGTTACCATCCGCAGCCCGACAGTCTTAAGCCTCCAGCAGGCAGGATGCATTCAATCACAGCTTGTAAAGGTGAGGATATATGCGTTGAATTTCGGTGTTCACACTCAGACTCATCTTGTTTTGAGTTTAAAGTTTACAGAGAATGATTAAAGGTCCCCTATTATACTATTTTTTCAACAATATATTATAGGTCTCAGATGTATCCAAAACATGTCTCTGAAGTGTTTGGCTCGAAATACCAAACAGATCGTGCATTGTAGCATCCCATAATCCACTCTGTTTCAGCCCTGTTTCAAAAGTGTCCGTTACTTTAGATGAAAATAAGGTGCCACGCCCCTCTGTGAGATATTTGGTTAAAAAAACCACAATGGTGCTCTAGGAGGTGATTCGGGTGATAAGGTGGGTGGGGGGGGGGGGTTACCTTGGTTGGTTATTGGCTAATGGTTACACAAGCCAAATCATTATGACATCACAAAGTGGCCAAAATCTGATCAGCTCATTTTCAGACAGGTTTTTATATAAATGGATCAGGACTAAAAGAGAGCGAATCTTTTTTTCCTGAAACGTTCAGAATCTCTTTACACAGAGGGGAGGGGACACATGTTGATGTGTAAAAGACACGAAACTGTGGATTTTGCCTAATAGGTGACCTTTAAGTGATAATCCATCTTATATTGAATATACCTGTAGCTAACCTGAAGTGTACCTTGGTTTTGGTTCCCTACCTAGGCGGAGCTGATTGAGATGTGCAGGTTGGTGGCTCAGAGTAAGCTGTCTGAGGGGAAGCACCAGGAAGCTCTGCCCGCGGCCCAGTTCTGCCTGCGCTGCTCTAAAGATGTTCACGGCCCCAGATCTGTCCAAATGGTCCCAGCCTACCTGCTGCTGGCTGAGGCTAACATGGGTGATGAACACCACAGATTGCTTTCTCCAATTTTCCCATTCCTCTTTCCAAAATAAAGTGTTTAACGCATGACTATGTGCATTTATCTTATATTGAAACATATGTGCTTTCCAGGTATGGGTAATCTAGCCTGGGCGGCGGAGCTCCTGTCCCAGGCGGAGTGGGCGGCGCTGAAGAGTTCAGATCACGTGGTCCACCAACGTCTGCACAGGTGCCTGGGTCGCCTCCACACAGCCACTGGAAACCTGGAGGCTGCGCTGTTCAACTTTGCAAATGATGTCAGTGTCATAAGTAACACACTCACCACAATGGCTTTAGTACACGCATATTGTTTGTCTCTCAGGATGTTGGAAATACTGACTATTTATGAATGCACCTTGTAAAACAAGCAAATTTTCTTTTTTTTCAGATATACTTTGCCAGTGAGGAGTATGGCCTGGATAGCACAGTCACTCGTGGAGGATACTTTCTCATGGCTAATGTGTATGCCAAACTTGGGGGGTTGCCTATTGTTCGTTCCTTGTACTCCGAGGTAACATAAAACAGACATTATTATGACAAGGCAATTTGGCCAAGAAATGTGCTTATGCGTTTCATATTTTATCCTCTACTGTTCATATTATAGGTGGCACAAACTTGGCACTGCCATCTGACCAAACTCCTCGACACCCACGTACAAAATGTCCAAAGTCCTGACACAGAGTTGGAGCCATATGGTGAGTCTTGTCATCAAATAAGCCAAATCTAAATGTAATATAGAACTATTTAAATTTAAAAAACATAAATTTAGATTTTGTCAATCGATCCAAATCCAACTTACTGTTCAAACGGTTTAGAATCAGAAAAGTATGTTCGCAATCCATCGCATCACTAAACAAATAGGGTCAACAAGGCCTAGGTTTATCTGAGCTGTCTTGCTGTGCAATCCAAAAACTAAACCCCAGATTAACACAAGTATGCTCAGGGTTGACTAGAGACCATCTCTGGCTGTGCAGCATCCGCACCGCTACCCTCTACCGCAGCTGCTGCCCTGATGCTAAGCCTGTTAGCTGCAATGTAATTTCCTAGGCTTTCTGGAAGGTTTACCAGGGAATATTGGGAATGGAAGGAAATATGCTTACACAATCTATACAAAAGATGCACAGAGATCAGAATGTATGTTGACCTATTGAATACTGTAAAAACAAAAGGACGTCCTTCTCTCTATCCATTGTTTTTAATCAGATGAAGCCGAGCGAGTTGAAGTGGATGATATGTTAAGAACAATGCTGGAGTTTGAGCAGAATGACTCCAGAAAAGACTCAGCTCAGATTGCACTGGTGGCTCACTGCCTGGCCATGCTGTGGTTCCTAGCAGGTGACTCCCTAAAGGTAAGACCCCTGATGACGTCCAGGCATTAAAGGTTCAGTTTGACAGAGTGACACAGTCCCCCATTTCCTCTGTATGCTACTTCTTTGGATGGTCGTACTCAAGATGAGATTAACTCTAATTGGTAAAGTAAAGATGAGGTGGGAATTAGTGGGAGTTTATTTCACCGCCTTGACACTCCGAGGGATCACCAACTACATTTGTCCAAGGGCCGAAATGTAACCAATAGACACTATCGCGGGCCAGCGATTTTTATATAGCCCATAATTTTATAAATAGTATTCAGATTACTTTTGGAATACTTTCTTTTTCCATAACAGATGGGTATGTTTTGGTGAACAGGAGACACTTATTTTACTGTTTTCATGGCTTATCAAGAACTCAAACACAACATTGGTGTCATTCTGGACAGCTCCCTCATCTGCACCCCACATAAAAAACATCACCCGGACTGCATTCTTTGTACTGTCTTAAAACCTTTCCTTTGAATATGTTATGAATTGTAAGGTGTCCTTGGGTGCTTTGAAAGGCGCCCCTAAATAGAATGAATTATCATTATTATTTATTATCTGAAACGATGTAATAACTTTTAAAACTTTTTCCAGTCACTTGCCCCATGCATTCAGCAGCAGCAGGCCATTCACTTTGATTTCATCCCGTTATGAAATGTCATCATTTCGACAATAAAGAAATGCTACATAAACGTTATCTTGCACATTTTATCGAACCATCTCCGTTTCTAACTTTCAATATATTTTAAAAGAGATCTCTCTCTCATCTGCGTGCGGGGGCGGGGCCTCACAGACACGTTGCATCTCTCTCGCTCACAGACACGCTGCAGCGCTGTGCAGTGCGCACACAGTTCTGCCGGTAATGAATATTACATTTTGTGAGGAAACCTTTCCACCAATAATTCCAATAAGTATTCCAAAATGTATTCACAAGTTGCCCCAAGGATTGTTCAGGAGCACGAATCCTTGTCAAAAAGAAGACATGGCCAGCAAATTAGACGCTGAAGTTTAGCGCTTCCAGTTAGCCTCTCCGTGGGACATAATTGTCCTCATTGAACGTCCGATTCTCTCCCTTTTTCCTCTGCGTTACACACAGCTCGAGTGCGGGCATTTGCCTGTTCATCTGATTTAATTTTTAGTTGCTGCTGTAGCGGAAGTTTAGTAAAGTTATGTTTGATTAAGTACGCCAAAATCTCCACCCTCCATTAATGCTTCATTTGCTTGATCATTTCTAACGGCGGGTGATGACAGTTACAGTATTAAAACTGATTGTTGATGTGATTTGATTGGATGGCAGTGTCCAATCAAATCGCCAAGCCGCCAGCCGCCTCTGAAGGGAAGCAAGAGGCGGCTAGCTTCCCTTGGCATGGCCCTGACCAATCACAGGTTTGGCAGGGGCATCACGTGGGCCTCATCTGATTGGTCAATCCCTCCATTTAAGGTTTACGAAAGTAACTGTATTCAGATTACTCGTTTGTCAAATGTAACGCCAGCTGAATACAGTTAGCCTACTTGATGTTTGTATTCTGATTACGTAACGCCGTTATGTATTCCGTTACAACCCAACCCTGCTTCTAGGCTACTGTCCCGCAGCTCCAGCCTCTGTTGAACTCTGTCGCAGCGGGGCTACTGCTGTGGTGCGGAGCGCATTAACCAGACTCTTCACAACGAAGGATCACTTCTTCTTCAGGGGAGGGAAAGTGTCGCAGTAGGCAGTCCCGCAGCTGCTGCCTCTCTGTTGGACTCTGGTACTGCACCTTACTCACGAGACGTTGTAAACAAAGAAATGGGTGGGGGGCGAACGCAGTAACCACTCCGCCAACGCCACAGTCACCCCCGTCGTGCGGGCCGGATGAGAATGTCTGGCGGACCGGATGTGGCCCGCGAGCCGCCAGTTGGTGGTCACTGACCTAGAGTCTCTGTAAGGCCCTTGGTAAATGTTTGGGTGTGTGTTAACTGCATCTTAAATGTGGGGTGAATGAGTGTATTTCTTGTGCGTCCAGTTCAGAGAACAAGGCAGCAATGGTGAAGTGAATGTGTAAAACTAGGTTGGGTCTTGGGCAGGCAGAGATTAGAGATAGGGCAGGATCAAGCACATACATACAAACGTAGTTAAACAACTATTAGTTACTTTGATTGTGTTACAGTCATTGTTTTATCTTACGGTGTCTTGGGTTAGTACGGCGGGAGTTCACCAACAGTTTTTCTATAGGGTCAAAATGTGAAATACACCCTGGTGGCAAGCAGAGCCGAAAAAGCAATGTTACCCCCTGCTGTTAGAACCCACTTCAAGTGGCAAAATGGCAGCTGTAGGCACAAAGGATCCGGGTTCATTCTACCAGGACGGTGGTTAACTAGCCTAAGTACATTTGATTATTTTACAGTAACTGAAGAAACTATAATTTGTTGGAATGGTGGTTCATCGAACATCCCATGTGGTGTGAACATTTAAATACTGGATCCAGCAGGCCGTTTAACGTTTTATTCTCAAATGATGGTTGACAACGGTTTCGCTGCTGTGGATGACTTTATTTAAATAAAAGGGATATTTACAAACTATTAGCAGTCTTACAATAACCACAATACTAATAATAATAAATAAGGTTCAGTATTCCACTTACATAATTTCATGCATCAGCAGTGGTTCCCAACCTTTTTTCCCAAGAACCCCCCCCAAATGACTCCTGTTGGAAGGGCCGCCCCCCCCCCCCCCACACACACACACACGTGCTGCAACTACTGTCACAAACTGGATGAATGTGAAGTATTTTGTTAAAGGAGGATGAAAGCGTAATTAAGGAGCACTATTGGAGTGACTTTGATGGTTATTGGACTCAGGATTAATTAATTTGGATTCCCGCTATGAAGAAATTAAAGGACGGCGCAAGTGGAAACAATTCACAAAGGGATTAAACTGTTTAAAACACATGCTCAAAGTAAACCAGATTTTGCCGATGTGATTATGTGGATTCAAAAGTCGTAAATAATCTACAAAATGGAGGAGACAGATCTGATCAGAGCAACTGTGACAAATAATCCAACTGAAACCTGCATGGACAATGACTATGTTTTAAAAATGCGCTTATCCAGCAAAGCCTGGTTTGGACACTTTACGGCAGAAGAAACATTTCTATCAAAGAAAAAATTATACATTTTTGTATTTGTATGCCTTTAATAGCTACTAACTTCAATTTGTATTCAAATGAATTAATCAATTATGTTTTATATTTTATTGTAATGAAGAGACAAGGCTTTTAGTGACAATCATGTATTGAGTTACAATTATATGTCAAAAAAAAGAAAAATCTAAATATGATATTTGGCCTCAAATCATCTGAGGCCTGGAGCCCCCAAGGGGGGCGCGCCCCCCAGGTCGGGAACCACTGATCCACAGGATTCAACTATTTTCTTTAAACATAGGTGTGGGTCAAAGGGAATCTAGAAGGCGGATCTAACATAAACAAAACAGTCTGTTAAAGTTAAGCTAAACATTTCATCAACTGATTTAAGTACAAACAATTAGCAGCTCCATGTGCCAACCCTATGGTGCCAACTCACAGTTCCTATGTTCTTCAGTCTCTGGTGGGTAGGAAGGGAGTGACCGGCCTGAAGGGCGGAGCTTTAAAGACTTTTGTGGGGGAGTGGTCTACACTTGATTGACAGAGGTGGTGATGCCGATTGAGAGGGTAGAGAGGGGAGATACTTGTGATTGTTAACAGTAACATTTTCTGACACAAAGCACACAAAATGGTCAGTCCAACTCTCACTTTTTCTTGATGTTTATTGAACTAAAAAAAAAAGGCCGCACAGGAGCCTGGATATTTACAAATGAGAGAGCTGTAGATATAACATTGTTAAAACTTGAGCAATACATATACACGATGATTAGTCCCAGCTGCTTACATATCCATGGAAAGTGCAGGCATTCCATAGATGCCACCGCAAACGTGCTGAATTCCACATTCTTTCACACACAGTGACGTCACGAGCTACCCACAATGCAACGCGCGCCATATATCTATATAGAAATAAGCCATTTTCCTGGAGGTGCTAATATCCTGGAGGTGCTAATATAAACAGCTAGGTAATGTTGCCAGGCAGAGCGCACTAGGTTTTTTTTCTGAATTAACGACCGAATAAATCGCTGCATGTCTTCGGATTTCATCTCTGGACTTGAGGGGTGTGCTCTAGGTCGGTACCAGCGTAAACTAGAGCTGTGTGGGTTGTCCGATTGCCCTTACAGACTGCCTGCAGATGTATGGAAAAACGACTCTCGAAAGTGGCCTTCGGTCGATTTTGGCAGCATCTACGTCTATCTTCTAGAAACACCAGGTGAATACCCCACTTGTCACAATAATATTATCATGCCAATGCATATATGTGGTATTTTAGAGTTGACTAGATATTGATTAAGGCAATAGACTATGATATTCTGCTTGCACCTCGCGTGAAATGGTGGATACCGGAAGTACGGTGTCGCCCTCGGCCCAAAACCCGTATGTGTGTGTGAAAGAATAGCGATGGCATGTTTCCATCTGAGCATGGTCTTGTCAACAGTATCAAACAATTATTATTTATTGATATTTCTTCTTGTTCTAAACTGTAAAGGACAGTGTGACAGCCTATACATCAGGTGGTCGGAGGGGTGAAGTGGGATAAGTTAAGACTGGATAGCAATCCAATTTTCAGTGATATTATTATATAAGTCAGCTTTACTTTCCCCTGAGAGTCTAACAGCTGCAGTGTTTGTTTCCGTTTGTGTGCCAGGCACTGGGATTTGGCAACACTGCCCTGCAGGCCAGCCAGCTGATACCAGACCTGACGGAGCCCATCCAGGGCCTGCTGCAGCTGCTGCACACCGCCCGCTAGTCCCCATACCTGCCCTGCCCCGCCCTCTGCCTGGAGATCTACACCCCCGGGACATCTGTTTAGCCCCACACCACTTCACACATGTATAAGTAGAAACCCCCCTGAATTGGTCACAAATAAAAAGTTTATGAGTACAGAGTTTATGATGTCATTTAGGGTTTATCCAGATGTTGTGTAAGCGGACAATGAAAAACAATGGGGGGAAGAAAAATACATTTGTGCTCAGTCGAATACCCCCAGGCAAATAAAAATGCCTAGAGAACATTTGATATTAACATAGAACAGGATATATGCAGGAATCCGGAAGTCAAATGTAGTAGCTACCTTTTAAGACCCTTTCCATACATTTGAACACCTCATCGCCACTTCGAGTTTTAACCGGTTACATTGGCGACACATTTACTATACAGTATTGATTGTCCTTCCTCCTTATCTTCCAACCATTTGGACGCAAACTTGCATTCCCCTATAACGAAGTTGTTTAACAACCGGCGTAAACGGACCTTCGCGCTATCAAGCAGTGAGCGCGCGATGTCCTGTTCAGATGACGTTAAATCCAACGGGATTCCATAAATAAACTACACAGAATCACACTACACACCTACGCAATGATTACATTCAGGCACACTTTAGAATACAACCTCTTTGGACAATTGATATACTTATTGAAAACAAGCTACAAAATGTAATACCTTGGAAAATGCCGTTTAATACTTTTAAATAGCCTTCATTTTTGCTAAATTGATTGATCAACTTTTAATACTTTTTAAGACCCCGCGGACACCCTGTAGAAACAAAAAAGGAGTAAACACTGGTTGGTTTTGAATGCTCATCTTTATTTGACTCTAAAAAAAAGAGGGATATATATTTACATCCTTTTGCACATTTGTGAATAACATGACTTTTGGATCCGTTTTGTAACACTGTTAGAATGATACAGAACAGAATCATGGCAAGGGCATTTGCTTCAACAGTTTTTCTTGCAAAGTTTTTGCTCACCTCGTACCTAGCAGACCATTACCATTCATCAATTCATCATATGCTATGCAGATGTAATTGAAGACATTTAATGTCTATATATCAACAGAGCATAAACATTGCATGTTCCTTCTGCAAATCAAAGAATGTTGTCAACTTTTAGCAAACCTCAGGTTCGTTTTAAAACACATTGACATAAAATGAACCTGGTGATTGCTGAGAAATCCTACATATTATATACAATTCTGAAAAATTAATTC
This sequence comes from Gymnodraco acuticeps, assembly GCF_902827175.1. Classification (NCBI taxonomy): domain Eukaryota; kingdom Metazoa; phylum Chordata; class Actinopteri; order Perciformes; family Bathydraconidae; genus Gymnodraco; species Gymnodraco acuticeps. Next base: position 5,903,648 of record NW_022992351.1, read on the forward strand.
ATTATCAAAACAAAGTATCACTTTTAAAATCATCTCACTACTAGTGTTACTAGTACTAAGTTATACAACAAAATGTTTGTTTTTTGGCATTCAGATTCATTTTCATGTGTCGAGAGGCAGCAAAACATGGAAACACTTTGATTTCCGCATATTCCCTTTTGAATTTTGTAGCCAAATATACATTAGCAGCAGTTGGAATGAAATAGTAACCGTGTGCTCTTTTGTGTTGTTGTACACAGTGACTAGTCCAAAGGTCCTTTCATGTTTGTTCCAGGCTGGCCAAGCACCACAGGGCAATACACTTTCCATCATTTCATGATTAACACGTTTTTCTTCCTTCCCTGTGTCACAACATGCCGTGCCCGTTTCTTTCAGTAGGTTCCATGCCGTGTATCATGGCCACTGGTCTACGAATACAAAGCAGAAGAAAGAAACCCACCTGAATTGGGATCTTGACCCGACTGATCCTCAAATCATTGCTCCCAGAGGAAGCCAGGCAATAAAAAGGCATTACAACAGTTGTTGGGGCACAGTAAAATGAACCTGAAGAGGCTGAATGTGCACTGTGTGGATATGGATGATGTGTAAACTACAGATTTAAACAACAGGGCTTCAAGAGAGATACGCACATTCACTCTTTCTTATGGCTGGCTTGTTATGTCTTCAAAGGATATGTGATCTGACATTTTCACTGACATACACCATGTGGGATGACGAAGGCTTGAATGAAAAGACGAAGACTTGAAAAATAGGGGACAACAATTGGAGATACTCATATAAGCTTTTATTTTAGGATGGGACTTGTTGATAATCAAGCCCACCGGCCCCTTGCATGTCAGGACAGTGGACATCAGCGGATTTCACAGTTTGTTTGTCAGATACTAGAGATAGCGGACACCATCAGCACAGTAGTGTAAACGGTGTAATTCTCTCAGTGGAGCCACTGTGATCACTTGACAGCAGACTTAGAGTGAAAGCTGCCTTTCCTGTTGTCTGGCGGTTTTAGATGTGGCACTCTCAAGCAGGCCCCTGTTAGAACCCAGGCAGTTAGTAAATTCGGCCCACAAAAGAGGAACATATTATTAAGCTTCACAGCGGTTTCACTTTATTGAGACATTAGTGTACACAAACCACTTTTTCTTTAAAAAGACCATAAATTAGGAAGAAAACAAGGAACAATATAAAACAAGCAGGGAGAAAAGGTGAATGGTAACCATGGTATACACCACATGTCTTATACTGTAGTTCACAACCTTTTATTTATTGTTGTTTGTGTATCTTTCTGTCTGCCTGTAGCTATGTGTAATGTTTTGCATGTCTCTAGCTCGAATGGATATGTCGTGCTTTTGGGGGTCAGGGGTGAGATCCAGGCTGCTTCCCTGAGATATGTTCAACAGGAAGGGTTATTATAAGTCTAAAAACATGGACGTCACTATGGAGAACAACTAATGTTTGTGCTTTTGTCCCATTTGTCCTAATGAATGGCATTTAGCCCATGCCCTACCTCTATTTTAGTAGTTATTTCAGAAGGCCTACAGGAGGTAAATAAACAGAACACAAAAACCGTAAGCAATATGCTCTTGGCCGCTGAAATCCCTGGATTTTGTTTTTCCATTTCTTCTCCAAGAAAAATAAAAAGTAACATTCTATTCAAAGATGCGGCAAAAATATAAATCCCATATTATTTGTACACTATGCCAACATATTCTAACGGTTAGGATACTTCATTGTTATAAAAAAAAATCTACAACTCATACGACTGAGGAAACACATCTAATCAAATTCAGAAATGTTAGCACCAAATTTCATTTTAAACCTTTAAAGATGGCAGGTCTATACAAAGAAGTTTGTCCACAATAGCTTATGTAAATGTCAATGTTGGCAGTTATGTCAGCCGTTCCAGTTTCAGCAGCTGTATACTAGTATGCATCGAAGCTAAATCCCTATCTAAATATTTACAAAAAAAGCTGTAAAGCAATACAAAATAATACACACTTACAGCTCTTAGACATAAAGGAAGGAACACCTGGGTCAGGGGCCATTTGAAAACCACAAGCATCCCGGCTGATATGTTCTGTATGTTTGAATATCTATGTCCTGCTATGGCAGTGAGGAGTCACTGTTCTGAGGTATATTCTGGTGTGGACGCAGCTTTCACACTCTGTCTCGTGTTTCCTAAATATGTCCGCTGAGCGAGAAAACAAATACATCAGTTTATCGTAAAGTGCTAGACATTTTATATTTTTAAAAAGCAACAAACTGCTGCTGCTGCTGGTAAGGCTTATCAAACAGGCTAGGAATATAAAATAAAAAAATGGAGTCATTGCACTCAATTCATTTTGATATTCCAGGTTGTGACTCAGACAGAAATGCTATTTGTTATTTCTACTACTTCACACCGGTTAGCGCAGTTCTGCTTACATTAATATCCTGCTTCATTCACAGTGAACAGAGGGTTGATAATATAACGCATGAACAAGGTAACCTCTTATTCAGTGTCAATGTAGCAACTTGGGCTACATTTTAATATTTAAAAATTGGCGTTTAATGGATTTTAGTTGTAGAAAAGTTCAAACATTGTGTTGTAGTTGGATTTACAACATATGAAAGGTGTAGTGAATTTAACTCTCGTTATGAAAAGCAGTCAAATTGACATTTCATTTGCCTAGCTTCAGTTTCTGCCCCTCGACAGGAGCACTACATGGCTACATCAGAACTGTCAGGGTAATGTGCCCAGCATGAGGATGTATCGCTCTCCCAAGGAGCGAATGACTTGGAAAAAAAACACTTCATCTCGACTTCAATCCATCTAACCGTACTAGTCTCAGCAGGAAACCCCTCTTTTAAGACAACATACCATAGACTCTCCTTTAAATAATACGGTGTAGTAAGGAAACAATATGACAGGTGCATGCCTTTATTGGAATCCCACACCCACCCCAAGAAACGCCACCTTCACCCTCAGTATTTTTGCTAAATTGAAACTAGTAAACGTATGCACTATATCCCACTCCCGCCACCATGCTGCAGTGTAAGCTAAGTTTGAAAATTGGGGTTTGCAGTTTTGGAGAGCGCGGAGTCAGGGGAGCAGCCTCAGATCTTTTTTTTTTTTGTTCTTTTTTTTTTTAAGGGAGTTAGTAGGATAAGGCTCATGTTTTGGTGTTTGTATTCCCGTGGTTGTGTTTGAATGTGTTTTCACCGCTCATGTTTTGCATTAAACAACGTGTTTGAAGGGTTTTTGAATTGATATGTGTTTACAAAAGGAATGTCAGTTGCCATGCGTACAGGTGTGTGTGTGTGTGTGTGTGTATGCTCATTCTTCATATGCATTTGTCGTGTTTGTGTGTGTGCATGAAGCTGCTTGCATCTTACTCAGTCAATAATTTGATCTCATTGGCGAGAAGAGTGTTGAAGTTGTAGGCTGGATCGGGGAGGTCGGGCAGGGGGGGGGCTGTGGACTGGCGGGCGAGGACTGGGAGGGCTCCGCCAGCTCGGGGTCACTCTCGCTGGAGGTAGAACCCACGGACATGTTGCAGACGGCCTCGGGCAGCGAGCCCTCACCCCCGGTGGGCACGGGGCACACCTCGGGCTCGCTGCTGGTCTCGCTGGTGTTCGACACCACGGACAGCAGGGACATTTTACGGGTGAGGCGGCTGGGGAGCAACGACAGGGCGTAGTCGGCGACGATGCCCGCCACGTCCATGCCGCAGGCCTGGTCGAAGGCAATGAAGCCAACGTTTGCGTTCGCTTCGCAGACCACAAAGGAGCCGTCGTTCATCTGCAGCAGGTCGATGCCGCACACGTCCATGCCGAGGATGTTGGACACTTCGATGGCCAGCTGCTTCCCCTGCTCGCTCAGTGGGCACATCATACCGACACCCCCTAACAGTCCAGACAGAGACATCGCGCTGGTTAATACCCACAACAACCAGGTTCATTCATTTCAACCTCCTGACTGTCATGAATAATCTACTATCAAACAAGAGCTATCATACAGTGTTTGCAGAGGATTTAAGAAATATGTTCTAGGCCAGGAAAAGTAATGAAAGTGGTAAAAGCAAATATTAATAATATAAATATATATATATAATTTAGTATAAATTAAATTGTGAAGAGCTACATAATGATGTTGCGGCAATGTTTATTGTTAGACTTGCATCCAGAAATGAGTCTTATCAAATGCATTTGAATACACTGATCGTACAGTGGGTTCTGTTTGGCCTCATGCTTAAAAGCCAGTGAAGACTGATAAGTGATGTAAACACAGAACTATTTATGCACTGTGCCTTTAGTTTGAAGTATTGACGTAGTATATGAAGTTAATATGGGCATAAAACACCTATAAGATATTGAAAAGGTTGCTGTTCCAACTGGAGTCACAGTTCTGTTGGTTTACTTCACCATGGACATTTTGTAGTGTGTCCTTGAAAGGTCATGGAAAATATGTGAGAACTCTGATACATATATAAATACAACACCAGATCCACATACAGTGAGTGCAATTGTCTACACGATCTGTTTCATAAACGCAGAACAACCTGCTTACTAGCGTCCTAAATATGTCACAGCCAATAAGCAGCCTTCACCAGCAGCACTGCTCATACTCTGTCACGCAAAATCAGTCTCATCAGCTGGAATGCTGTCTCACTCGATGTCTGCAGGGCACATTCGGGACAAGCTTGTTGACTTGGCCACGATTCCAAAAACTGGTTTATATAGCAGATGGACTGTTATTCTCGATAAACAATAAAAAAAATGCTATGACCGTTAAATATTACCCGCATACACAGGAATGATAAGAGCAGCCATGACACCTTAAATGTGCCACACGGCTCTTTTTTAAATAATTAAAGCCTGTCTTTAATTTATAACTGGACTTTTTTTAACACTGTATATTTCACATTTATATGTATTTAATTTGCTACTCCTTGCACACTTATTGTTAATAATATCCTACTTTTAAAATGTGTTAGCTGTTATTTGACCCTTAATAGTGTTTAGTTGACAGGTAGTCTACTGATGTTTGTCTTTCACAGTAGAAAGAGTATTTATTTTACTTTTTAGTTCAGTTTTATTTTCTATTTTGAGATGCTTCTATTCTATGTTGGTTTATTTGTTATTATTTTTATTTATCAAATGATGTGCAATGCCTTGTTTTAATATGCTGCTGTGAAAAACATTTCCCAATTTGGGATCATAAAGGATATCTTCAAAATGTCAGAGTAAAAAAAACGCAATAGAAAATGTTTCCAGTGTGGCAGTGCTGGTAACTGTAATGAGGGGAAGGGGGGGGGGCAGCTCAGTAATGTAATTAGTGTGTGACAGTGTTCAATAGTTTAGTAATTCAGTGTGTCATCATTGGCTCTCGGAGGCGTTTGCGTACCCAGAGAGCAGTTGCTCTGCATGCGACCGTCCGTGGAGCAACGTAGCATCGAGCCGATGACACGGCCGCCCACCAGGACCACCCGGACGTCACGGCCATGCGATTCTTTGACATACTCCTGAAACAAGTAGGGGGTGTCGTGGCGGATCAAGTGGCACAGGTCTGTCAGGTGGTGTTTGTCTCGGGCCAGGAACACAGCTTTGCCTAGGAAGAGACAAAAGATGAAGGAAGAAAAATCAATATGAGTTACTTTCAGGATAACAAAGATATTTGCATGCTTGCAGGGTCTGAGATGTGTGTTATAATGTCGATTTTTAACATGAAAATAAGATGCATTGTCTTCGATTCTGCTGACAATTAGAAGCATCTGCTGACTAAGTCTGTTGCCAGTTCCTGCGTTTTGTATAATGGATGGGACACTCCTCTTAGCGGCCACAGAATTGCTTCTCACATAGGATAGAGAATGCCTGTTTTAATTAGTACCACTTGGCCTCGTCTCCTTGTTGTCAAGCCCTCATCCGGCACTGGGGGAAATCTTGTGATTGCTGTGCGTTTGTACATTGTGTGTAGGTGACGATCCAAATAAGATGACAAAGCAATCCCTGGGTAACATCATGAAGATGTGAAGAAGGACATTGTCAAGCTAGCATGCTTAGAAATTGTTCAGGGCTCAGTGAGACACATGACTACTTTGTATCGATGGTACTAAAACATGCGGAGCTGCCCACAAATCCATATACTAGATTTTGAAGCACTTTCAAAAGAATTGACCAGCAAGAACATTTCAATTTGGCATCTAGCGTTGACCCTTTAAAAACAAGGGTTGTTAAGATTTTAAACAACCCTTCAAATATTTTTAACAGGCCTTGTATTTGCTCAAGAGAAGGAATTGGACTTCGGCCAATGACAAAGGTTAACAACTGAGGGGAGGAAAGCAACCCTTGAGAGGAAGACCCCCATAAAAAGGTTCAAGTTGCATTCCCCATCAATGCCTTGTGCCGGCAGCCTGGGCTATCCATGGTGCATTGTTATTCCTTGGCACGCTAGGCAAGTGTCAATAATTTGAATAGGGAAAGGCTAATGGGTCAGCAGACACTTGGGGCTCATCTCCAACATTATTGGGAAAGCTAGAATGTTCCACAAGCCCCTTGTGAGTTCACTCAAAATGAGAAAACTACGGCCAATTTAGCAGGAACAGAGATGATTAGCCCAGCGGCCATGATGCAAGCATTACAACTACATGCTTTTTTTGGGTTGTTGCAGCACCACAGTCCTAAATCATTTAACACTCTGACAATGAATTTCATGTCAGAGTGGACTGAGCTGCCAGTAGCTGCGTACTGATTTTTGGGGTGAGGTGTGTTGAACAGAGCTGGTGACAGGGAGAAACAGACTGACGCTCTTACCTCTGTGGCCCCGTGCATTCTTCACCACCACGGGGTAGCCGAGTGGCTCTGCCTCGTCAATCATCTTTCGGAAGTTGTCATGCCCTCCTGGTAAATGCCCATGCACACAAACACAGAAACATGAAGCCAATCAGAGGGGTGAAATATATATAAACAAAGCTCTTGTTTTGATAGCATGGTTCACACATTACCGCCATCTGAACAAGGTGGGGGGAGGGAATGTAGCCTGTCGCTATGGCAACAGAAGTGACTCAATAAAGCAAGGCTGTAGGAGTGCTGTCCTGAGCTTATACTTATTTTGCTGCTTGATTCATGAGATTGGAACAAAGCGGTCACAGAGGGATGCATTAATGTGAAGCAGCTGACCATATCTCACGGTGACCGAGAGAGGCAGCTTGCAGCAGCAGATGTGATCCAGCTTTCTCTACTTCGGCTCAAGAAGTGATTGAAAAATGTGTAAGAACCCATTTCCACTCCTCTCCCTCTCTCGATCATTGTTTGCCTGTCTGTTCTTATCTGGCATTCGGTCAACGGAACAGATGTGAACTGTTCTGACACACGGGTGCGCTGATTCACATGTGTTTTCAGTGAGCGGGAGAAACAGCAGAGGAAACAGAGGGAGTGGATAGCCAATGTGGGAACAGCCATTGGCTGCAGAGGTAGCAGGAGGGAGGCGTTGGCATCTTTTATTTTGAAAAACCATGGGGTGGGGCGATTAGAAGGGGCTCTCCATAGGCTCTCCAGCCGCTCTGCATGCATCGCCTGGCCCACTGTGCAGAGACGAAAGGAATGTAGGCCAAACACCACCTCCTCTTTCTTTCTGTTTCTGTCTGTACCCTTCTCTGTCTGCTCTCACAAACACCACAGCACTGGGGATTTTTGGAAAGCAGAAACTACAACAAATGAAAACAGCAGTCTGGCTCATGTTGCCTCCCTTCATGTCTTTAGGTTGTGTCAATGGTTTGACCAGATATGTAAATGTAATCTTCTCTCTGTTGTTTGAGTCATCGCAGCAGAATAATGAGCTACTGATGGTTTATTAATCCTTTTATACAGACTAAAGCCTGTGATGCAACTAATGTGATTGAAATGTCAGAAAAACAACATACGTGACACAGCAGTGCTGCTGTTTATGCTCATATCCATTTCATTAAGGACGGTGCAGTTATATTACCTTAGAATTTGTTTATCGGTACTAACAGAGAATATCTATTTGTATTATAACAACAACTAGTGATACATTTCATAATGAATTCATCTGCAGAATATGCAACACTTTATGTACTCTGCTAAGGCAATAGCAGTCTGCATGCTAAAGCACTGAACACCAAGGGCCCTACATCAGGTGAAATGCAGTGTGGACTCTTGGAAGTGGAAGCATTAATAAAGCTAGATGCGTCCACATTCATTAACTGACTGCAGTGATGCTGTCCACAGGGGCGTGGCTTGGTTACGGGAGGGTAGCCGGATCAAGTCCAAATACAGAGTGTGGACTGGAAGCTGAAGAGGTGGCAGTTTAACCCCCGGGCCTTCCTGATGTGCCCTAGAGCAAGGTACCAAACCTATCCTGCTAAGACCCATCATCCTGACTTCCTGTTTGTGTGTTTTTCTTAATTAGGTAAAATTACATTTAAAAAAACGAATTTCCCAAAGGAGGCGTATAGAGTACATTCTTCTCTGGTGACCTATAACAACACATGTGAATGCTGTGAATGGAGATCTGATTGCTCAGGACACATCCAGAGGTGGTCTGCGCCACCTGTGGACTTTTCTTTTTTTTTGTGGGTGCAGTAATGCATCATGGGCCACATTAAAGAACTGTCTAATCAACCAATATCCTCTGCTTAATGCAGAGTAAGTAATCAATCACTGGCTTTGACCAATAAGGTCTTTGCTATGGATAGCTTGGTGTATTCAAGCAGTTTCTGTATTAAACAGTATTTTGAACGTTCTCATGTCACAGAAACCACCAAGAGTGAGTGTTGTGTTTGGATGTTGTTTTCATACTGTCAGTGTTTTTGTTCCGGTGCTCTGCACAGATCTGAGGACCGACCACCTGCTCTTATCCTCGGCTCTCTGGAGCTTTGTGCGTCTCGGTTACCGCTGTTGGGTGGAGAACAGCGCACCAATAGGCAGACAAAGACTGTTGTGGCGCTTTTAAATTAGTCATTGCAGGTTTTTGTATTGTCAATGCATGTCATTTAGGTGAGTGTGAGAACTGAAATGTATACACACAGAAAACTAATAACAAAACGTTTTTTCATTGAAAAATGTGTTTTGTTGATATATGAAAACGAAACTGATGCCGCTAAAGATACTTTCCAATACCAGCTGTAAACTGATTTACTTAGAGATGACCACTCGTGTTTGGATCAACAAAGACGCATGTCAATGCCAGGTCTGAACAGAGACTTGGTTACAACAGCACAGTGCTACCACAACGCACCAACACTGTGAAAAAAAGATGACAACTATTGATTTACCGTAAGAGAAGGTGTCAGGAAGAGGCACTCCGTGGCCGGCTAGCTCCTGAAAGGTCCAGAACTTGTTGACACAGTTAAGTATAGCCTGGGGACGGTTGATCAGCCGACAGCCCATCTTCTCCAGGTGGCGCAGCACGGTGATGTCGCTATCTGACTGCACCCAGGGTGTGGGCACCCGCACCACCACCACCTGTGGATAAGATGTCACTAGTTCCTGCTCCACTCGCAGACCTAGAGGCAGGAGGGGTAGAAGAAAGATTACTATAGTGAAACAAAAGTTAGCTACAAAAAAAGCTACAAATAACAAAACAACTTTAGATCCTGATAAATACAGTGAGTTCTTCAGAGTAGTTTCCTCTGAGGATATGAATAGCATTTAGATTACAAGTTTCCATGCTAAATGACAAAGATCAAGAAGATGGATTTTTTGTTGAAAAGAATAAGCAAAACACCTTAAAACACTGACAAGAAGTAGGGCTGCTCAATTAATCGTATTTTAATCGCAATTACGATTTTGGCTTGCAACGATTATGAAAAAAACATTGTATTGGTTTTTCAGTTGAATTATACTTAAAGTTCAGGGTAATCAACTGTTAAAAACATACTGTTCACATTTATTTTTTTCAATAAATGGATGTTTTCAAAGTAAATGGATAATCGTTTTTAATAATCGTGATATCAATTATTGACCCAAATAATCGAGATTATGATTTTTGCCATAATCGAGCAGCCCTAACAAGAAGTACAAACCAACCAGTATCTTTTAAAACGTTTTTCTCTGACCAACCAAAACAACTTTTTAGAGCAAACAATTCCGAGCCACTAATAAAGAAAACTTTCTCACATCAATACTGTTTGTTGCACTCAAGGACCCACAGCCACATTAAAAAGCAACATGTCCTAGTTTATAGCTTCCATTATATCCTTAAGGTCATGTTTGCAGGAGCTGGAAACATTGTGAAATGGGTTGCTGGGATTTAGAAAACACCAACTCCTGCTGGAAAAGTTAACTCATCTCCTTATGGAGACTATTTGTGGTGGACTACGCTCCGACCCTCCTCCCACAGAACACACAGATCTGACTGAGAGTTGGCAGAGTTATAGTGACTAGAAAGAGGCATCCAGTTCCAAGGATGATTGTGTTAAATTATGACGTACAACACATTGCCAGTTGATACAATTATTTGCATGCTGCAGGCAAAGTCGACTTACAGCACTGCCAGCTCCACTACCTATTTGGCCAATGTTCTTTGACTGAAAAAGAGATATCCGTGTTTCTGTACTGACACTGTTGACTGTTTGTCTAAATGTAGGGCAGTGGGTTAGAGAGAGATGCTTTGAACCCCAAGGGTCTTGATGTTAATCACACAGCAAAACACATCAGGGTGGTAACCTGATATTTTATGGTAATCTTGTTTTGTCACAATGCAACATCATTGTCTTTTGGTGACTATTATCTAAACATAATGGTGTTTTGTTTCATTGAATGTTAAAATGACATTGGTTTTCAATGTCTCAGCCTGTGGCCACTTTATTATGCAAATGTGAGCAAAGTGAATACAACAGGCTAACAGAGCACATCTGAATAGGTCACTGATCAGCCATTTCAATTCAGCACAGCATGTACTTGCCATTGAAAACAGGGGAGACTTGAAAAAGAAGCCTGTATGGTAGAATGGCAGTATAAAAGTGGCATACACTAACTCTACTACAAGGCTAAAGATCAGCTACATTTCAACATGTACTAGCATTGCCCAGTCTGTATCAACAGCCATCTTAATCTGCAGATCAGAACAAGATTCAAGCTGAATATTGGCTTGATAATTGCCAAACACAGATGGCAAACTCACCAGCCATTGCCATAGCTATAGATTGGCAGCATTTCCCTTGTGAATGGTGTTACTCTTTCCACCATGGATGAGAAAAGGAAACGGAGACAGACTGTGAGATTTTTTAGCAGGCAACGCGACCCATCAGCTCGACATCGGGAAGAACAGATTGGGTGACAACGAAACCTGTGTGTTTGTGAGGATATGCACGTATTTGAAAGTGTATTGCACAGGGGGACGGGAGGAGACGCACTTGTCACTTGCACAGCACTTCACCTCTTCTGTGACCTGATTTTCAGCCATTTTAGAATCTGCAAGCTAACAATAGTGACAGCACCTCTGGCTGAGATCATCACAGGTCACCAGAAGCTCGGCGGTTGATTAGTAATAAGAACAGACAGCTAGATGTGTCGGCAGATGCACTGTACATCATACCAACATAACATGTGTACACTTTGGGTGTGGCCAACGTTAGCTTTTTAGCTCTTTCTGTGCAGAGACAGGTAGAGGAGGGAACAAAAGAGAGGCAGGATAGGTCAGGGATGTCTTCCAAACTCACCACAGAGGAAGGAAGGGAAGGTAGGGGCAAATGGGCGAATGAAAAAATAAGTATGGAGCCATGAAAAGACTGCCAACCCTCCCTTTTTACTCCTCCTCTTCCTTCTCACAATCTCAGTACAGAAGCAGGAGAATTGACGGTCTCTGCAGCCACACTGCTCTGATTGTGCAGTCACTGAGAGCACTGAGAATGGAATTACAGTGGGAAGTGCCAGGGGATGTGGTCTCATGCTTTTTGACAGACAGTATTCACTGTTCATGGTGCTCGTCTCCATCTCCAGGGGAACCAAACAGAGAGCAATGAGGCAGCCAGATGAATCAGTCCTATTCATTTGAGCAAGTGTTCGTGTGCACTGTACGTCATGTGACCAGTGCGAAAACATTCAGACCCCCTCCTGACCATTTTGCTCTATAACAAAAGCAACATGGGCTTTTTAGTGTCTACACTTGGTGTGGGTGTGACCCGTTTGTAGTTACAATGTGTTCTTGACTTCTACAACAGACAATAATAATGTTCAATGGACTGTATATGTGCATCCCATTTTAAATATGCCAGACAAAGCTAACAAGCACTAGCATTCTATGCATACCGTTGCAACGTCACAAAGCAGGCAATGCCGACAGACGCTGTGCCAATGTTTGACTGGTGCCCTGAATGCAGTCTGTGTCTGGGGATACTGTCTAAATTAGCCTGATGGGGCAGCAGGTTCACCCATGGTTTTTCTGGTTTGATAGGGTTTTGCGAATAATGCCTTTAATGGTCAATGTTGCACTAACCTCATCAGGCAAAAACATGTACTGCAGTCCTACTGTGAGCCCAAGCTAAAAGATCATTTTATAATCAAACACAGAGGCCCTGTTATCCTGGACATGGACATCATCTGTTAGTTAGCCTGTGTACTGTTTAGCCGATAGTTAGCATACTTTAATTTAGCATTCACAGTACCTCAACTATCATTAGACAAAAAAACTAAAATATCTGTCAGAATAGCATACAAACAGAGATCAACAAAACACATTAAACTGCCACTGAAGAATTTTCTCATTAAATAACATTGACTGTAATTTAAATGATCATCTTTTATTCTTCTGGTTTGGCCATATGATGGAAACACAATTATGTACTGATAAAAGCTCTGAATGCATGTTTTTGAAGGTACCAGCTTTCTTTGATATCACACTTTACAGCATCATGCACTTCAATTCGGAGCACATGCATTTGCCTGAATCAATATTACAAGTAACTCGACTCTAACATATTTGTATATCGTAAAATATTAATCTATAAGCATACAATAAAGTCAATTGCTACCAACGCTTAATACAAATAATGTTTGCTATGTGCAGGGTTCATACACTTTTTCACCAATGATTTTCAATGACTTTTCCATGACCTTTACCTAATTTTCCATGACCAAAAACATTACTCTTTCTCAGCGGTACCACTGAAAATGGTTTATTTTAACATGGAACAGGAAAATAAGGTCTGCATATGAAACATGTTGTTCCTATCTTGTCATAGTCTGCTCCATCATTCACCAGTAGTTTTCCATTCACCTGTCTCACCTGTTTTCCACACCCACTCATTAGCTCACTCTCTTTCTCTTCTGCACCCATTAGCTTCTGCCAGTATTTAAACCCGCACCTTACACACACTCTTTGCCAGATTGTACTTTGCCTCAACTTGTCTTTCCCGCGTTTGAAACTAGATTGCCTACCCGGTTCCGACCCTGCCTGTCCTCGATCTGCCTGCTCTGCCTGTTCCCTGATCCTGCCTGTAGTGATGGCGAGATGAAGCCTTATGAAGCTTTGAAGCTTTCCAGCCAATTGGTTCGCAAAAGGGTTCATCTCATGAGGCTTCATCATGGGCTTCATTTGAACACAAACCCCCTGTTGGTCAAAGTGTGTAAAACAGGCAGATTGGACATCTCAACAGTGTGCTGTATCTCATACCGAGTTCCCAATGAGTAAAGCCTTAGAATAACTCTAAACAACGAACATTAAATCATATTTTCATGTTAACAATATTGTTTTTATTCCAGTTGAATGATTGTGATTGAAAAGCCTAAGGAGGCTGGTAAACATTATAAATAGGGATTTGTATTCCTTAATAATATTCATAAACGTAACCATGTTGTAGCCTGAGAAAGGCTAAACCATATCAAAGAATACATTTATTAACTACATTATCTCATTTAGCTGTAGCTTTTATAAACAACAACAAATACGTATCGACGAGTCGTTGAACCAGGAACCCTACGATCGTGAGTCAACTGCTTTCCAGCTGAGCCACAGCACACACGCTGAATCTCCCTGAAAATACTGTAACATATTTATTCCTGTATTTATTCATTCATGTTTTTTTTCCTACATTTATTTATGCTTGTATCTATTTATACTTATGACATGTTCCGACCTCTATATAGGTGAGGGTCTGAGCTCTCTTGATTCCATCGTGTCACCGGGCCCGGGTACAGGAGGGGTAATATGGTTCTTATTATACATCCATTGGTATTATGAGCGTTGTGGTTCAACGGTTCAACCGATCAGAATCGCTTCCTGAAGCAGTCACGTGGTATCGACAGGCAGCGAGGCTTCGTTTGTCATCGATGACGTCACTGGCCCAAAACGATACAAGCCTCGATACATGCTTCACAAAAAGCTTCGGGGATTACTCGACACACGCTCCGAAGCCTCGGCGCAATACGTAACATCACTACCTGCCTGTCCCTCGACTATCCTGTCTGGCCTGTTATCCGACCCTGCCTGTATCCCCGCTGACCGCCTCGCTTACTCCCTGACTCTCTGCCTGTCCCTGACTCACCTTCTGCCCGCTGTCCTCCGGTGCGTTAAACTGCTCGGTTGGAATTCCTCAGATCCAGTGGAATCTCCAATAAAGTGTATTACCAATTCTCCTTGGTTTCTCGAGTGCTGCATTTGGGTTCTCCTTAAGATTGTGACATATCTAAAACAAATCCAATAGTAGGCTTACTAGCTTCTACACGCTAAAGCAACTAAAATCTCTCACCAGCAAAATACCTCGTCAGTTAAATGCCATTTTACGTTTCATTACTATACCAGGGTTTCCCACACATAGACTATACTTGGGCGGGCCGCCCAGGTATATTAACGGCCGCCCAAGTATATTTCGCGACCCATTTTTTTTTTTTTTTATAATTTTTTTTTTTTTATTCGTCCGTGACCACGACACCATCTGCGATCGATTAACTTGTGGACAATGATCCCTCGCTCCCTTGCTCTGATCTCGCCTCGTTAAGTGGCCTGCCTCACACAGGGTGACTGGCTGTCTACATGATGTGGCCTGCCAACATGGCCACTGTCATAGAGATCATAAATCAAAGCCCTTGATTGGTCTCTGTGTGTCATTCAAGCTCGGGATAACCTCAGCTCAGGTGAGGTAAAGGACTCTGAGTGTTTAGATAGTTAACTTAGTTTAAGTTCTCAGTGGGTCTCAAACAGTGTGGTCCATGGTCCATTCCATTTGAGAGGGTAGTGATTGATCTAATGGTTAGTGAGGTGGGCTGAAGATCGGAAGGCTGTGAGTTCAAATCCCGCCAGGAAGACCACCACTAGTGTGCTCTTGAGTGCCATCTTTACGCAAAATGATTATACAAAATGAAAACTTTTTTTTTTCGCCGGAGGGTCAGACACATTATCGTAGGAAATGAGCATGTTCAGTCGATAAATGTGGCCCTCATTACTCTAAACGTGTTCGCAAAAAGGCGGGGCTTAGATAGAAATGCTCATAACTCATCAACAATGTACAAAAAAAACACACATTTTGCTGGTAATGTTCAATCTGTATTGGGGAATAGGCACAACAAGTAATTTCCATTTTGGACTATAGGGGGCGCCAAAAACATGACAAATGTATAACTCATGAACTGATGGACGAAATATTTTTTTTTTTTTTAGACATACTCTGGGGATGAGTATGGACTTATATTTAAATTGTCACAACGAATGACAAATGTGGGCGTGGCCTGTACTTTTTTTTTTATGACGATGTGCTAAAATGTGTTTCGGTACGCAAAACTTGGTACACACGTCACAGCCCACGACCTTTTCAAGAATGTAAAAAAAAAAACGTAATTTTTCTAAAATACTGCTCACTAGCGCCCCCTATTGTGTGGTAGTCTCATAGTTTCTCAGAACTTCACGAATTTTGGCACAGACATTCCTCATGGAATTGAAGACATATTTGTACATACATTCCATTAGCCCCGCCCCCCAACAAGTCGGCCATTTTGAAATATGTGCGTTTTTCAGCCATTTTAAGCACATTCTTGCACACTTCTCCTAGGGGAATGATCGGAAAAATTCCAATCCAGGACACGTTCAGCCCCTATCCAATATGAAACTTAATTGAGAAGCACATTTTTGAAAAATTACTCGTGGAGGTCGTAAGCTAACAGCGAATACACCATTTTTGACGATTTACATGTCGCAAATTACTCCAAACTTCTCGGATATAGTTATTCCGATATTCACGAAACGCTGTATACATATTGCTATTATGATTGCACACATATTTCACATTGCCTTCCATTAGCCCCGCCCCCCAGAAAGTGGGCCATTTTGAAAAATGTGCGTTTTTCAGCCATTTTACGCACGTTCTTGCAAACTCCTCCTAGGGGAATGATCAGAAAAATTCCAATGCAGGACACGTTTAGCCCCTATCCAATAGGATACTTAATTCAGGAGCACATTTTTGAAAAATTACTCGTGGAGGTCGTAGGCTAACAGCGAATACACCATTTTTGACTATTCACATGGCGCAAATTGCTCCAAACTGGTCGCATATAGTTTTTCCGATATTCACGAAACGCTGTATACATATTCCTATTATGATTGCACACATATTTCAAATTGCCTTCCATTAGCCCCGCCCCCCATAAAGTCGGCCATTTTGAAAAATGTGCGTTTTTCAGCCATTTTACGCACGTTCTTGCAAACTCCACCTAGGGGAATCATCAGAAAAATTCCAATGCAGGACAGGTTTAGCCCCTATCCAATAGGATACTTAATTCAGGAGCACATTTTTGAAAAATTACTCGTGGAGGTCGTAGGCTAATAGCGAATATACCATTTTTGACGATTTACATGTTGCAAATTACTCCAAACTACTCGGATATAGTTGTTCCGATATTCACGAAACGCTGTATACATATTGCTATTATGATTGCACATATATTTCAAATTGCCTTCCATTAGCCCCGCCCCCCATAAAGTCGGCCATTTTGAAAAATGTGCGTTTTTCAGCCATTTTACGCACGTTCTTGCAAACTCCTCCTAGGGGAATGATCGGAACAATTCCAATCCAGGACAGGTTTAGCCCCTATCCAATATGATGCTTAATTGAGGAGCACATTTTTTAAAAATCACTCGTGGAGGTCGTAAGCTAACAGCGAATACACCATTTATTACGATTTACATGTCACAAATTACTCCAAATTACTCCAAACTACTCGCGTATACTTTTTCCAATATTCACGAAACGCTGTATACATATTGCTATTATGATTGCACACATATTTCAAATTGCCTTCCATTAGCCCCGCCCCCCAGGAAGTCGGCCATTTACAAAAATTTGCGGTTTTCATGCATTTTAAGGACATTTCTGCAAACTCCTCATAGGGGAATGATCGGAACAATTCCAATCCAGGACAACTTCAGCGCATATCCAATGTCATGCTACATTGAGAAGTAATAGTCCTTCGCTCAAACGGGGAGCTCGTAGGCTAACGGAGAATGTACCATTTTTGACCAATTATATGTCAGATAAGCTACTGAGGCCCGCCTGTTTGCCTGGCACATCAACTCTCACACACACACACACACACAAACACACACACCTACTGTTAGTCCAACAACGCCCTTTGCTGGCGGCATATTCATTACAAAAGACACTCGCTAACCCTAACCCTAACCCTAACCCTAATGTTTATTTGTAGATATCTCCTAAAGCCTACAAATACAGTGTGACATGTAGGCCTGTTACATTTGTTATTGAGCGATATATATTATACACACTGTTCTGCTTTCTGCACTGACCTCAGCAGCTGTTCTCACTGTAACATCACCTAACATCCAGGGGACATGTGATTAGTGAGTAAACAAACGGTAAAGGGCAGAAAATCTGATGCACATTTGATCATCTCAAATAACTTATAATCACAACGGGAACAGTTTGCAGAGCTGTGCTTCGTTTGACAGAAGTCCAGCCATGCGTCACGCCTCTTTTAAACATCACTGTTGGCTGAAATCGTCTCAGGAGAATACTTCAGTGTATCCTCGGTTATAGCTCCTCCAGAGACACTCCTCTCTCCTCTAAATCAGTGTATCCTCGGTTACGGCTCCTCCAGACAACCTCCTCGATAATCGATCCTCGACGACCCTTTAGAGAAATTAGTTTTCCTTCGACATCCGTTTCCGGGTCGCTGCCGGAGCACCTGGGAGTCTGGGACGCGAAAATTAGAGAAATGACAAACGGCTCATTTCCCAGGACTCGCGCACGTCTGCTTGACGCCGGGACGACCTGCCGCCCTCCCCGACAGGCGCACGGACGCGAGGGCCCGCTCATCACTGCGCGCACAAGTGCGACCGCAGTTTTAATTATAGTATTACTATTTTGGCGATTAGATCAAATATAAATTATATTTGATGCAATTTAGTTACATTTCCATGACTTTTCCAAAACTTTGGGAAAAATATTGTTTTCCATAACTTTTCCAGGGCCTGGAATTAGCATTTTGAATTTCCATGACTTTTCCAGGTTTTTAATGACCGTAAAAACCCTGTATGTGGAATGGAGTAAGTGCTTGGGTGAGGTGACTGAGTGAGTCCGTACACTCTCGCCAAGCCTTACATAATGGCTATTTTTGTATTTTTGCCATAATCATGCATAGGAAATATTTTGAATCCCCTAGCCACAGCAACTGGTTTGAAAAAATAACATTCAACAAGGCCATTTTAACTGATGTGTTTTCCAAATGATGCTTGACTGCCAGAGTGACCAGTATACATAGGAAATCTTTTTGGCATGATGCCTGCTGTCAGATAGTGGGGTGCCATTTAGGCCATTTGCATGCAGAAGATCCTAATTCTTCAAATATTAACTGTGTGTTTGTGATAACCTTCAGCTTATTTTCACCACATTTTGCAACATCATTTCGCATCAGAAAGTGTGAAGTTCAACGTTTTTAAGAGTCCATATGTAGACACTGCTATCTTTGGCTACTGCAACTATGCAAATGACAAAGTCAAGTATGATTAGTATGACGATATATAAAAAGTAAGGCTTGACATTCACAGATTCACAACAGTTATTAGTGATGGATTATTTTAGTAGGTTTGTGTTGTTCATCTGCTAATAATGACCGATTTATGGATTAGATTTGTGTTGTGCAAGGTTCTTTACTTTCCACATGCTCTCTTGTTTAGTCATAAATCAACATCTCTGTGACATGCCAGAATAATATAAAACAAGCACAGTAGTTGCTTCAGTTGTCTACAGTTACAACAAAAATGTTGTTGATGAGCAGCTGCTCTGGCTGGTTTTCAGATCAGTGGGTGCATGCCGACAAGAGTCTGGAGCAGCAGCTTGGGACGTTAACTGGACTCTGGCACAAGAACGATTTTAATGCAAATCTAACTTCACTAACAGCTAATGAAGACAGTCAATATGTTCAGGGTTTATCAATCAATCTTGTCCTCACTTGAATTATGAGCTCCCTTCATATGTCATTTCTTTGTTCCTATATAGAGAAGAAATCAAGTACTGTGAGAACCAAATGAGACACCCCTGGCTATATGACGAAGCACCCAAGCCACAGGCCCTTTAATCCTCTGGATTATCGAAATAGTATTTTCAGGAAGAACAATAACATTAAACGAAAAAAAGTCCAGTGTTTGCCGTCACTAGAATGTGAGCTCCCTTTATATATTCTTCTTTCTATCTAGAGGAAAAAGCAGGCACTGTGAGCCTCTTCGGCGATACCAATAAAATGCAAATATTTGTGGTCTGTATGTCAGAACCTGCAAATGAGATACTGCTTGCCATTTCATGAGCAAGCTCTTTTCCTCTGGGGGTGTGACATGAGCAAAGGGCATGCCCAATTATTATCTCTTATTATAATAAAAATGTATTTGTAAGGTAAACATTTGTATAATATAACTTTGAATTTAAAGTGGGTTTCAGGTTATTACTATGATAAAGGCCTATCAAATCTCCCTAATTTATGGCATGAACTCAGTTTTTTAACCACCTGTAAAATAACGCACAACAGCTTGTGAATGTAAATCAGGTAAACAGCCATACTGCTGATCATCGTAAAGTTCATTTCTCACCAAAGGGGATCTGTGCTACATAAATAAGTAAACAAGTATTGGCATTAGAGCTACAGTTTCTCAACTGCATGTAATATTGCTGATGCACACTCACATGTCTGGAGGTAAATTAAGATTCTGAGTCTTCCTTAGTGCTCCACCTTCTAATTTACTGACACAGGAGCGTTGCATTTATCATCTTCTGGGTATAAGTGTGCCCACTGGCATGTGCAGGGATCACAAAGCATTGCGACAGGCGTTCATATCCAGTCTCTGTTTAAACACCCCTCAGTGCAAATCATGGGATGTGAAATGCCACTAGCTAGCTGAATGCTGGGTTTGGCTGTCTTATGTGAGGGGCCATCATTGGTCATTAAAACATAACTGTGTGTGTGTGTGTGTGTGTGTGTGTGTGTGTGTGTGTGTGTGTGTGTGTGTGTGTGTGTGTGTGTGTGTGTGTGTGTGTATGTGTGTGTGTGTGTGTGTGTGTGTGTGTGTGTGCACTCATCTCTCCCCCATAGGGAAACATTGAACCCATTAACTTCAGTGTGAAACCTGGACCTCAACCTGATTTGAGAATGCAGAGCCATTTGAAATAGCAAGCAGTAAGGGTGTTAGCCTATCAGTTTTAGGATTGCATTCTGACCTACCCTATCCTAAAGCAAATACTCATGTGCAACGCCTCAGCTTTAGTTGGTTGAGGTTGTCTATGTCATAGTCTGCTCCATCATTTACCAGTAGTTTTCCATTCACCTGTCTTACCTGTTTTCCACACCCACTCATTAGCTCACTCTCTTTCTCTTCTGCACCCATTAGCTTCTGCCAGTATTTAAACCCGCACCTTACACACACTCTTTGCCAGGTTGTACTTTGCCTCATGCTTGTCTTTCCCGCGTTTGAAACTAGATTGCCTACCCGGTTCCGACCCTGCCTGTCCTCGATCTGCCTGCTCTGCCTGTTCCCTGATCCTGCCTGTCCCTCGACTATCCTGTCTGGCCTGTTATCCGACCCTGCCTGTATCCCCGCTGACCGCCTCGCTTACTCCCTGACTCTCTGCCTGTCCCTGACTCACCTTCTGCCCGCTGTCCTCCGGTGCGTTAAACTGCTCGGTTGGAATTCCTCAGATCCAGTGGAATCTCCAATAAAGTGTATTACCAATTCTCCTTGGTTTCTCGAGTGCTGCATTTGGGTTCTCCTTAAGATTGTGACAGTCTAAAGGCATCTTTGAACCAGTTATGGAAGCATATCATTCTTAAGCGTGAAGTGCCCTGTATTGATACATATTTCTTGAGTCAAATGCATAGTTTTATTCAAATATAAATGCACTAAAGACAAAGAACCGTGTTGGTAAATAACTATTACCAAAGCAGGGCTCGACATTAAGGACTGCCCGATGGCCCGGGGCCATCTAGTATTTAGCTCGGGCAATGAAGCCTCACCTGCTGGTTGCCCGATCGGGCAATCTATTATGCCAGTATCATGCAGCTTGCGGATCCAGTAATGAGTGACCCGACAGTAAAACTAAACATATCTATAACTAGTTCAGGTAGTTTGAGAGGTAATTAAAATAGCTATGTGTGATATTCTAACCTGAAGTGTGTGTTTTGTCCGCTCACCGCTGCATGTGATCATGCAGAGCTGCGTGTCGACTCGTCAGCAGCAGCTGATCTCTCTCTCCCGTCAGATTAGACTTCACTCGCGTTTATGTCCATATCGATCAGATCCAGCTAGTTCTAGCTAATGATATGACTACCTGCTTATTAAAAGACACCTAAACAATAAGTGTCGCTATGCAACTTGGTGAGGCCACAAAGTATAGCGCAGCATTATGCATTTGTTTACATGCCCACCGGAACCCCGAGGCATTACCAACAGATCAACGCACAATCAACCCACACAGGACATCTTTCTCCACATTAAGTGTTAGACATTAGAATTGACTATTCATGTCTGTCACATACTCTTCTTGTCTGTCACATAAGTGGCGCAACTGAAGCGGTATTGTGCTAAAGGGAAATTATTTTGACCGGACATTTTGACCGAAGAGATTTAGATTTGCCGGCTAACGGGAACTCTGACGTCGCCATTTTGTGTGCTTCGCGGATGCGCTCGGCTCCTCTCGACTGCTGCTCGGTCAGCTTCCGGATGAGGAGGCATTCGTTCGACCAACTTACAGTAGATAACATTACAAACATTTTTAACAGGGGCCATAATAGTGTAAATAATGTTTGTTTTGGTAGTTATAACTGAATGTAATGTTTTCTACTTTTTTACATCTGGGAAGGCATTTGCCTTCATCAGATGGAAAGTGTCTTGACCAACAACTTAAGTATTTCTTATAGCTATGCAGGGCATGCAAGCGAGCAAACACAAACAAGAACAAACAAGTGAAATGAAGAATACAATTGAAATTGTACAATATAATATTGTGGTGGTTCATCTTATAATTCAGTCTAGAGAATGCACCAGACAGCATCTAAGACCTGCACAAATCTAAATGTTCTAGGGGGAGGCCCCCCAAACCCTTCGTGCGTCATTTCGTCCGCGCGCATTTTTCAGGGCAATCTCTATTGGGCTCAGGGCCATCTGTAAATTAGCTTAGATGGCCCATAGGGCCATCTCCCAAAATCCTTAATGTCATGCACTGCAAAGAGTTGGTGATTTACCTTAAGTGCTTTTTCCAATCACAATCACTTATGTTTCTAGTGTAGAAACGTTGTAGAAACACTAATCTTATACTGTATGTATGTGAATCCACATTGAGATGTAAAAGCCTGGAAGAATATGCATTTAACAAAGGTTGCCATCTTTATCTAGATCAAGACGTTGCAGTTAGTTGGCCAATTCCTGTTTGGATGTTGCCCTCCAACTCTAACGTTGCTGTATTGTAGATGTAGAGTGGGTAATACAAAAAGCTGAATGTAATGCTAGATGTTCAGGGCAAGTATGCACATGAGCCCAGTAGAGGTGCAACAACTAATCGACTTAATCGATGACCAAATTAGTTGCCAACTAATTCAGTCGTCGATTCGTTGGTGACGTCATCACGTGTATTTTACAAGCTCCAAGGTTATTGGTCTTTTTATCGGTACTGGAGACATTTAAAAAAGACATGTCATATAACCCATATGACATGTCTTTTTTAAATGTCTCCAGTACCGATAACTACATTGCTACATAAGCATTATATCGCAGTCTTAGTGTCACCAACTCGTTTCTAACATGCAAAAAGACAAACAAATGTGTCTATGATGTATTTTGGATCTTTCCAATCCAGACGCGATCTCTCTCCCCCGTCTGTGTGCGAGGGGGCGGGGCAGTTTACACACACGCGGCTGCTACATGCAGCAACACACGGTGGGGATGGCGGAGAGAACGCGCTCCGAGGTGTGGTTCAACTTTACCCGTCTCGATGTGGACAATGCTCGTTGCCAAAAGTGCAATAAGAGTTTAGCATGTGAGGGCGGGAACACGAGCAATGTGTCTAAACATTTAGCAAAAGTGCTCCACATTCAGACGGAGGAATGTACCGGGTTCGACCGTCTTTCTAGCAGCTCTGTAGCCCCATCCACGAGTAACGTTTCCACGTCAGGTGTTATGTATGCTAGCAGCAACACACGGAGTTAACTCAATGATACAAACACGGGTTAATGATTAGAGGAAACTGAGTTATTTAGTTTGTTAAAGTTTCAGCTATTCTGTTTACAGTCTGTCATCAGATTATTTAATACGATTTGTTAAAACAGTGTTGTTTATTTTGATGTGAAATATTATTAATATTAAGTATTCATCTTTATTGTCTTCATTGTTAGTTTCCACATGCCTAAAACAACCTCAAGCTAAATCTAAAAGTTGATGGCTAAATAAGAGCGTTTGAGAAATTGTGCAAGGCATACAGTAATAGTCTGAATAGTCGATTAATCGTTTCATTAATCGATAGATTAATCGATTATCAAATGAGTCGTTTGGTGCAGCCCTAGAGCCCAGCCAGTCTGTAGTCTACGGCTCCCTGTGATGCAGGCCTACAGCGTGTCTAATCTGCCTACTGGCTGGTAATCTGTGGTGTCAAGCCAAGGCTCAGAAGATGCATGCAGACTAGGGTCCAGCATGGATTACAGACCCTGCTAAATGCCCTTCTAGACTTGCATGCTAAACTAAAGATCTAGACAGCCGCTTCCTATCTGTCTGTGTTGGCTAATATTGTCTAATTTCAGTATATTTCCTAGAAAATGTTTAGCATTTTTGATTACAGAGTAGCTTCGTCTTAAAATAAGATTATCTAGCCATGGTAGCAACAACTGCATTGAATTATCATTTGGTAGATATGTTGTATGAATGACACAAATAGCACTTCTAGGATTTGTTTATGTTCATAAATAGTCCTTTGGCCTTACTAGTGTATGTGACAGACAAGCAGTTTGTTAAAACACCTTAAATACTCCATTGTTGGCATTTCAGTTAAACCCATATTGAGTTCAAAGCTCTGCCATGACTGGTCTGTACAGCTGACCTGATGTAACAGTCTGTGAGGGACGTGCTGCTCAATCTCACCCCTATCCATCCCCCATTGAAATCAGGACAGCATATAGCTTGCACATCTGCTTGCGCAGACTGAAAACTCATCTCTTTTGACTCCACTTCGAGCGATAGAATTACTAACAAAGAACTGCTAACAAAGCACTTATATACTAATAAAGGACTGGCTTATCTAAAGCCAGTTGAGTAGCACTTGAAATGTTTTAGCTCTATGAAGCCTGATGTACTTATATGATTCTGTTTTCTTCAAGGTTGTGTCTTCCTGGTCGAATGCACTTATTGTAAGTCGCTTTGGATAAAAGCGTCAGCTAAATGTAATGTAACATACTCTCCCAACTATTCAGCCTCTGCCAGGGGCAGCCTACACCGTTTATGTGTTAATTGCGACCTGCACGCCTCTCATCTGGTGACACCGGCCCCACTTCACACCGCCCTGATACATTCAATGTGTGTCTGTTTGTTGAGAGTTCCTACTGTTACCACCACATTATCAAGCCCCCCTGAGTCCATACTGGGAAACATTGTCATCTCATAATAAGCAGAACACACATTATGTCTTCTGGACATAGCAATGCCAAAATGACAACACAAATTACATCACGATGTTAGTAGCATAGATAAAGTCAAACAAAAACAGAAAATATGAAAGAATTAGCTGAAGTTAATTTGTCTTTATACACAAATGTGCTTTCTGTGGATCTGTCATAGTATTCCTACTAGGCCTTATACTCTAGCATTCATACAGTGTTTTGTTGTATTCAGTCCTGTGTTGTTGATTGTTAGTCTACATCTCGTTGCTACAAATAACAATACAAATCAGATCAAAACAAGTAAGTAATCAATAAATAGCAATACACAGGTACAGATGATGGCTCTACAGATGCAATATGTGCTTACTTGTTTCATTTGTTTATTGTGAATACGTTTTAGGTGGGCTTTTGTTTCATATAAGAATACATTCTAAAATAGCCTCTTTGGTACTGGTTACATCTGGTGTAATATTATTCATAACCTTTAATCAAGGAAGAGAACATTAAAGTAATCACCAGACTGGTCTACTGGCGGCCTTTTCTCTAACGTTATGTGAAACATGTGTGGCTTCTTCGGCCTGGCGCCAGGTTACCACATGAAAACCCCACTTTAACACGTAAAATACTCATCGTATTGTTTCAGCTACTATGCTTCTGTAATTTGAATATCCCCAGTGCGTTGATGCTTAAGTAAATAATCGACGGCATTGTTGGGATTGTACCGTATTCAGCGAAATGAAATCAAGCATCGTCGCTCCCCTCTGGAGGCAGTCTAGCTGGAAAGTGGGTTAGGCGGTCACGTCTGTGGTTACCATCCGCTTCCTTGCTAGCAGGCAGACTGGGCTAGCCCTCTCCCCGCCTCACAGCAGCGAGCTACCCAAACAATACCCCCATGCCACTGACTTTGTGTACATCTGAATTAATTACACTGCACCACTCATGTGCACAACACATCCACTGCTTTGAGTAAGTGTGAGATACTTGCCTAATTGTCCATCGCTGATCGTTAGCACGATTTGATCCATGAGCAGCGAGCGGAATTCAACATCCTCGTCGGAGCAGCGCTCCTTCAGCGCCCGGAGGATCTGGACCTGCGGGTACTCCTGGCTGATCCGCCGGTCGGTCACGAACCAAATCCGAGAGCACATTTTGGATGGGTGGATTCAAAAAAGTTAAAAAAATCCGGCGGAGAACACACAGTTATAGCAGGTGTGTGGCGGCAGAGAGTGACTCGGGGGTCTGGCGGCAGAGCTGCTCACACAATGGAGAGGCTAGCAGCACGAGCAGGTTGCTATGTGGCTAAAAACAGGACCCCGGTTCAACCGTCGCGCGGACCGATGAATAACAGTCGTTATCACCTTTGTTTCCCCTCATCTGCAGGCGTTAGGTCGTCCCGGGGTGCAGTTAGTGGGCTCCAGACCGCGAAAAATTCGACACGAGCGAACCGAGAAAAACGGTGTGTTCACCCGCTGAAACGTGTCTCTAACCGATATCCAGCTCGCGGCACGATCTGCCCGCCGGGGCGAACAAAGCACAGGCTGTGCCGCTGTGTGTCGTCCCTCCCCGACTCAGTGCCACCGGTGAAGGTTTCCCGCGATCGCAGCGGCAGTGTGGCGTCGCAAACCGCTCGGTCTTGTGTTTATCACAATAAGCTAACCCTCAGCGTCACCCCCTTCTCCTCCGTTGGCTGCTGTCCACGAGTTTTTGGTGCTGAAAAGTGCACGAGCTTCGTTTACAACTCCATTTCTCCGCGTGCCCGTGCACAATAAACGGGGCTTGCCCCAAAATAAAAGTTTTGGAGGGGCATCGACCAATCACAACTGGGGAACTCACTCGTCGTCCAAACAGCACGCGGGAGATGTGGGTGGGTCGTGCACATCCTGACCAATGAGAGCGTTTCTGCACGGAGCGTGAAGAGGGCGCGGACTGCTGCGCGAATCAGTGCGTGCGTGGAGTCTGCAGTGAGCACGAGACCGCGCACATCCCGAACCGGTTCAGACCAGACGGTGCGAGGAGGTTTGGCGAAAACCGACAGCGCTGTCTCCATGCCGAAGTGGCAGGAAATTAAACAAGGTCATCACAAACTAAAGACACTATCCATCTTCCTTTTTTCTTTCTTCTGCTCTGCACTGATGTCTGAGAGGCGTTTATTCTACCAATGACTTGTATTTCCGCAGAGGCTACGGGTTTAGCACTGCCATCCAGGGAACACTGTGTCTGCGGAGGAGATGGAAAACACTCCCATGTGATATTGGTGCGAAATGTTTGCGAGTGACCCACTTCCTCTCTCTGTCCCTGCGCCAGCATTGTGGGTGGGGGTTAACCATGGATGTGGAGGGTTATCTCATTCCAATCTAAACACACATATTACACATACACCTATTTTCCGATGTCCGAAACATTTCGCTCTTTAAACTCTGGAGTCACGTTTTTAAGTGTGTTGCTGTGTTAAAGTACTCCAGTGATAGTTTGATGTGTTTAGCCTACAGGGTGTTGTGTGCCCAGTTTGCAAACAGAAACTGCAAATTAATTCTTAAAGGTCTGCTTCAAGACCAACCTCTCCTCTTATTGTCATGTTGAACTCTTTAACATTTTGCATTTTGTTTCCAGATGAACAGATGCTACCATTTAGCAGCCTACAAGCAAAATACATGACTCTGGCATGACTGTTAAAGTTGAGATGAAGTGTGAAAAGTAATAAGTTACATCATTACAGTCACATTTTCTCATCATGAGGTGAAAAGACATTTCCTCTTAATTAGCTGTGAGGTCACATATGGTTGCATTTTCAAAGACGAGACATGAAAGATGGTTAAATCATTTAACAGAAAAACTTATTTATATGTGGTTAAATACATTTTATTAATACAAGGTAAAACTCAGAGAAGGGTGTAACCCCCCCCCCCCCCAAAAAAAAAAACCTACGTTAAGGCGATATTGTCTTACCTTAGAGAGACCCCATGTGGTGGATTCACAGATTACAACCCATGGCCCAAAATAAACTCCAAGTTGAGTTTTTATTTATTTTTTATTGTGTTTGTCCTTAAAAGAAAAAAGCAAAGCAATATACATGTGGAGAAAAACCATAACATTATCAACTTGTTATGAGTCACTTTAGAAATGTTGAACATCATGTTGCGTCCTTTGTGTGGTTGTTACGCATGTTGTTTTGAGCAGTCTTCTTGTTTACAGTCTTCCAATTTTATTCAGCCATAATAAAATATCTATGAAGAAAAATTCCAGCACCAGGTGTTGCTGCTTTGCAAATCATCTCATTTTATGACAAATGTTTCCAAATTCGAATACCTCCACCATCCAGAAGAGTGCAGCACTGAGTTGTGGGACTGGATCCATATGATCCAGAGACAAACCACAGTCAATGAGACAAACAGACAGACATCATTTGTGTGACTCAGGCCCATTCCCAAACCGCCCCCTACACCCTACCCCTCCGTTTGCGCGTTCACGTGGAGGGTCTGCCATATTAAGTGCTGTTCCAAACCAAGCGGCAAACTCTGGGGAAGAGCCAGGACGCCAATACGGAAGTGCCACACACTGCAGTTAATATATTGGCCGATAGGGACTGGCTGCAGAAAGGAGCAATTTCCATAGACCCCCATGTTAAAATGCCCAACTTTACAGCAGAAAAAAACATGTTTCTACCCATGGATGCAATACATATTATAATGAATATAGTTAGGTTCCACCTTCATGATTATGGATCTGTGAGTGAATTGTTTTCTAACACGACCCTTTTATTTATATTAGGTCTTAAAGTTTGTGCATAGATTAGGGCGTGGTCACATTGAGTGACGGCTCTGTCAAGTGACTGCTGCTGCTAGCTTCTCGTCTCTCTGCTAGCTGCTCCGTGAAGCTAGCTACAGGGACTCTGCCTGCTCAGCTCATCCAGGGAACACAACTTGAAGCCGGCCGTGGTTGTTTGTTCTTCATGCTTATATATCGGACTATTGTGACTCGCTCTGCGGTTAAAACAGACGGTGCATGCATGCGGTTTTGCGGTAAGTGAAAATCGAGTACTTATTTATGTGTTAATGATTTTAATCGGCTACAGTACATAATGAATGTTAAGGCTTGGTTTAGTGTGTAAGCGAGTGGTAGCTACATCGGTGCTAACGATGCTAATCGTAGCCTACAAGTTAAAATCATAGACTGTATAAAGGTTACAACGAAATAGACAAGTGTTAAGCGGGATAATACTGTAGAACAAACGGCTTCTGTTTGAGGTTGATAAAATAAGGTCATCCTTGTAACTTAGAGAGATATTTTATTATGTAGGTAGGAACTGTATGCAGGGGCGGACCTAGCACATTTGGTGCCCTAGGCGAGCTTCACCACTGCGCCCCCCCCAAAAAAAATATCAAAACATCTTAACAGTTATACAGTAAAGTACTGCACCTTTATTTATTACAAGCAAGAACAAGAGCTAAGAATAAATGTAAAGTGCACACTAAATAATTAAAACAAATAAACAACTTAGCTAACACACAATAATAATAACAATAACAAACAATAAAAGAATGTGCAAATTTGCTTTCAAAGAAAATTAAGAAGAAATGTAAAGTGCACACTAAAGAATTAAAACAAACAACTTAGCTAACAAACAATAATAATAATAACAATAACAAACAATAAAATAACGTGCAAATTTGCTTTAAAAGAAAATTATGTATTGTAAAATATGTTACACATGTCAAATAATCAAAATATAATATGCTAAATAAACAAACAAATAAATAAAAATTACAAATTCACTTTGTCTCAATAACTATTTACATTCCACTCCCTATCATCACACAAGGTTAGCCTATTAGCTCCTACTGGTTTCCATTTACAGTGCAATCCTTCTGGCCTTCCTCGCTGCAAAGTCATCAATCACATCATCATATGAAATCTGACCACCAACCTCATGGTTAATACTGATTACAGCCAGACCACTGAGGCGTTCTTGAGCCATGGTTGACCTCAGGTATGTTTTCAAGAGTTTTAATTTGGAAAAACTCCTCTCGGCTGAAGCTACTGTTACTGGTAGCGTTGCACTGATCCGCAGAACAATACACAAGTTGGGATATATTTCGGTGAGCTGCTTTGTGTGTATGAATTTCAACAACTCAAGAGTTGTCATGCTCTTTGATGGCAAGTCAGGTACATTTTCCAACTCCTGAGCCAGCTCCTTCCCATCCAAATCAGATTTCCCTCCATGGCTTAAGGTGTGTGCAAGTGCCTCTGCTTGCTTCATCAGCTATTGGTGTGGCAGGTCTGGGAAGTACAGAATGCCAAACTTGTCTTGCACATGTTTAAGAGTGGTAAACCTCTCCTTTTGTGCTGACACTGCAGCATCCACCACCACGTTAAAGAAGGTTACCATCCAGATTTTGTAAGGCATCCCTCAATGGCTCATCAGGAGACTCATATGAAAAGTGCCTCTTTGTTGACTTCAGCCGCTTTTCCACAAGGACTGCGTCCACATTCATGTCTTCACACTAGGGGTGTAACGGTTCACAGAAGTCACGGTTCGGTTCGTACCTCGGTTTGGGGGTCACGGTTCGGTACGGGTTCGGTACAACAAGAAAAAGCAAAAAAAAGTCCCAAATGCATAATTCCAGGTTTATTTTTTATTTATTTTGAACAGTAGTGCAAGTTTCAGTATAAAAATAAGGAACTCTAACATTTTGAATAATTAACTGTATTACACAGATAAAAACAAACCACAAACAGTACCACACACACTCAGATGGCCATATTATCTATAATGGCATATTATTTATAATGGCAAACAAAAAGGTTTCATCAAGCTGTAAAACTAAAAAGAATGTCTTGAAAATATTACAAAATAAATAATAAGAAATTGTTTCAAGAGCGCAAAGTGGTTGAAAAACATATGCCAAAAGCTTCCGTTATTTATTTTGGTCTCTTGGCTTTCATGTCTATTGTCTTCTTAAAAACAGCGGGGATCAGCTGTTGAACTGCTGTTGTCTTTTGCCGGGCTCCGGTGATTGGCAAATCTGGCTGATGCCTTCTGATATGATTTAGCATGTTTGGCGTGTGTGGCCATTAGCATACCGCACCACTATCGAACAACGCCGACATACCGTCCTCGTCCGATCTACCACTCGCACTCCATCGTTATTGTATTCCACAGGGAACCCGAAATGTTCCCACACAGCTGATTTAAAAGAAGCAGGTGGGTTCTAGCTCCCGTGTGTTATCTGAACTCGCAAAACTAACTTTTCTTCTTCTTGTATTTTGTTCGTTTTGTTGTTGTTTCTTCTTGTTCTTCATTTGTTGTTTAAAGATCAAATGCAAAGCTTTTTGTATAATTGCCAGTACAATCGAAATCATATAGCTACAACACTATCTAAGATATTGCAGTATTAAAATCGGAGATAATATGAGTCTGGCAATGCGCAATATTAATTTTGTTCAACCCCCAACACCAAGTCCGACGATTTATTTTCTCCGCCGCTCCTCCGCAAGATGGCGGCGCGTGACGTAAGATGTGCCAAACATATTTCCACCTGGCTTATCAATCACAGCGGCTTCCGCCGATAGTACAACTAGTTTCGTCTATCATGTCTGATTCTGAGTAGACTATAGACTAAAAGCTTTAGGAATCCAAACTATAACATATAATAAGTACCCTGTATCAAGATTGATGCAAAACAAGTGACGTTTGACCTTTTTAGAGAGGTTTAGCCCACCTCTATAAGCACCCACTCGGCTGAAAGAAATGAAAGCATAGCGGAGGGCTTTTTTGATGCAATGGCCTAATGAAGTGGTTAGAAGAATGTTGGGTTTTCTAAGTGCTCACAGTCACTTTTAATTGCACGGGGGGGCATTTTTAATTGTGGCAGGAGGAATAATGGTGGATTTAATCCCTATCATAATGCATATTGTTCACACTTTTCCGTTATGAGTGGAGGAGCGATGAATGAGCTGCAGACAAACTACAATGCTAACAGTGAATTAGCCCCGAGCGAAAAATGCTAACCTATTACTGCACAGAAAATCACTCCTAGTTCCCTTATTACTTATCCTAGCTCCACATCCAACACATTGTTTATGATCGTAAAGACACATAATCTAACGGTGCCCACCTCTATAAGCAATAAAACTTAATAAAACTGCAATTCCGTTATCTGCGTTATCTGCTGTGCTCCGTGCGCTTTGAAATCTAATCAAAAGTTGTTTACCTCAATTCTTTGTCGTTTCTCCATCGCCCGGCTCTTTCGTTCTTTCAGTGGTTTCTTGTGCTGAAATATGGAGGGGACGGCTCCGGGTTTCAGCCTCCGACGTACTATTAATGCTTCTGCACCAACAGACTTGATGATAGCAGGATCAACCTCGTATGCATCACACGTGAAGTGATCAGAACACAACCTGCTCCATTTTGTCAGTTGCCAGCCAACACGATTCACTAACAAAATCCATTTTTTGCGGATGATTTGGTCTTTGGGAAATACATGAAAAACTCTCCCAGATCCCACACCGTTCGTACAACAAAAAGCACAACAATAACCCATGTTAATTCAGTTTTCTTTTCGAAAAACTTGTGACCGAGACTGCCGAGTCGGGATGTTTGGTCCAGAGACTGTTTGGCATGAATGACGTCACACGCGCGGAGGCTGCTGGGGAGGTCATGTCAGAAATTCAGACGGCTTTGGGTCAAGTTTTGTATCAATAAAAAGCTTTTTTTCGGGTGTATTATCTCGATTTAATTTTTTTTTAAAAACAACATTTCTATAAAAATGTAGCATATTTGGAAGCTTTGCATTTGATCTTTAAGGGCGGCTGGCAAACAGCTTTCAGGCGCAATGAGAGAAAATTACTTGCATTTTTTTATTTCTTGCACTATTGTTGATAGAATCTTTCCACTGATGCATTCAATCAACTCATTCTGAATGGTTTTGCCCAAGTAGCTGTGGTGGGATGTTTGACTTTTAATCTTGTGGATGTGGTCTTTCATCACTGGGTCAAACTGCGCCAAAAGCTCAACCTCTTTCAAAAAGTTTCCATTTGAAGGAGAGTGGAGTATTTCTGTCTTTCCTCTCAATGCCATATTTCGCCCTGCCAGAGACTGTACAATAGCAACCAGTCGTGTCAGCACTGCTCTCCACCGACTCTTCTCTGCCTCAAGGAGGGCCTGCTCTTGTTTGTCTATTGTTGTACCTTGTTTTAATGGAACTGCCAATTCTTTCCATGACGCCAAATTGTTCAGGTGTTCCTAACTATTTTCATGGCTGGTCAAAGGTACTAAGGTCCTGCTGACCTGGTGTACTGCTGTACTGGTGGTGGCAACTTCTCCCATCATCTCCCCTTTTTTTTATGTAAGAATAATGGTTGCAGATATAGAGGGGGGCGCCAAAACTGCGCCAAGCAAAAAAATAAAAAAATAATTTTTTGCTATTTTATTTTTGCAATTTTTGGCGCCCCTCTGGGTGGCGCTCTAGGCAACCGCCTATATCGCCTGTAAGAAGCTCCGCCCCTGACTGTATGCATCGCTAAGGTTAATTTAAATTGGCTATGCTCAAGTATGTAGACAAGCTAACGTCGAAGTAGTGTATGTG
Organism: Gymnodraco acuticeps; assembly: GCF_902827175.1. Taxonomy (NCBI): domain Eukaryota; kingdom Metazoa; phylum Chordata; class Actinopteri; order Perciformes; family Bathydraconidae; genus Gymnodraco; species Gymnodraco acuticeps. The sequence goes on from NW_022992351.1 coordinate 5,937,307, forward strand.
AAATCAACCTCACAATAAGATGTGTGTATATTACAATTATTAATGTCATATTTCAAGATGATTACTTAGATATTTGAAGATGATTACTTAGATATTACAATATGGTTGGTTGAGCTGGAGTTCATTATTGAGCTTACACGTTAACGCAACAGTCATCTGAAGAACGAACCCAAACCTTGTTGTTTTTATTAATTGCATTACCAAATGGGTATCAAATAAACAGTAAGCATTGGTAACACAACTTCCAAAGTTACAGTAAAATAAAAAGGACCCTGACTCGGACAATACACAATCCAACATGTTCAACAGAAGATAATCAGTTATATTGTTTGTACACATGGTACTTTACATATATATATATCTGTTTGTTTAAGGTGTCCAGGTGATGCAGACAGGCTGGACCAGAGAGTGAGAGACAGAACTGGACTCCTCACAGCAGTGAACTTCAGCTCAGGTACAAAGACTCATTTTTCATACTGTACAAAGAATCAAGAAAGATATTGGTTTAAATGAATGAAGTATTGACTTTAATACACTGATATGTATTCCATTAAACAATACTAAATACTAGATTACCTACACATCAGTTAAGTTGAGGGTTTTTTCCATGCAAAAAGTTACATTTTAGATATTTAGCAATATGACTTTGTCAGCTTTCTAATTTAATGTATTGAAGGCAAAAATATTTAACACATAGTGAGAACTGCTACTATTTATCTCTCAATATTGTCTGTAAAAAAACGTGGTAAAAGTGATTCTTTCAGTGAGACAACAGAACAAGCTTCTACAGTTGCACTTCGTTTTGATAACAGTTAAATATTATTTTGATAATAACATATATTTCAATGTTTATGAATTTCATACTGTTCATTCATAATCTGATTACAATTATATCAACACACCTCTTTCATAAATAACACACTTGTTCTGCAATAATGTTTTATGTTTCCTGTCATTTTTGTTAGGAAAGGACATGCCTGAAAGACACGACTCAGCATCTCCTCTTTCTCTGACGGCCCGTCCACACTACAGCGTAGACAGCGTCGACAGCGTCAATCTGCCCATTCACTCTGAATGGGGTGACGTCACGTTGCCTCGCTTTTTCGCCGAACTGAATTGTGGGTAGCATAGCGGTCTGTCTCCGCCGGAGACGCCGGAGTAGCCAGCACCAGATGCTAACAACAACAATGCACGTAAGGTCTCTCTCTCGCTCGCTCGGGCCACACACACACACACCCTCCCGGTCCTCCAGATGGCCAGTCGGTGCCTGCCGGTGAGCGTGGAAGTGTGGTCTGCCACAAGCGGGCGGCAGGAGCGGGGCTGTCAGCATCAGCTTGTAGATGGTATTTTAAACTCGATGCGCTCTGAAATTACGGGGCGGCCAAGGAAAAAAAATACACATGCGTTAATCGCGTTAAAATAATTAATGGCGTAAACAATTTTTTATTATCGGTATCGGTCTTGAGAAGCAACGAAGTTATCGGTATCGGTTTCAAAAAACCAATATCGTACATCCCTAATTGATAGCCACGTCGACCTTTCTCGCATGAGGGCTTCTGCTCCAGACTGGGGCGCAGTATTCCGCTACAGAGAAGACCAGGGCTTGAGTGGATATTCGCAGCGTCTTAGCGGAGGCTCCCCAGGTTGTTCCAGCGAGGCGGCGGATCAGCGCGACCCTGGATGTCACCTTGGCCTTGACTTCTTCCAGGTGTTTTTTAAAGGGTAATGTCCGATCCAGGTGGTATCAGCTATGGTATCAGCTCCTCCATCAGGCCTGGTCCTCCTCCATCAGGCCTTTTCCTCCTCGCTGAGGAAAGACCCTCAGTCCTCTCCAAACCAACAGACAGGACGTCCATCACACGGAGGTTTCTCCTTGAAGTCTCTGCAGCCCTCTGGACACCACGCTGTCTCAATCCGTCCACACTGAATATGAGAGGGGAAAAATGAAAATAATAAATGCTTTGGACAATAAGAAATATAAAGTTAACTGTTGAGTTACTCAGTGTTTTTAGATTATCAATACTATTACTGTATAACTAATATCTCAGGTTAAGAGGCACATTCAAATAAAGATTGGTCTTTAAATACATTTTGTCTTTTGAATTGTTTGTCTAAAGTCAAGGATCTAGAACTGGTACTTAGTTTTAATGATACAGTCTGGTTATTATGCTGTTTGGAGGAGGCATCACAGGTAAGAGTACTAACTTGCTACCATCACATGTACCTTAGCTTGACTTAAATGTATTAAACGTATAATTAAGTGATATCAAAATATAAATAACTAATGTCATGCAAACATATGAATATTTGCTTGATTCCAGAGTTGAATTTAGTACAATTGCATACAAACGTGAAGGGATTTTAAGATTCTGAAGTCTTCGTTCTAAATAGAAAATAGCATGGATAATTTACAAAGGCTTTAAAAACACAGCAGGAGCCCAAGACAATTATAAAACTTGTCATTATTTCAGTACAGTTCAATTGGTTTTATTTTTCATAAACGGTTATCAACCGTTAGTGCCAAAGCAGTAGGCTATAATATATTAACTACTGCTGTAGACTACAACCACTACTTGTTTAGCTAGCATAAACTCAACAAAGCTAGCGTTAGATGGCTAACTGACGTTATTTTGCCGCTAAACTGCACGATATAAAACGGTGGTCTTCAAAGCGGATTTAATCCTCAATCACAATAATAATATCCAAAGTAATACTGGGCAAGTAATGGGCAAAATGTACCGTTGATTGACGGGCCATGTCAGCGGTAGTGACACGAACCGTTAGCGAACCGTTAGCCCCGCAGTCATCCGGTTCGACCTGACTGTGGCTGTGACTGTGACTGACCCAAGCCTCGTTGTTCTGCTCCAACCCCCCCCCCCCACATCTACAGGTGAAAATTACTTTTGCGACACATTTATCGCAAGAAGTGTAGCAAAAGTCAAGACCGCAGATTCGTCGATTTATAATGCCACAGAGCAGATTCGTCAAGTTGTAATGACTGATTTGAGAGGTTGTAATAACCAAGTTGCAGTTGTAATGGAAAATATATTTAAAAAATATGTATTTTTCTGCAAGTGAACATTTCATCACTAAGTTCATTTTTTTTCTACAAGCTACAACACTTTTTTTTTTTCTTCTGTGACTTCAAATTTGGTTCACAGTTACGTGGATATTTTATACAAGTGTACATTTGGTTCACAGTTACGTGGATATTTTATACAAGTGTAAATGTATGCACACAAGCTCAGATTTCTTTTCTGCAAGTGCTCACATCAGGTTTTACACGCTCTCGCATTTTGCACCATATCTACCTTCATACACTCTCATGTCTAACATGCTGATACATATCATAGAGCTACATCCACTTAACTCACTATAGTTAACAACTTATAGCCTTACAAAAACATAAAGGCTGTCTGTAAGGACATCATGAAGAGCTGTAATAGACAAAGCTGTTGTTCACAAGCAAACTGCATCAGCTCCTGTTTATAAAGGATACCTTTGTTTGCTGAACTTTTGAATTTCTCAGAAGTAAGTACATGTTCAACTTTAATAAAGTAAATACCATAAGAGTCAGTTGGTAAATAATACAGCAACAGTATGGATCCATACATTGAAATACACATCCTGAGAAGTGTGATTTGACTTCAAATGCCAAACAAATATCTCTCTCACACACATCTTGAGCTTCAACAACATTAAGCTTAACTTTATATAAGTCATATGTGTGGATGTCCGAGTTGTCAGTTGTTCGTCCCAGCCTAAAGTGACTTTGAGTTCTAGAAAAGCTCTTTATTATTATTATCAATAAATAAGATCAAAATGACAATAGGAAGATGAGATGAGATACATAACATATAAAACATAGTGCTATATGCAGATATGAAAAAGAGGATTGTGTGTTAAAGCAACAAGGTGTCCTGACTGATGTCCTGTCAAGGTGGGTGTGCTATGGCTTATCAAGCCTCTCATGCATTCAAATCACAGTCATGCAGCCTAACTGATAAATACCTCAACCGTAGACTGTAGGCCTATATCTCAACCGTAACAGATAATACACCACCTCAATGTGTTGGTGTGTCAGCACAGAATAATACCAATATTCCAATTAATGCTATACTGTTATAATATCAGTGTTATGTTTGAGTCTAGGCCTCAATTCCTTGCCTACAATAATTCATTGTATTTGGACAATGTTCTTTTTTATCTATTTCTTTTTTATAGTTTTCCTTGTGAAACGGTTAAAAATAACTGCCATGTTTAAATACTTCTAATAGTGACAATGATTAGTCTAGATAATGGTGAAAGCCTACTCAAAATACATAAACCTGAACACAACAGTATGATAATTATGTCACATTATTCATAATTAGTTATGCCATTAGCCTATAGATAGGCTTTTTGCTTGACGTATTTATGGCGGGAGTATGTGTGTTCCGGTAGAATCTCATTAGGAAATTGGGAACTATTTAAATGGATGTGATTTCATTTTTCCCATTGTGGTGCATGAATTTATCTTCAACGTGCTCCGGCTGGCTTGGGAAGTAGTTCCGGTGGTGTAGCAGCCGAGCGCAGCACAGAGACCTGGGATCTCCGCCGTGTTGAGCGCAAATGCGAATTGCACGAAGAGTCTGCCCGTCATGACTGTCGACTGATCACAGCAGCGGTCAGTGTGACGGCCCCGAGCACCGTGCATGCTGCCCGGTGACAGCGCCCAGGCACCGCCGGAGCTTTTGTCTTCGAGTGGGATTTTCAAGTGCAGAATAAAAGGCGTCTGGAGCTTCTGAGAGACACAGTAGACCACATTGAGCCGGTTCACATTCACCTACGACGGTGAGTAGTCTGTCCACAAGCATTTTTGAATGTCAGTCGTGAATGTTGGTGACATTATCGTGGTTTACCTGGAAATAAGTGTTGCTAAAGCCCAGTGCTTTGACTTAATGGCAGGCTATGACAAGTTCGCTGCCTGTCACAGTATGCATGGATTCAGACACCGTAGCGTTTGTCTTTATCCTTAATGTCGGTCAGATAAAGTCAACTTATTTTAAGTTTTCCATTCAGACGGTGAGGCTGTCGGTTAACAGGCTGTGGGGAAAGCGGTGTTTAACAGATCATATCGGTGTGGTGAATTGTGTTGGACGATGGGAAGGACAGTGGCTTGCACAGCTGAAAACACTTTAGAAGTGATAACAGTGGAAGATTAGAGCCTGACCGAGAAACAACCAAGCTCAAAGAGTCTGTATTGGTGACAACGTTACAGTATGTAGAGGCAAAACGATTGTATTGAATCAGCTACACAATTTAAAACAAATGAACTCGATGGTTTTAAGGAAAGTAGTAACGGAAGGGAGAATAAGGCAGACAGTATTTGCTTCAGGCATTGATTGAAGATATACCAACTTTGTTTCACAGCATAACATCTTCCATATAGATACATTTTAGTTGCTTTCTTTTTTGTGTAGATTTTGTGTACAGTATTTAATTTGAAAGCACTAATGTACAGTATGTTTGCATGCACATGCTATGCCTCTATGCATCATGCTATGGTTCGTTGTTATCAGTCAGCACACTATTTAAAGGATGTCATTTTCAGTGGCTCCACATGGACAATTGAAAAGGATAAATACAAGCTTGAGACCTACAATACCAAGTCAGATATACATCATATACACTGGGCATACCTTATTTACAGGCATGTGCTTTATATTTCATACAGATAACACTACATTTAACATATTTGGGTACATAATTTACCATACAGAAGCTACTATAATTTGTATTCTTGAGTAACAGTTTTTTCAACAATGCATGCAGCACTTTTTTGTGCCATTTTCCAGTAGAGTTTTTTGAGAGAGCAGTTATTCCCCCCCACTATGGATTTCTTTTCTATAGGCTGCCTTACATGGATTGGTGTATTCTCTTTCCATGAAGAGACTACAACCTAACAATAAACGGTGCCCATCTTATACTGTAAAGAAGTCATTATCTTTCATCATGCTGCAGTGGGGAGAGCCAGACAATACTGTACATTTTTTCTCTCCAAAAGCACACAGACAAGGGGAGGTATGTGTGTTGGTGGGCGACAGACTGAGAAAACGTCCTATCAAGATGAGAGCTGTCTGAACAGATTTCTCTCATCATTATTTGCTCTGAGATTTACTTGCGCTTGTAAATGGTGTTGATTGAGGGTAATTTGGCTTTTAATTGCCGAACAGCTGCCACACTCACTGCTGATTGCCATTGTAGACTTTCTCAGTAGATCACTCGTAGACCCCTAAATGCCTCATTACAACGTTATGCAAAATCGCATGAAACGTGAAGAGAAGGGACCCTCATAATGTTTTACTGATTTCTGTTTTATCATCGGAAAGGTCGTTTTAATTATCGTCAATGTCAGCAAATGCAATGCTGAGAAACAAGTGTCGTAATGACTTTTGGAAAGTTGCATTACGTTTTTTTGTGTGGATGCACTACATGCATTTGAGTTTCTTTGGGAAAGCCTCAGCGTACCATTTTCCACTATTAATTCCATCCTCTGGAGGAAGACTATATCACAAACATATACTGAGGTTTGCCTCCAGGTTGGTCACTGCACATCTGGATGGCTTAGCCAATGCGTTTACTTTTTTTTTTTTCATTGTTTTTTTTTTGTAAATCAAATAATCAATACTATGTTACTGACAAGTTTAACAATGGTACATTAAAAAAATCTAGTGTTTTAAGATGATTGTATTTAGGACTAAACAACATAATCAAATCACCACAAAGCATAATATTGGACATATATTGACAAAATATCTGCAGTTTTTACATGGTTAAGTGATTCAAGTGTAAAAAAAAAGGTGGCCTGGCTTCGTGTTAAGAATGATCTACAAAACTATTTTAAGCTGTTTAAATATGTTTAAAAAAAGAGGAGCCACAAACTAACGGTAGATAATATCTGTTTAAGGTTACAAATAAATGATTAGTGTCTCAAAGAAAACAGTAAAATAGCACCAAACAACTGATCCCAGTCAATGCAAAGCAGCAGCAGTGGGAGGGTGCTATGGGAACCTGGCAAGTACTTTAAGGGCCATTTGACTTATTGATCACAGGTTTACATTGGTAAATAAAAATAGCTCAGGCTGTTCAATGAGATCAAATTCTTAGAAAAATTCAAAAAATATTAAATAATTAATCAAATTCACAAACGAAATAAGGAACTGTGAATCATTCATGGCTGTAAAGATTTGGAGTTGTCTCTCTGCATATTCATATGGCTTGTAATATATTCTTTTTGTGTGAATCTATAAGTAATGTTGTCTTCTCATTGTCTGCCCAGAAGGATTTTACAGCACAACAAAAGTTAAGTCCCTGAACTAAGCAAGCTGATGTATGGCAACAAAATGTACAGTTTATATACTGTATACATATTTTTACATTTTCGAAAAAGATGAAGTTATCTGTTTGAATACATAATAGAATCGAAAGATGTTCGCCGCATCCTGGTTTCTGTGCAGTTTTCCAGAGGTCATAGGGTTGCCATTTATCATTTAAAGAAAAAAAGAAATGTTACAGCTTTTTTACAAACCAATTGCTTTCAGTTGCTCTGCTGAAAATGTCAGTCTGTAAAAATGTTGATCTTTGTAAACAGACCGACTATAGGCTCACCTTTTCATACCTCCTCCATTATACAGAATCTGTGTTTAACCTTGGAAAGAAGATCTGTTTACTTAAGGACTTGCCAAGTAAGATGATGCTTTTAGCAAACACCCACTCTCTTCAGTTGTATGGATTGATGCCTGCGAGCATCTCTGTCCTCTTTTGTTTGTCGTGAACACTTCCGCCAGAGCGCTGTAGCTAAACCTAGGAGGTGAGGATGAGGTCTCGTATGCTTCAGCTAGAAAAAGCCCTCCAATTTGCTTTGCAATGATCAGGCCTGTACAATGGCACTAGGTCAACAGGTCATTTTCATTACCTCGGGTCATATCAATTATCAGCGGTTTCAATCATCATTAGGAAAAAGTGATTATAGGAATGACCCGATATTAGAAGTAATTACCTGACCCCTGCTATTGTGTGGGTGTAAAACCCTTTATCCCAAATCAGCTGTCTCTTATTTGTTGGTTTGCCTATATACTCACAGCAAACTCCTTCATCTTGAGGCTGGGATGGCGGAACAACGCATTAGAGTATTCTTACTCTCCTTTTTAAGTACCTTTTAAGTTCTCTGAGTGCTCACAGTCAGTGTAATCTGTGTCTTGTCCCCAGGAAAGTACACACAATTTGGATTCAAATGCAGCAAATCCTTTTATCTTGTCAAAATCCTCTTTGATTCTGTTAGGAAAGCGTTGCTATGAGAGCAAGATATAAAAGATAAAATGGGGGATGATCACTTTGAAAAGGCTGTCGTTTGGATTGAACTCGGCAGTGGGGCTGCCAGCAAACAAGAGTTCAGTGCAAAGCGTCCTGATGTAAAGCCTCTGTCTTACACATGCTCAGCGCTGTTGCACTCTCCTGGTTATGTTTTAATGAGCAACAATTGTGAGCCAATTTGCATGTAAAACAATGTTATTATAAACAAGCATCAAAAAGCTGTAATACTTCTAAAACATGTAAATGACTCCATTATAAAGTGCAACAAAACCTAAGCCATGCCTTGGAGCCAGGGCCTCTAGGTTTTGGATGCTCGTTTCCATTATTAATGCTATTCGCAAGCCAAACTTTTTAGGTTGGGCGCTTTAATCTATTTTTGCTGTAAATTAATGAATTTTTAAAGAGGACTAGTCCTTGCTGAATAGAGCTAGATGTGGGAATGTGGTTTGAGTCGCGGTGACGCAGTGCTGTAGCCTCCTTTACTGTGCAAAGCACAAGTTCACAAACAGCATCCCGTCTCTCTCTTGGGACCGATCGTTGGGGGAGTTTGCCGAAATGCTGCACGCCTATGTTTTATTTATGACAAAAAATGCCTTTTTAACTTTGCCGTTGTCGGAATCTGGAATTGTTATAGCTTTTTCTAGTTTGGCAGTGGTAAGTCTTCTGGGTCGCTAACTCCCTCTACCTTGGCAGATGTTTTCAGGTGTTATATTCTGTGTGGGCTTAGCGAGTTAAATATTTGATTCTAAGCCTTAAGGAATTCATTGGAACCTCTGGATTTGTCTTTCCTTCTTTCAATCAGAAGTTCTTTCAGACCTGACAGAAGCTGTGTTAATCAGCACGTTATGTTTTCATTTGAGATGCCACTTGGTGGACTTGGTGGACTTGGGCCAGTGATCAGTATTCAGAAACCTCTGATTAAAGTGTTGCACTGTCAGGGATAAATGATCTCCCTCTCTCTGAATCTCTCTTTTTTCCTTACTTTTTCCTTTTAAAGGATTAGTTTTCTTGACCACTCGCTTTAAGGAGTAAGGCCACTAAATCTCAGTTTGAAACGGTGCATTACATCGACAGCTCTCCAGGTCTCCTTTGAGAATAAGTACACACTACAGTATCAAGCGACGATAATTGCTTAACCCAGCTCCATTGAGATATGAGTAAGCATCCTCCATAAGGGCAGCTGATTTGCCTTGATATCTTATAATTGAACCTTTTCAGGGGTATGCTTTCTGGCTCTGAAGCCGAAAGTAATTAAGACTTTCAATACTGCTTTTTGGACCTTTCCCCCTTCGTCTGAAAGGCCCACACTCTTCGACATGACAGCGCTCAGTATGCCTACAGACTTTCTTTTGACACATTAGCATTACCGTTGCCAAGGCAGTTCTTCCAAGAAACCCCCTCTGCTCGGCACGCTCCGGGTGGGTATTTTGTCATTACCTCATTTTCCTCTGAAAATATTTTGATGCCTCTTTCTTTTGGCTCCCTCCCTCACCCATCCCCCGTCACTCCATTCAAAGTTCTCTATTAAAATGCAGAACTGTAAAGCCTCTCTCAGTCTAAAAGCCTGCTAGCAGCGGGAGACTGTTAGCTGTTAGTGATGCATACAGCTGAGTGAGTGCATCACAGCTACAAAGTCTAATGGGTGAATACATTCAATCACATACAGACCCTCAACTCTTTTAAAGGGGCAATGTTCCCAGTCACGAAAGCTCCTTCCACAGTGCAGAGAGTGATGTATTAAAATTCTTTGGATGAAAAAGATTTCTTGTTCATAATCGTCCAAATCCTTGCTCTTCTTTTTATACTCATGCTTGTAATCTTTTATGGAAGTGCCAGGTACTAACTTTCAACTTTCAAGATACCAAAGTTAACTTTTAACAGGAGTTTAAAAAAAATCTGTAAATAGAAATCTGTGATGCCACATGTTATTTTTTGCCCGATTTTGAACCGCTTTTGATACCTACTAATGTCAGCCAAATGTTTATCTCTGAAAATGTATGTTGCCATGCATATTTATACGACAAGCATTCAAACTATTTAATCAAACGCTCCTAATCCTGTATGATCGGTTGCCAGAATATCCCCTCTTCGCTACCTTTATTTTCTATTCAACTACATCTCTTTGAAATGTGTCTAGTTGGTTACGTTTTTGATGTGTGCTCATCAATGATAAATAGTTACATCTTATTGGGTTTTGAGTATGTGCAGGAATTGTTATTATGGTGTCTGTATGAGCCTACAATTATTGCATTACAATGAGTTCTCTCCTGCCCTGCAGCAAGGAGATCTGCTTTCAGGAAATTAACTCTCAATTAAACTGTTCAGTTTTATTTCACAACAATCAGTTAATCATATGTATGAAAACAGACACATGTTTTACTCATAACATAATAGCATTTAATTGTAAAAGTATAGTGTTTAAAGTGACTTCTATTAGTTACATGATAAAATATGACATAAAAGGCTCTTCAGGTATGAATATGCACCTGAGGAGGATATACTGTAGTCATCTCATGCTGCGTAAGAGAAGTGAGTCTACTACTCAAATATACTGTATGAATGTTACCAGTCCAGATGTTGTGAACATCTACAAAGACCAAAATCGACTGAAAGGTTAATTTCCTCCTAAATACATACTGTTGTTTCAGTATTCCTAGATGATCATGAACAATTACCTGAGATGAGAATGTAATACTCATCATCTACGCCTGCAGAACAATGCGTACATTTTGAAAACTGATAGCTCTAAGATAAGCACAGATGTAAGCGGTCTCCTCTGCAGTGATCATTTCCCTCCCCTGATACCGTGTGGGCCTCTGAGGCTTCTGTGAAACACGGCGGATATCAGAGACAAAAGGCACAGTGCTGAGGTGAGCCCAGTCACTGTGGGACCAGTTGACTGAGTCGACTAGGTAATTGGTTGCGTCTACCCGCTCAGCAGGGCCCCTCTCCCCAGAAGCCAAGTCATGCCCCTCCTCTTCCCTCTCCGCTCTCTTCTATTACTCATCAGCCTCACCCGGTTAGCGGTGCGAAGCTACACCGTGCCGCCGTGCAGCCTGCCCACGCTCCAAAACTTCTCGACAACAACAGCCACGGCAGCACAGCAGGTCAGGGCTTGTGGCAGGCTGATTTGCAGCTTGAGCCTCCTTTTAATGAGGGGAAAATAAGTACGTGTTGTTCTGTGTCTTGTGTCACCACCCCCATCCCCACCTACCCACCACCACTACAACTAGCAATGCTACCTTCCCTACAGCGAAAACACGAAAAGAGAAAAAAAGGTGCACTAATTAAGATGGCTTCCTGGGATTTGGAAGAGGGGGTTGGCTCTGGCTTCTCCCACAGTGGCAGGGCCTTGAGGAGGAGATGGGGGTGGTGTTGTGCATGAGTCCTCATCGGGCATATCTCTGCTCGGCTTCCTTCACATAGTCCCACTGCCTGGTTTGTTTGGCTTGATGAGTCTGCTGCTAAACATTTGTTTTTTCTGCTTGTAATTAAGCAAGGTTTTTACAGGAGCTGCTGAGTACTTCCCTTCCTCATCCTGGCATATTGGGCTCCCCGGGGGATTGGTGGAAAGACAGAGGGGTTTGTGTTGCTCTTGGTAGGCAGGCTCATTGAAGTTCTCCCACCTTGATTATATACAGTGAGCCTGAATGGAAAATGCGTGGGTTCTTTGTTGTTCAAGGACATGGGAAGGTTAGTGCATGGGATGGCAGATAAAGGTTTAGATGAAGATTTCTCTATCCTTAGGCTGAATCCATCCAGCCTCTGCCAAGTGTTCACTGGCATTTGCCCACTCCTATCTCGTTCGTAAATCCTGTAGGTTCACCTGCATTTCCCAGAATGCAGAGCGATTATCTTCCAAACACACAAAGCTCTAACGAGGCAATTTTCTTTGTTAATCATGGAGTGAAAGCAACATCTTCACTCCATGATGAGTAACAGTTACATGACATTCTCAGTCCAGTAGTGACAAATCTACGAATGTTCTGTGACTGACTTGAGTACAGAACAATGGGTGAGTAATTTTTCTCTCGTCTTAGTTTTTTTTATGTTTTTCTGAATCATCATGGTAGAATAATTCAAAAAAGCCCCCTCCACCAAAGAAAAAACACAAAACATTCCTTCTCTACTTGCAGAAGACACATTTTTCAAGTTCCGCGCCGCTCTAAAAATATCTACCAAATTAAAAACTTGGGGCTTCTTGAGTTTTTTTTCATTGTTTGTGGCTGTCTGAACAGGATCTGAGACGCAGGGGGAGTAGGGGGGGTGGGCATGTACTTGACAGGAGAGTGAAGCACGTCGAGAGTCAGAGAATGGGAAGACGTGTGTGGGGGGGTTACACAGAGAGGGAAAGGGGACGAGCTTTCGGCTCCTCTAGAGGGTTGGAATTCCTCCCGAGCTGTTCCCCCCCCCCCCCCCCATTTGGCAGACACTTGTGAAAACAATTCCCCAGCTTTTAGTCACTCTGCAGATCCAATTGCCATTTCCACTTTGGAGAGAGTGAGAGGCAATCCAGATAGACAGAACACAGACTGAGAAAGAGAGGAGAGTTTTAATCGGGTTGGACAGATGCCGAGGCCAGTTGAGCGCTTGTGCGATATTAATATCTTATGAAGGCTGTCTGGCAGTGCAAGCTCACCGTCTTGTGTGGTTTTGTGTTTGTGCGTTGCAGCAGCGGCCATTGCAGTGGCTAAATGAAGAACTTGTGAACATGCTCGAGGGAAGGACTCCACCTTTCACTTCGGTGACTTCCCCAGATGCTTTGGCCCAAAGAAAGATGGAAAGGAATGGGAAGAGTAAGACACTTAACTCATACCTACTCCCCCACTATGCTTTGCTTTTCACTGTTATTAATGGAAAACCACTTTTTGATTCAAGTTTGTTTCTTATCCATAGCTCACCTTGCAGATCATTTTAATGTGCAATGTTAAAGACCAAGTGATGAACATGCCACAATGTTTAGTTTTCCATTATACAAAGCTTCACTGTATGTGGAAAAGAATGTGCAAGTTAACATCTGTGTGTCTCTGCCAAGTGTGCTTTCTGCTCTGGCTAAAGGAGATGTATAGAGGTAGTAAACAAACCTCCTGCTCTTCCAGACTTGAGCCACGGTTGCTGCACAGAACCCATTCAGTGAGCCAGCAGGAGATCCTCCACACGCCACGTCGCTGAGCCTCCACTCCTTCCCTTTGGACCCCTAGACCTACAAGCACCATGACCTCTGAGCTGGAGAGCAGCCTGACCTCCATGGACTGGCTTCCCCAGCTCAGCATGAGGGCAGCCATCCAGAAGGCAGACGCTGGACACGGCCACCACCATGGACACCATCACCACGGCCACCATCACGGGCACGGACCTGGAAAGAAAATTGTGCATCTGGACCCGGGAACCACGCTGGACCAGGAGGAGGCGGCTCAGCACAGAGACGGTAAACCGCCCTACAGCTACGCCAGTCTGATCACCTTCGCAATCAACGGCTCGCCACGCAAACGGATGACCCTCAGCGAGATCTACCAGTGGATCTGTGACAACTTCCCCTACTACAAAGAAGCAGGAAGCGGCTGGAAGGTAAGAGCAGACACAAAACATACACTTTGTAATATACATTTTGGATTTTTAGGGTTAAGATTTATAGCTGGGTTCATTTCTGTGTGTCAACATACCTGATGAGTCCAAATGGATCAGAGTGCACTCCAGGCTTTAATAATTGCGCAATCACATACAAAATAAGCCTTTGAAGCCTATGAATGACTTATGTTTTTATAATAATTTCATTGTTACATCTGGGGGGATAACAATTACGAAAATAAACAATAAATGTTTTGTTCAGGGGAATTAATGACTGTGGTCTTATGTCGCGAAACCCCTACCACTACCCAACCCAAAAACAAACAAGCAGAGGTCTGAACCAAACCATGGATTGGGAGAATCACCTCGCTGCCAATGTCATATTAATAATTCCATTAACTCAACGTAGTAGTTCCGAATGAGGACCTTCCATTTTTGAGTCAGGAACTGTTGAAAGGATAAGTGGGCAACAATTTTGCTCAAACATTCCCTCCCAACAAAAAATGATCTACATTTTAAGTTTAAGTTATTTATAACCTACAAATGTTGGGAGCTAAACCTGGATTTGGATTCAACAAGCGGATATGTTCCTCAACCGATCAAATGCTTTTAAACCTCAAATCTATTGCTAGTGCTCAAACTTCACAAATCTGACACAGCGCTAAGAGCACAGAAACCTTTTACTGAACCAGGAGTGATTGACAGATGCGTTTGGTCTCATTCAGACGACATTATTAAATCCTTATGTAAATGCAGCTATGCAAATCCTGCCTAATATGAGCAGAGAGGTGGCTGTGTTATTGGAGACGAATGAATAGATCCCTAGGTTGTGTCTTGGGGATTCTCTACCTTATTAGTGAAGAAGCGAATGGATATAGTCCTTCCACTGACACATTGGAAAAGGCTGTCTGCAAACTATCAACCTATTCATCTCTCTGAGAGCGGGGACATTTTTCTTCTTCTCTCATTATTTCTCTCTCTTTCACTTTCTATCTTCATCTCCCAAGCATGTGCACTCCACCAACCCTCTTCCTCTATCTTAGTCACTCCTCTTCTCTCTTCTTCTTTCCCTTTCACCAACCTGTGTTTGTTCCCCGTCTATAATCTTCAACACACCATTCCCTGAGCAGGGATGCATGCCAGAAACAGAGACAAAAAGGTTATGATAGACGCCAGGTTGCGCTGGCAGAGCTTCTTACCTGCATGTAGGATTCAATCAATTCATTTTCTGTTCGCAGAGAGAGGATAGGGGTTATTAAGACCATTCAGGCTCTCTCTCGCTGCAGCTCATGCCTGCCTTCTCCCGTCGGCTGTATTTGGATACCAGGATGTTTTAGTATCCCATAATTACACCTCAGTCTAGATCCATTGATTTGTGTGTGTGGCTGCATTCAAGTAGGATCATTAAAGCACTGTTCTGATGCCACTGTGGTTATATTTTCGCATGTTCTGGCATTTTTCCACGCTATCGGTGCAGGGAGTTTGTTGAAGGATACATAACCCAAAGTTGTGTTTCTTTCCTAATAGGTTAGGGCCATTTACACAAAGCACGATAATGTTCTTGTCAGTTTTTTACAGAATGTTTTTCAAAGCACAGCACTTTGAGACTCTTGTTTGTTTAAACAGAAACCTTTTCACAACCACTTACCTGTGCTAGAGCTGACATTTTACACTGAACAAAAATATAAACGCAACACTTTTGTTTTTGCTCCCATTTTTCATGAGATGAACTCAAAGATCTAAAACATTTTCTATATACACAAAATAACCATTTCTCTCAAATATTGTTCACAAATCTGAAAAAATCTGTGATAGTGAGCACTTCTCCTTTGCCGAGATAATCCATCTCACCTCACAGGTGTGGCATATCAAGATGCTGATTAGACAGCATGATTATTGCACAGGTGTGCCTTAGGCTGGCCACAATAAAAGGCCACTCTGAAACGTTCAGTTTTATCACACAGCACAATGCCACAGATGTCACAAGTTTTGAGGGAGCGTGCAATTGGCATGCTGACAGCAGGAATGTCCACCAGAGCTGTTGCCCGTGAATTGAATGTTCATTTCTCTACCATAAGCCATCTCCAAAGGCGTTTCAGAGAATTTGGCAGTACATCCAACCGGCCTCACAACCGCAGACCACGTGTAACCACACCAGCCCAGGACCTCCACATCCAGCATGTTCACCTCCAAGATCGTCTGAGACCAGCCACTCGGACAGCTGCTGCAACAATGGGTTTGCATAACCAAAGAATTTCTGCACAAACTGTCAGAAACCGTCTCAGGGAAGCTCATCTGCATGCTCGTCGTCCTCATCGAGGTCTCGACCTGACTCCGGTTCGTCGTCGTAACCGACTTGAGTGGGCAAATGCTCACATTCGATGGCGTCTGGCACGTTGGAGAGGTGTTCTCTTCACGGATGAATCCCGGTTTTCACTGTTCAGGGCAGATGGCAGACAGCGTGTGTGGCGTTGTGTGGGTGAGCGGTTTTCTGATGTCAATGTTGTGAATCGAGTGGCCCATGGTGGTGGTGTGGTTATGGTATGGACAGGCGTATGTTATGGACGAAGAACACATGTGCATTTTATTGATGGCATTGTGAATGCACAGAGATACCGTGACGAGATCCTGACGCCCATTGTTGTGCCATTCATCCACGACCATCACCTCCTGTTGCAGCATGATAATGCACGGCCCCATGTTGCAAGGATCTGTACACAATTCCTGGAGGCTGAAAACATCCCAGTTCTTGCATGGCCAGCATACTCACCGGACATGTCACCCATTGAGCATGTTTGGAATGCTCTGGATCGGCGTATACGACAGCGTGTTCCAGTTCCTGCCAATATCCAGCAACTTCGCACAGCCATTGACGAGGAGTGGACCAACATTCCACAGGCCACAATCAACAACCTGATCAACTCTATGCGAAGGAGATGTGTTGCACTGCGTGAGGCAAATGGTGGTCACACCAGATACTGACTGGTTTTCGGACCCCCCCAGACCCCCCCAATAAAGCAAAACTGCACGATTCAGAGTGGCCTTTTATTTATTTATACCAGCCGTGGCCCACCGTCACAGGGAAAGTTACATAAGTCATTCCAGTTCAGGTGATTGCTGTCAGCTGTACACAGTGACGCAGACTCAAAGATTGTCTGGCTGCCACGTTCGGCAGACATAGTACACACTTTGAAATTAGTTTTCTCTGAATGTACCGACTCGAGGAGAACACTCGAGCTTTCAGGAAACGCCTCATACCTGGTCCGTCGCTCCTGCCTTCTCCTTCACCCTCTGTGCACACATGCGTGCCCACACGAGCTCGTACACACACAGAAAGACTCCCACTCAGGTAGGCAGTGAACGTGTGCAGTCTGCAGATTACATGTGAGGGGCTCAGCAGGAGAGGAGATGGGGGGGGGGGGGGGGGTTGGCGGCGGAGAAGAGAGAGGAGACTGTCAGAGAGCAGAGGAGAGTTTTACTACCCAGCACACGCACGCCGTCTGCTCTGTATGATAATGTGAGAGCACAGGAATGGCGGAGTTGAAACCAGGACACACACACACACACACACACACACACACACACACACACACACACACACACACACACACATTAGCATCCATCCTTAGAAATCACACAATAATGTACGCTGGTTGAACAGCACATGCTTGTTGCACATGTTTCATGGTGAAGCGTTCTACACACTCATACTTTCCAAGGTCATGAGATGTTTGTCTTAGCTGAAAATGAATATGGAAAGCTCTTTTCATCTAAAAAGTTATAATGGGAACCTTCCTCCAGAGCGGTGGAGGAGGTTAAGAAAGCAAAAACAAAAAAAGAACATCAAATTAAAACGCACACAAATGCATAAGAGCAATTCTGTTTTTGGAACATCTTTAGGTCCCTTAAATGCATCTGGCTTCGCTTTCTTTTCAAGAAAAACAAATGTAGATACAGTGTACTGGAGTAGAATGCTAACAGCTTTGCATGAGGCTGCGTCATTGCCCGTTATTTGTCATCACTGGAACAGCATTATCTCCTTTTTAGTGTTATCTTTACCTCTCTCTCTGACTCTGTCCTACACTGTGCTCCGCTCTACTTTCCCATGCCCTCCGTGAGCCCTTCACACCCTCGGGTCCCTCCACTTTAGGGTCCACCTTTACCCCAACTCATAGGGAGAAGCAGCGGGAGGCCAAAGCTTTCTGTCTTTGTTTGTTTTGTGTCAATTTGTTTGAGATTAAATTGGGGTTTTGAGATTTTCTGAAGTGCATTCAGAAACTCCGAAAATGACCTTGATCACGTCCTACAATATTTGTGATTTAAGGTCTTATGTTTTGCCTTAATTATCTTTCCATTTACAAAATGTTACTTTAAAACATTTTGTTTGACATTTTATAGACAAATTAATGATTATTTTTTTTTAATGAAAGAAAAAGTAGATCAACACAACTGTATTTGTACACAACTGTATCTGTATTCTATGCTGCTCTATTCTATTCAGGCTGAATATAATGATGGGAGATGTTGTTTTTAAAGCTCACCTTACCATTATTATTATTATTGAAATGTGAAGGTCTTGCTATTATTTACCGCTTGAGAAATGCAGTCTAGACCTGTACCTTCTCAACATGGCTTTATGCAGTCTGTGCTGACTAAACTGCTCTCCTGCGACCCCCCGTCGCCTCAGGCTAGCTCCCATGCAGCCAGGCTAATTGCCTGTGAATTAGCCTGGCCTAATGTGGCGCTGTAAAGGGCAGCGCTACCGCCATGGCCTTTGGCCTTTGGCTGAACACCACATGTCACAGACAATCACCTGATATGAATCAGCACTGGACCATTATTCTGGCTCCCATCCTCTCCTGCGTGCTCTGTGGGAGATATGCGACTGAGCTCAGCAGAGATCGGTGCGCTGTGTCAAGTGTACTTGCATATGTGGAGAAAGGCTGTTGGGAGTAGCTGCACTGAGACTCCTGAGCTTGTTTCCTAAGAGCAGAACTGAAATGCACTGCAGCATTGTGCTTGATGTGAATCAGTTTAGTGACAATGTGTAGGCAGTGTTTGTACATCTGCAGTACTTAGTGTTGGGGAACATGTATGGCTCTGTGCACAACACGGTCTGTATGTGTGTGCAGCTGCTTACACGTGCCTGCGTTTCCCTGAGTCATTTTGGGTAAAGGAGAATACGTCAGTGGTTTGTTTTATTGAGTTTCAACTCTGACCCTGTTTGACCCCCTCGTCACTAGGTAACAGACATACACAACTGTTACATGTACCCCAGTGCTCCCAGTTTACATGTCACATCAGACCAATCTGCTGTCCAGATGTTTGTGTCAAAGTCTACCTCTTGACACATGGGTCAGACATGTTGGAATCTGATAGTAACAACAAAAAGCGTGTGAAGTGTTTAAACCAACACAAGATTAAAGGACATTTAAAAAAATAGTAGAAGATAGAAAATACACAGATTTGGATTCTTCCAAATACAAATCTTATGAAACTATTTTTTTAAATAATTTTTTTATCATGTAATATCTCATCATTAGTATACAAGACTAATGTCTAGATGTATAACTGTCTTCATCCCTTATGCAACACATTTTGTATTATTCCCCATTCTGCTGGAATTCAAAACTAAACTGTGAAACAATGTAATGACATTCCGAAAGGAGCAATATGTACCAGGGGCACATTTCTTCACCTGTATTTTTAATACAAACTGTTGCTATTGTTTAAAGAACAATTTGAGATTATCAGCAGAGTTTCATTTTTATGCTCCCTCCATACACGCATCCACATGCACGCACATGTTTATACACACACAGCACACGTACATTCATCTTGTGTGTGTGTAACGCTGCTAAAGCTTTTAATTACATACTAATCACTAATGGCAGTCTCAGTATTACATTCTTAATTAAAAGCGAGGAATTTCTCTTGCTATCTTCTCGGGGATTTGGCACCTATCCAGCAGTGCATTTCCCTCTAACCAGCCAGGCCTGTAGCTCTCCATATGGCTAATAATAGGCTTAAGGCTGGTTTCCGTTGCACTCAGGAATGCAACAATTATACCACAGAATGAGCTTATTTGTTATTCTCTGGGTTTGTACCCCGCAAGGAGACGTGGGCCTGTCTTTTGTCAGCTCCTAAATAGTGTTTCATGGAACAAAAGAGGATACCGTTAATGTTTGACAAAGTCTGAAGCCTGGCTCAAGTGTTTTGATTTGCTTTTTTGAGAAAGGGCAGTCGGATAAATGGACACTGGTATCATCAGTTGATGTTCACTGAAGTATAAGACTGAGTCTGAATCAAAACTTATTTTGTCTGTGATTTTTTTTTTTTTTTAGCTTTTCATTACATTACATTACATTGCATTTAGCTGACGCTTTTATCCAAAGCGACTTACAATAAGTACATTCGACCAGGAAGACACAACCTTGAAGAAAACGGAATCATATAAGTACATCAGGTTTCATAGAGCCAAACATTTCAAGTGCTACTCAACTGGCTATAGATAAGCCAGTCCTTTATTAGTATATAAGTGCTCTGTTAGCAGTTCTTTGTTAGTAATTCTATAGCTCGATGTGGAGTCGAAAGAGATGAGTTTTCAGTCTGCGCCGGAAGGTGTGTAAGCTATCTGCTGTCCTGATGTCAATGGGGAGCTCATTCCACCATTTTGGAGCCAGGATAGCAAACCCACGTGTTTTTGCTGATGGGAACTTGGGTCCCCCTCGCAGCGAGTCGTTTGGCTGATGCAGAGCGTAGTGCACGCGCTGGGGTGTACAGTTTAACCATGTCCTGGATGTAGGAAGGGCCAGATCCATTCGCAGCATGGTATGCAAGTACCAGTGTCTTGAAGTGGATTCTAGCAGTTACTTTTCAAATCTTTCTCTATGACTGCCGTGCATCCACACTACAATAGCGTGATCTGAAAGCACACTTTGGATGTTGAAACGACATGCCTCCGCAATAACAATGAGTTTGATGTGCTAGTTATCACTGTATACACTGAACCAAAACAAAATGGCTCCAAGTATCATCCTCTTTGCGTCACAGCAAACACCTGCTAAGCTTGTTACTTTTCTGATAGGGTTTTAACCCTCAAAACTCAACATTTGTTCATATTTACAGATTTTTCTGAATTTTCTTTTTTTAGACAGACAAGTGATTTAAATAAAGAGTCGATTACTGTAGCATGTTCTTCAATTAATCAAAAATGAACAAGAATAGAAAAAAGGAGGCTGTCAAACATTATTGGATGCAAAGGGTAACCAGGGCCCTCCTTCCTCCTTCCTCTGCTCACTCGCCTCCTCTCCCGGAAAGCCGCTGACAAAAGCTGCCACATTGCTCTGCTCGACACAACCAGCCACAGAAAGTGTGCTCTGCAACCTAGTTTGGTGTCTGTTTTTATTTCTGAAACGCTATATTAAAATAACAGCTGAAAGTGTTTGTCTTTCTAAATTTGTTGTAGAAAGACATGCAACTGATGAAAAGAGAGGATAAAGTAATGTACAAAATATGTAAAAAAAGATGTAGCAGGATAGTTATTTTCTATATTCTTTGCTTTTTAATTGTTAAAGGCGGGATAGTTTTACCTTCTCAGGCCTCTGATAACTATTTAAATGAAAGTCTGAGACCAGCTTATGGTGTGAATGCTCATGACAGGAAATGACTTGAGAGCGGTGGGAATAGTCTTTCTGAACTGCGACCACCAAAGCCATTCTGCACAGCCCTGCAAGCTGAAATAGGGTGTGTAACAGGACTGGGCAGATAAAGAGAAAAGTGGTAGTGCAGCAATCACGACAGAGGCAGTGCTCAAGTCCAAAAAAAGGCTTTATTAAACTTTGTTAAACTCAAAAATACCTTTTAACTATACAAAGGCTAACGTAGCCGGGCCGCTAACCGACTTACCATCTTACAAACTGTTTCCTCACGCTGGGAGTCTCCTGCTCCCTCCATGTGCCACACACAACTGAGCAACTCTGGGTGCTTTGTCTCCCTTGAGGGAGTGATTAGCACCAGGTGTGAGGTCTCCACACCTGCTCCCAATACTGTTAATTGGAAGAGGGTGGAGCCACCTATTGGAATGTAGGTGTCTCCCACTACTCTGCCTCTCAGTCCCTTACAGGTGTTTACCTTAATGACGTGTTGGGGGTGTGCAGGTCTTTTCAGAAAAGCCTGTCGCATGCAGCTCTTCATTCAACAGCTCAATGCGACTGCTTCTGCTTCTACTTTGCATTGTAAACAAAGCTTTGTTAACTTTGTGATAAACACTGTTAGGGATGCTCCGATCGATCGGCCACCGATCGATCGGTGCTCTCTAAACATGCCGATCGCGAGAGCCGATCGCATGACGTAAAATACATGACACTTTTCTCTGTGCACGGCAAAACAAGCTCGCCAATATGGCTTCACCGGTCTGGCAGTATTTCAAGGTGTCCGAAAAAGACAGTAAAATAGCGGAATGCAACGTGTGTGAAGCAAGGGGGCCGGAAGCGGGGGGGCCATTGCCCCCCCCCCCCACTTTACGGCCCTGCTCCACATTTTCGCAGCAGCGGATGCCGCGGAACACTGTACACATCCCGTTTCAATAATTCCCCTCTACTCTAAAGTCGCATCTAAAAAGAACGCCATCTGTTCTAGCTGTGTATATTTTGTTATTTTTGATTGTTATATTCAATCTCATTAGCTACAGGCATTTTTGAAGCTTGTAAAGGGAAGAACACAGCTCGCCTCTCACTCGCCACTCTGCTCTTCCACAGCGCCGCTTCCCCTCCCTCCGCTGACATTATGAATGTAAGGCATAGTAATCATAGATAACACGACAGGGTTCAAATAAACAAAGTCTTGGCTTTCAGAATATTAAACTTGTTTCGGCAAATTCAGATGATAAATACAGCTTTGAAGCTTTTAACGGCATAATTACAAGCGGAGAACGGAGTAACTTGACGTCACAGCAAGCATAACAACAGCCGGTGTTTCTCCTGAGAGTTTTCCCCGGGAAACAAACGCAAAAATACACAAACACACACACACACACACACACACTCGCGAGGTTCCCCCAGACCAGTAATCCAAACGAAAATATCTTCCCTCCGTACAACTTTGATCATTTGCTCCGCTAATAATCAATCAGATCGATCCAGAGAAGAGGAAACTTTAAAGGCCTTTTTCTCAAAATGATGACTCGGTGACAGTCATTATATAATGTGACATATTTTGCTTAATATCATTAGAAAGCTAGGAATCTCCTCTTTCCAACAGTGTATACAACTCAAAATGTGTCTTCGGATCAATGCGACTGATTTCGATGGAGCAGGTCACTTTGCATTAGGTAAAATACAGCAGGCAGACATAACAGGAAGAATGTACATTTTAATCCAATCAAATAGGACATTGTCACACCATTCAAATGTATCTATGTACATTACAACCAATAACAAAGCATAGATGTGTTTATTTGTTACGTTGTTTACGTTATGTGTTAGCCTATTGTTCAGTGTGTGTCAGCCGTTAACCTAGATAGATAAACTTGCAAACATGTCAGAAGAACCGGCGCATAAGAAAACAAAATACAGTCAAACTAAGCTGAAATTCAACAACTTGAATGTCACATCCCTGACATCCACAACTCCGGAGCCTGGTCCTTCAAACATAGAACCAGCGCAGCCAGATGAACCCCAGCAGCAGCTCTGCGGCCGCAGAGGCTGTCAAAACCGCCGCCGCCGGCATCGTTGAACCGAAACAGACTGGTTCTGACTGCATGGAGGTTTGTTGTCGGGACATTGTGACGGGCAAATAAAAGGTACTTCAATGCAGAATGGTACAAAAACAGAGAGTGGTTAATTATTTGCAAAACCACTAAACGAGCCTTCTGTGAAATATGCAGATGTGCTACGGCTTGTAACTTTCTCCAAATGTGGAGATGACAGCTTTGTAAATACCGAGTTAATAACTGGAACTTTTCACAGAGCTTACTTCAGTCAAACACCAGTCAACATTCAGCTTGTCAAACAAGAGCGTAGCAGGAAAAAAGAAGAGATGGAATGAGCAACTGCGCTGTCATATGTGTGGGCTGGACCTGTATAGTTTAATTTACAGGAAAGGAGTGAGCAGAGGGTTGAGTTGTCCATTCTTGTTCTGTTTTCTCTGACTATCTTCCTCCTGAAGACCCTCTCAGACTTTCATTTGCTCGCGCTACTAAAGAGACACGTTACTATGGAAACCAAACAATGGTGTAGCTGTATTGAAGTCCGAGTGGAAACAGTAACATTTGGTGCGTTATGTTAGAATGAAACAAATCAGATTTAGTCAGAAATGCGGGATAAATATGACCCCGGGAGGAAAACGGGAGTCTCCCGCGAAAATCGGGAGGGTTGGCAAGTAGGCTATGTCACATACACACACTTTTTGCCCCCCCCACTTCTGAAATGAATCCGGCGCCGCTGGTGTGAAGCAGAAGTCCTGCAGCTCCGCCCGCTGAGACGGACCGGTGAGCGGAGCGAAACACACAAGAGTTAGATACTTAGCTATTGTATCTAGCCTACCTCTGGAACAAGCTAAACTAGTTATTATAAATATATTTATTATTCACTGTCGGGTCACTCATTACTGGATCAGTCAGCTGCATGAGATACTGACAGGCTGTCAGGAGGGAGAGAGGGGGGAGAGAGAGAGGAAAAGAGAGCGCTTCCGCTCATTTCTCCCGTGTTATTATCCAAAGTGAATGTAAACTTGAATAATGTACATCATTTGAATGTAATAATTAAGTTGATTGTTGTTTGTGGAAGCTCCAGTGAATGAGCCCCATTAACTGAGTTTTAAACAACACTTTAAATGGAAGATTTAAAGTGATGTTTAAATCTTCCATTTAGGCCCCGCCCACCGATCGGTATCGGCCGATACTGATTCCGGCGATCGGCCTCGAAATTGGCGATCGGAGCATCCCTAAACCAGGGCTCCAGCTTAAGGACGTCCCGCCGTCCCGTCGTCCCGGGGCCGAAAAAAATAGTGTTGGGGAGGATAACAAACAATTTTGGGACGAATTTGGGACGAGAGTTACAATAAAAATACCCTGCTAACTCTACTACAAACGGCGATGAAAATGAAACCGACTGCACGTTTTGTGTAGCACATTAAACCTCCTTGTCAACATAAACACACGCACAAAACATTTAGAAACCCGCGAAATACACACACATGTAGCTTCAGCTGTGCCGCTGTCTGTCAGCCAGCCGCCCAGCTGGCTGTGCCCGCGAATTCCCGGCCCGCAAATTTGCGGGTCTAGCTATGTACTGAGTGTGTGTATTTCGCGGGTTGAGTGATGTACAATGGCATCCCGTGGAGGAATTCTGAAATGTTTTACCGTTACATCACAAAAACGCACAGCAGAACCAGACCCTGGAGCGCAGGCCTCTTTATTTACTTACTCCTCTTCATCCCCTATGGGCAATAAGGCTGAGATGAGAACTCTCCATCGTATTTAGTCCTTAGGAATATGCTGCGCCTCTCCCCATGTAGGGATGGGTATCGAGCCCCGGTATTAAACGGGCCGGAATTATTAAAGACAGTGGTAAAGTTAAGCTCCGACGTATCGGACTTTTTTTATCGGTACTGGAGACATTTAAAAAATATGTCATATGTATTATTGCTACATACACATTATATCGTAGTTTTAGTTTCACCAACTCCGTTTCTAATATGCAATAAGACTACAACATGCGTCTATGATGTATTTTCGAGCTTTCCAATCCAGACGAGATCTCTCTCTCCCGTCTGTGTGCGAGGGAGCGGGGCCGTTTGTAAAGGTCTCCTGACTGTGTTACAGACTGTCATCCTGGTTAGTGGTTACTCTGGGTTCTGTCTTCAGGACAGAGTGTTGGATTTTTTTGTTAATTGGATGGGACTTGATTGGATTCAATATTAGAGTAATTTTCTCGTTTGTGTGTTTGTTTAAATATATTTGGCCTTTGTTTATGTGATTGAATGATTTACTCAAATAAAAAGGTTGATGAATTATCATCTAATGATTTGTATGATGTTTTATTTATGTTAAAGGTCACTTTGAATGATTTTAACTAATGATAATGTAGAAAAACTAACATTTTAAATTCGGGACGGTCCACATTAATTTCGGGACGGCTTAGATTGTATTTCGGGACGGTTCCGGGAGGATGGGGGAAAAAGTTAGTCGAGAGCCCTGCCCTAAACACTATCACTCATGGAAAATTAGAACGTCATAGAGTTAATAGTCGATGCTGAAACAAAATATTGCAGCCATACCTTTTTTAATGTGAAGCCGCAGCAGTAAATGTTCAGTTTTCAGCTTCGATAGCAGTCAGTAAAAGCTGATATCGGACAAAACAAGATTTTTAAAGCACAACTCTTTTCTAGGCACCCTTACAGACACTTGTTGATCTGCACACGATACAGCCTGTTTGAGTGGGAGTTGGCTGCGGTCAGCCCTGCTCACCGGTCAGACCATTGTGAGGAAGCAGTGGAAATGCATGTGTTCATGAAGTGGCCCGATGGGATACCTAAAGCAGACAGACCCAGGCCTGTTGTAATGCACAACACATAACTGCTGTGCAATGGTTTAGTTTATTTAAGACACATATTGCTGTAGCAGAACCTGCTGTTTGGAATGATATACTGAATTTAAATAAACACCCATTGTTTTGGAGCTTTTACCTGTCTTTATCTCCAGAGACCCACAGCAACCCTACTTCCACTTCCACCTTGTCTGAGATTTCTTTGTGGCAGTCACAAACACACACACATGCTCTTTCACTCTTTGCCTTTTGCCTGTAAAAAAATCGCTGCAAGTAGGTACTGATACTATGCGCACACATATTCACACAGATAAACAGGTGTCTGTATAACTGCTCACAGGCGCATGAACAGGTGCACTCATCTGGCTACACATACTGTAGTTTGGCGCAGGTGGATGCAAAAGCAAAACTGAAATACACACACACACACACTCTATCCTATAGTTGTGTTGTGTTGAAGTACTTCAGTGAGGGAGTGAAGAGGGCGGGGGAATGGTCCATCAAATGAAATGAATATGTATTAGATAGGGTTTGAAGTAGTGACTTGTATTCAACGCTGCATTCTCACGGAGCGTCTGTCACTCCGTCACCATCAGGATATAATAAGGCATCTCGATGATGCTCAGAACCCAGGAGACTTTCACATCCAAGACACCTGTCCGTATGCGCCCGTACCCCCACTCCCAGCCGACTCCAGCTCTTTACTTCTTTGTGCCTCTTTCACCCCCCTCCTACCTCCCAGCTCCTTCTCTGCCTTGCCTTCAAACTTACCCACATATTACCCTCTCTTTATGCACTGTATGGGTTCAGCTGAAAGTTAATAAAATCTCCTCCATCTTTTCTATTCTCTTTTCCTCTCTGTTTCTGCATCTCTAATTCTGTCTGTGGGCGCACAAGGACTATCTTTATGACACCACAATGCATTCATCCTGAAGGGCATGGGAAGCTCCTGAATACTGCTGCGTGGGTGTTCAGCTGTGTGTTCACATAGAGCTCCATACAGGCCTTCAACAGGTTAATTTCATGGCTAGCAAACCTAATGCTCTCTGACCTTAACTTCCCTGCGGACAGTTGAGCAGGGATTTACACAAGCACATACATGAAGGGTTCATATCTCACGTTTTAAATACAGAGGCCCTCAAGATTTCTGTTAAAGATTGCTAGACCACATTAGGTAGTATACTGTAGTGCAATAAAAAAGCGAAATGAATAAAGTTGCAGTAGATAAAAACATCAGATATGTCTGGAGCGATAACGCAACTTCGGTCTTGTCTTACTTTGGTTTAATGGCACCCGACTGGGGAATAAGCACTACATCTAATACTTAATGTTACATAACAATTTTATAACGGTAGTGGATGAAACACAGATTCAGTTGTATTTTTTTCGTGCAGACCACATTTTTAGCGAATCTGCATAGAGACTTTACTACCGATTAACTTCAACTTAAAGCTTTTGTTCTAAATAGAGTTGTTTCGGCGATTACCTCAGTTCTTTTTATGCACACACATTTTAACATTTGACAGACTCCTCAAAAAAACGGATATTTTTCTAACACAGGGGTTGACCCGATGATTCATGCTTAAACTGTGTCACCTTGAATTGTCACTGCGGGAAATAAATAGGACTGTTACTCCTGGAGACCAAGGCACCCGAATGTACTTCTTCCCATTTAAACTCTTTACCTACCAACCATGTCATTGTCGTCAGCATTGTTCTGTAAAAATCGAACAAAGGTTGTTGCCTCACTCGTGAAACTTTGAGGAGTTTAGAGGAAAAGCCGCCACTCATTGCCCCTTTTGTATTTAACTCAGCGGCCCTGACACAAATCTTCCAAACCTACCTTCTTATGTAACTTCAGTCTTCTCTGTGTGACCTGTTTTCATGGCATATCCACACACACACACACACACACACACACACACACACACACACACACACACACACACACACACACACACACACACACACACACACACACACACACGTCTTTAAACCTGGTCAACCGTTTTTGTCAACCATCAAACATTTAATTTAATTTTTCTTTATTTGATCACTTTTTCACACACACACACACACACACACACACACACGCCTTTCACCCGACAGCATGTTTCCAAAACCTGACTTTTAGTCACACATCACATTATATCACATTGCATTTATTCAAAAAGTCATCCATGCTTAATTAACAACCCCGACTTTTATATAACTAACCTCTTTTTAACTCCAGGAACCTGCACCCTACGTTAAGCAGCAGCAGCGACTATAGCGTACACACACTGTGTGCATACAGTACATTAGGGTATTTTTCATTTATTTTGGCCTACCTACCTAAAAATATTTGGGTAAGAACAAGCCAGGCACAGTAGGAGTTGTAAATCAAGTATTTTATGGTTGGTTTGACATACCAGAAAGCAAAGTAAAAAGCCGGCTGCCACGCAGAGGAGGGAGTTTTGGGGGGGAACAGATACACATTTTAAGACTGTCACTTCTGCAAGACATAATAGTACTATTTCTCTTGATTGTTCAAATAAAAAAGAGACACGGGAGAAGTCCAAACCCTGACTCATCTCACATTTACACAGCTGGCCAATCTGTGTGTGTAAATTCTTGGCTTCAGAAAGTTGCAGAAATGTTGGGAACCGACCCCCACTAATCCAATGTCGGAAAGGTTTTTGGGGAGAGGTTTCCCAAAGAAACTTGCATATGGCATCTTAAGGCTTTCTAGACAAATACCTGTTGTATTTGAAAAACAGAACTGATTTTGTGGGGTGTCAAGTAAAACAACTCTATTAAGACAATGTTGACACATTTTCCTTCCATGGAAACAATGAGGGTTCATATTGTATGTCATATTTGGACCCATAGTCTTCAGTGTCCTTTCTTCGTTTTCACATAGACACACTCACACACAATGCTCGTGACCGTGTCCTCCTTCAGCTCGTGACCGTGTCCTCCTTCAGCTACTGGGCAGGAGGGGCACTGGCCCAGCCCGGCCCAATAAGCTCATTAATCAGGTGGGGTGAGGAGTGGGTGGGAGGAGGACACAGCAGAGAATCTCATTATCGTACTTCACAGCGCTGCTAATCAGTGCATGTATTGATGATGTCTATTCCCATTCAGTGAGGGGTTATTACTGTTTCCATAACATGTAGGAAAGAAGGCACTCAGTCTTGTGTATATAATATCTGCAAAAAGCAGGCTTAGACTGACTGATATTAAGACGATACACTTTTGTATTAAGGTCAATGATCATAGTATAAATAGAAAGTATATTAAATCTAAATGGAATTTAACAGATACACTTTATTATTTTGAAGCCTTTGTGATTTTGATACAAATGTAATTTCACTAAAAAGTCACAAAGAAAACCCAACTGAAATCAACATGTATTGATGTAAGGCTAACAGTAGTTTGTGGGTGGCAATAGAGTGGCGAAGTCCCGCCCATCTACTTCCGACCCATGGGACCTTATTTCGGAAAAATTATGTATTGAAGTCAATGGGGAGAGAAAACGTATCTTTCGATCCCATTTGAATTGTGCCACGAATTATTATATATTCATCATATTTATTAATCATTATAACTATGAAAAATACGCAACTAGAAAGACTACAACTCTCAACTCTGTCTACCCATAAGCCCCCCCCCTCTCAATCAACTTCCTCTTGACTGCCTTTTTATTTATTTTTTATTTATTTTTTATTTTACTATACTTACTTGTTTGCCTGTCCTTGTTTGTCTACCCTCCCTCATACTGTAAAGCGTCTTTGAGTTGTGAAAAGCGCTATATAAATAAAATGCTTTATTATTATTATTATTATTATTACAAATCCCAGAATCCTGGTCCCCATGCTGGCTCTTACGGAACCGACTAACTCCCCTTGTGTGTATGTACAGCTCTCAACATGCCCAGACTTGTAGTGATTTTCACCTCTTTTAATACTTTCCGCCTCATTCTGAAAGAAAGAAGTGAAATGTGCTAATGTGACGGCCGTCTTGGTGTGTGGTGCGAGACGGGAGATGTAGTTCATTGAGAGGTTTCACACAAAAAAAAGTGTTACTTCGCAGTTTTACGACACATTTTAATTTGTTTGACTTGCAAAATTATCTTTTAAATTGACAAACATCTTATGTGTAATTTGTGGCACAATTCAAACGGAATCGAAAGATAATCTTTCTCTCCCCATTGACTTCAATACATAATTTTTCCGAAATAAGGTCCCATGGAGCTCCCCCGGAAAGGGAGGGACTTCGCCTCTCTATGGGAGATTAAAGAAAATAACTGACAGGAACATTTTGAGGAAGATCTTGAAGTTGAGGCATTCATTGTTTTTTTTCAGACAAAGACACCAGTAAGAAACTAATATGAGCTGTATTATTATAATATTATATTCACATTTTCTCTCTGTTGGTTGGTACACCATTATCCAAAATATCTCAACAAGTGCAGTATTGATTTCCATGAAAGTAAAATATAAAAATTTGAGCTCCAAGCACCGCCTCTCCAGAATCCAGCTTCCAAAGCTGCTAACATGGTCGTAACTCTCCACATGCATCGAGCTATTTCGGTTGAAACCACTGATACTGCCGTCCCTACCCACGTCGCTATCACATAATCATAACGCCCCTCTGTTCAACCTCACATAAGCACTGTTAGATATGTCACCACTGTCGCCACATTGGTACATTTTCAGTACACAGCCCAGCCCCAACGGAAAAGTCTTGCACGCAAGAAGGTAAAGAGTGCAACATCTAAAATACATGGGGTTAGGCAGACATTGTGAGGAGAGGGCAGGTGTGCAAAAAGTGTGTACATTATCAAACAGTAGATGGTGATTAGTAAAGTAAGATGGTCTGTCTGCTGAAGTAATGATCAGACTCACTGTTAAATTACACAACGCCACTTCTTGTAGGAAGGTTTCTAGAAGAGACAGTTGCCTTGTGTACCGAGATGATGGCGGTCCTCCTTGCCTTTTTTCCATCACCTGACCGTCACTTTCCTGGACTGACGGTTATATTCAGCCATTGACCTGCTAAGAGGAACAGCACATAAACCTGCTGGAGCTTTTTTCCAGGAGGAGAAAGGCGAGGCAGAGGAGGACCTGGCTGTTGTGGTTTGCTACAGACAGAGAGAGGACGTGGTTATTGTAGGAGAAACAAGAAGCGGTGAGCACTCAGGAGAAAAGAGCAGAGAAATACCTCCCACCCCTCTGCCTTCTCCCCTCCTCCTCCCCAGTGGTATTAATTAGCAGCAGCAGATGAGTGGAGAACAGTGAGCCTGGAGGGAGAACAGGTTCATGTCAGGTTAGCCTGCCTCTCTCTCTCTCTCTGTCTCTCTCTTTTTGTAGTTGTATATACCTCTATTCACATGTTCACAGCACATCCACAAATAATCAGAGGTGATACTAGGAGGGATTGTCCGTTTCCCTTCATTATTGCAAACACTATGAATTGGGTATATGCTTAGAAAATAGTTGAGTTTCCATAAAGCCAAATAAAACACCCTGCTCGAGGTCTACCAAGCCCCCTTCACATTTTCATCTTACCCCTCATTGCCCCTCCTCACAGCTCCTGTTGCCCCATCCTCCATCTCTTTCCATTCTCTCCCCATTGAATGTGTTTTAAACACCTGTTTCAAATGTCAGTTACCGGTGTGTATGACTAAACTGACATGCTTTAATTTGAACCAATACATCCGTCTACTTTATCTGAATAACGGCTCACTTTTCACTCTACATGGTGCACAGTGGAAGGTCAAAGACTGCTCTACTGGCTCAGACAGAGGTCCAGAGCCACACTTGTTCTGACCAGTAGCTAACATCGGCTTCAGCAGATGGAGCAGAGGCTATGGTGAAAAATAATGTGTCTAGGTTTCTGGGATGATATTGATTTTCTCCATCTCCTAAATGGACCTCAGCTTGAGCGTAGAGTGTTTGTCAACTAATCAAAAGATCAGTGCTTTTGGCCCCTGCAGTCTTCATGTCGAAAATGCTAAACTCCAAATTTGCTAATTAATTTGTATGCTAGTCATGTTGGATTATGTTGTCAAGCATTTTGAATGGTTCCATAGAGTAGAAAATCGCTATATAAATGCAGTCCATTGAACAGAGCAGTCACGATTCAAAAAGACCGAGAACGCAACTCAAATATTAGAGGCATTCTGTGCCAGGGACTCATAGGGATAAGAGTCAGGTGATAATAAATGAACTTTTCTTCCCATTCTTTTCTCTCTCTCTCTCTCTCTCTCTCTCTCTCTCTCTCTCTCTCTCTCTCTCTCTCTCTCGCTCTCTCTCTCTCTCTCTCTCTCTCTCTCTGCCTGTCTCTCCCTGCAGAATTCTATACGACACAACCTGTCCTTGAACAAGTGTTTTCTCAAAGTGCCTCGCTCCAAAGATGACCCTGGAAAAGTAAGTATTTCCCGAACAATATAATGCCGGAAAACTCAGTTTGAATTACGGTGCAACACACAATGAAAATACAAGCCTGTTTTTGGCAAGCTTACAAATACGGCCTCAGCGATTACTTCTCACGTGTTTGGCTGCCCACACAGATACATGCACCTGTTCTGATGTTTTGTCAGATACACACACATACACACAAAACATTTCTGAACTTGAAAGCAATTTGTAGCTCCATCTGAATGCCTAATGCCACTTTCTGTGTTTTCTGCAGCTCGTCCGATATTGATTCTGCCAACAATAATGTGGTACAGAGAGTAACTAGAGAATGCAATTCCTGAAGAAATTGCTAGTGGGAATGCTTTATGCTGAAAAGCTGACGCTAAACTGCTATGCTGAAATGTAAGAAGAAAGAAATGTATAAGGAGAATTTAGATTGAAATGATACATGAACGCAGGGGGCTTCAATGTGTGGTGAGATGAAGAAAATAAAGTAAAAAGGCTTGGAAAAGCAGCAGAATATTTGAACTGCAAATTTTTGAACTGCACATTTTTGAACTAACTTGATGGCGAATGATCTGTCGCCATGCCAACGGCATTTGGTGACATCCCATAATACGCTTAGGTGCGTTGATGGCTGCATCGTTACCAAACCTGTGAAGTTTTGGGGCAGTTTCACTGAAGTTATGAGAAAACCGTGTTTCATGGCGAGCATTGTGTTGCCATGGCAACGGCATTTGAAGAAATCTCAACTGTCCCGTAGATGTCTTCACGGCTAGACTGTTAGCACACATCTGAAGTTTGAGCACATTTTGAACATTTTCATTGGAGTTATAGCGACATCATGTTTTATGGCGAGGGATGCGTTTCTATAGAAACGGCATATGGTGAGATCTCAGATTTGGCGTAGAGCTGTTGAGGCATGGACCGGTGATATACAAGTGAAGATTGGGAGACGATTGGACCGTGTCGATTGGACTTACAGCCACATCGTGTTTCATGGCGAGTGGTATGTCACCATGGCAACGGCATTTGATGACACCCCATACTACGCTTAGATGCGTTGATGGCTGCATCGTTACCAAACCTGTGAAGTTCTGGGCTGTTTGGAGTATTTTCAAGTTATGAGAACCATGTTTCAAGGCGAGCATTGTGTTGCCATGGTAACGGCATTTGAAGAAATCTCAAAACTGTCCCGTAGATGTCTGGACTGTTGGCACACATGTGAAGTTTGAGCACTTTTTGAACATTTTCATAGGAGTTACAGCATTAGGAGGTTACATTACACTCTCTCTTCTCTTGATCGCCCTCTCTCTCTTCTCTCTCTCTTCAGCATATGATGATGACACCCCATAATTGATGTATAGCTGTTGAGGGCAGGACCTTTAACCTTTATCTGCAGTCTGCTGCTCTGAGCATGTCAGTTGGAGCGATGACATCGTGTTCCATGACACAGGTGTTTATATTTTGAACTAACGAGGTGTGCAGAGATCACAGGTTTCCATTGTTCTGAATGAGAGATAAACCTCTTACATGTGAACGTTTTGTGGAAGAACCGTAACAGATATCTGTGAAATTTCAAAACGTGAAGCATGTCAAGGAAGTTGAGTATCTGAAGTGTAATTTTTGTGTACTTTCGGGTTAATAATGTGGCCTTTTTGGCAGTTTAACTAATGGTTTGTGGCTGCTGCTGTGAGGAAATATCAGCCTGAAATTACAATGGGCTTTAATGTAGGCATGTTGATAGTTTTTGTCACTTCATGCCCTCAAGAGGCATTTTGTTTAATTGTTTTTGCTTAATTATTTGTCATTTTTCAAGTTATAAGATGTTTTCCTACGTTTGTCATGAAAAATTATGTCTCAGGAATGTAGGGTTTGGGAATTATGGCAGTTTAAAAAAAAAATATGAAGGCAAATTTCAAGATGTTCTACCCTCTAGCTGTGACATCACGCACTCTAGTTAATGTTAAAATCTGAAGAAAACCTCTTTAACAAGGTCTGAACAATGTTTAATATCTCTAAAAGTAAGAATCAGATTTAAAAGTTGTTTTACACGAATAATGTCAGAAAGATGTGTAACATTTTAAAGTTGGAATGAGGTTTCTGAGTGAAAGTATGAATGAACAGTTAGCAGTTGAAGTCGCATGAAGATTTGTTGAAGTGTGAAGATTTTCTCCATTGACTTCAATGTTAAAAATGTGATGAATTATGGGATGTATCTCTAGAATTATGAAAGTTATGAATGAGAAAAGTTATAGCCATCGATTCCCGACCGAGCTGAACGTTTTGATGTTTGAACGGAGTTTCTGCGATGTTCAATGCGGGAGGAGAAGAGGGCAAAAATTCCGGCGGAATAGTAAACTTTTCGTCCGTAGAATAACATTTAGTGGGACATGCTGTATCAGCATGTCCCACTAAATGAATAATAAGTATATGTAGGTACACTCCTTCAGATGCAAACCTGTTCACGCATCTGTTCTGCTTTATTAGGCCCTGTTTCACACACACACACACACACACACACACACACACACACACACACACACACACACACACACACACACAATCTGATGAAGCATTGGTATGTTTCACCACTGCTTCTGCTTTGGTTGGGAAGCACAGTTGCCACTTCAGCAGGGCCGTTTTGAAAAACAACAATTTGTCAACGCCTTGTTTGTGCTGAATCAAAGGAAATGCTCAGACGGGCAAAGTATGTAATTACAGTTGATCACTGAAGCTTGCCCTTTACAAGATTTCTTAATAAAAAGCTCAAATGTCTGCATTTGAACTCATCACAGGGTTAATGTGAGAAGCAATCCTCAACTTTTACAAAAACTGACGAGCCAAAACTTTTCATTGAATGCTCAAAACTAATATTGTTTGAGCGGGGAAGCGGAGGAGGAAGTTTCTCCAGGCTGCAGGGATTTTGGAGCCATTGAAAAATGAATTGGAGGAAGAAGGTTTAAATAATTCAAACAAAATCCTTGGGCTTGAGTGGAGGTCTATAGTGTGCAAAGATACAAAGAGAGCAGCTCCCCTCTGATTAGCTGGACTTGGACCTGACCAGCACCTTAATTCACACCGTGGATTGAAGTGGTCGATACTTTGGTGTGTGGGGGGGGGGGGGGGTCATCTGTGTGAAGAGAAGTTGAATGTACGAGCTCATTTTGAAGCCATAGAGAGATGGGAGAAGCTAAATCATGCATGTGCTAACGTTAATTGGCTGTGTACTGTTCACTGATGTGGGACTGAGAGACAGGGGGAGGAGAAGAGGCGAGCGGGGGGGGGATAGATGTTCATAGATGAGATGTGTTTGTGTGTGTGGTCTACCTGAATCTCCTGAATTCTGTCTGCAGCCTTACACCTCCCTGTGAGGGGAAAAGGGGGAAAATGAAAGAGGGAGAAAAAACAGAGTGGGAGTAACTCAAGGACCAAAAAGCAACTGATTTCCTTTCTCTCTCATTGATTGTTTTTATTTTGGAGTGTGCTGTGTCTCAGCATTGGGTATCAAAGGGATTGCAGTGGATTTTTTGGGGAAAGGAAGCAGGAGCATGCACCACAGGAAACTAAACCCAGAGAAAACTGATTGGATACAGAGCTGGAATAACAACACATACATTGGTCTTATCAGCTACAGGGGAGATCCATCCATTGCTTTTTCTTCTGTTTAGTGCCACTTGTTTCCCCATCAGAGGGGCTGAACAGCTTCACTGAGAAGAAGTAGGGAAGAGAGACACTAGATGGTATCCACTATAGGTGGAGATGCATCTGAAACAAATGGGGGAAATGGACTGACAAAACCATGTGTTGAATTGTACCACCCTAACAAATATGTACTATGAGTCAAATATGAAATTAAACTTAATGGCAGCACAGCGCACTATTCACAGTAACGTTTAGGGTTGAAATGGCTTCCTCACACGAATATCTGGGGCTTCATATTGACATGAAATGTAACCGTCTGTGTCATTTCTCCGAAGGAAATGAAAATCCTTTGAGGTAACTAAATGTTTTTTTTATTTTATGGGCGGCTGTGGCTCAGTGGCTAGAGCGCTGGACTTCGAATCAGTGGGTAGCAAGTTCGAGTCCCACTGCAGTCAGCATGTCGTTGTGTCCCTGGGCAAGACACTTCACCCCAAATTGTTCCTGCAGGGATTATCCACAGTACTGAATGTATGTATGTCGCTTTGGATAAAAGCGTCTAACAAATGACATGTAATGTAATGTTATGTTTAAATGTAACCAGTGCCTTGTTTTGGCTGTTGTTGGTTGGGTTAAATTGTTCGTTAAAGGCTAAAAACAATATGAAAGTTGACCTAAACGAACAGAGCAATCCAAAGCAGTAAATGAATACACAAAGATCTTAACTCCTTGTTTTATTGGGTTGCACTCCAGGGTTCCTACTGGGCTATAGACACCAACCCTAAAGAAGACTCGGTACCCAGCAGGCAGAAAAAGAGGCCGCGCTCCGGAGAAAGGGTGAGTACTAACCATGCCTTAAACTTTAAGTTATTTGTAACCTGTTTCGGCTGCCATTAAATATCTTCATACCAGTTGAAGCTCACTGTCATCAGAATCAGAAACGGGTTTATTACCAGGTAGGTTCACACATACGAAGAATTTGACTTGATGTCATGGTGCATACATAAAATATAAAACAACAAATGTTTGAGGACACTGTAATAAAATATAGTTAGATAGCAATAAAATAAAGCAGTAATTTAAAGGCCAAATAGAATGCAGTGAATTATAGAATATAAAATATGTGCAGTAAGCAGTATTTGAACATTGTGTGCATTAATGTAATGCATAGAGTCTACGTTGTGGCTGAGATAAAGTGTCTGTGGGGGGGGCCGGGCCTTGTTTAAGAGGCCGGTAGCGGAGGGGAAGAAACTGTGTCACATGATGTAGCCGTGTAAGAATGCACATGATCAGAACAAATATAAATTGAGAAAGAGCTGCTCAGGTCACTGGAGATGCTACAGATATGTTGGTGTTGAAACAAAATGAAATCGAGATTACTTCATTTGACCATACATTTCTCTGGAGGACAAATTGAGAGAAAGTTTCAAGGGTCAGAGTTCATAACCGTGCCTGAGCCTGCATTAATATAAAAGTGGAAGTCGGAACAAGTAAAACAGAAGTTAATTTAAGAGTCTATTTAAGAGACCTCCAATATTTTTCCTTTTCCATGCTTTCATTCTTAACAGGATACACCTGCAGACAAAGGCGCATGTAAAGATGTAATGTAAAGAGTCCATATCCAAGCTCTTGATTCTGTTTGGCTTGATGACACATTTTGAGTCGTTTCTTGCACATGGTGATTCTGCATCATTGTTAAAAAATAGTTTGGGATTATGTTTTATCAGCAGTACCAAGAAAAAAGCCCAAAAGGAACAACATATCATCTACAGCTTCCTGCCTGCCTTTGCTACAAATGCATCCCACTCGCACAATGTGCTTGTTTCGCAGGTCCTCAGTTGTCTATCATACCCGAAAACAATTTGGTCAGTTTGAATAGGATTCTGTAATTATCATTCTATTATATCTTTTATATCAATTTTGGCTGGTTTGAACGGACGGGGTTATCTTTGACATCAGGTTTGCTTTGTGCCTTGAGATTGATATTGACCTGCTTATTACTGGACCTCTCCCACTGGAGAAAGCTAGAAAACGTGCTGATAGAAAAAACCCATATCCAGCACATGTGCCAATTTCTACATCACATGCCATACGATAACCACTTTGACAAGATCATGGTCATGTTTTGTATATAGAAGTTAAATCTGTGGCTCTTGGATTTCCAGTTTTTACTATGCCACAGAAACAACAGGAACAAGCTACAGAACAGATGAAAATGGGTTTTGGTAGATTGATTGACAGCAGTCGAGGCTATGAATGTTTGTAACCCGGCAGAATGCACTTTCAATCAGCAACACAAAGCAGTGAGCTCCATGGTGTGTTGCAGCTCCTGCTTCACCTCTGTCTCAATCTGCATGATACAGTATGTGCACCAATCTATATTAGATCATTACTTATACTGACAACACCATCCATTACGATAAAGTATGTTTTTTGGTAATTTGATTAATAAATACAACATCAAACACATGGTTATGTTTGTTTTGGTTTCTCCTATGTGAACTAAATACTTGTCAAATGTATTGGAATTTACATTTCTCATTTAATTGATAACATTAGTGCAAAGTGTGAGAAAGAAATGTAACATTCAAATGATATTCAGTCAAAATATTTCACATGAGAAAGATAGTACGTGCTGGTCATTATGAATTTAGACAACACAATTGTATCACGGCATTAAATATCATTGATTAAACAAAAAAGAAGAAATGGTGCAGCTGGTTAGCAGCTCAAGACTTTGATTCAATCAATCTTCTCAATAAAATGTTAATGAAGCTTTAGGATGTATAATATTTCACCTGCAATGTTAGCATTTTCTGCAGATCATGAAAAGTGATAACGATTAATAACTTGATAATATCCGATATTAACAGCAGGCTTTATGTAACACGACGCCCTTCGTCAGCCAAGGTCGAGCAACTTATTCAAATGGGAGTTTTAATTCCAGCACGCAGAGAGCCTCCTGTTCTTACACCCTATGTATCCAGCTGAGAACCCAATGAGGTTTCTTCTGAATGTACACATAACTGTTGGTTGATACATTAAAAACCTGCAGTCTTTCATCATGGTGCAGCACAGCTGGTAATTTCTCCCTCTTTTCTCCTCCTGCGTCTCCGTCACTGTTTGTGTATCTTGATCATTATCTTTCTGTGTGTCTGTTTGTCTGCCACTCTCTCCTCTGTCTCTCCCTCTCTGCCTGTACTGCTGCTTTAGCCGCCTTCTCTTCTCCAGGGAACGCAGGCAGGCGTGGAGCGGCAAAGTGCACAATCACAGTTGCTCATTGGAGGAAGAATTGAGGTAAAAGCGAGAGAAAGGGGGGAGGACAGAAAAAGGGGAACAAATAGGATGAAGTGTAAAGGAAAAGACACGGAAGAAAGAGAAGGAAATCAAGGTAGAGTGAGCAGAGAGGGAAAATCAGGGGGGAGGAAGGGAAGAAGTAAGAGGGGGAGGAGGAAGGGTATGCTAGGCTTGTGTTCCAGTTAATTACCACAGAAGGCCCCGGGGCTGCCGTTAGACATATTTTCTTCACCATTTTTTTTATTTTTATTACAAACATTAATTAATTCAGAGCCTTGTCATCTCGTCTTACATGGATGGGCCCTGCGACCCCTTTTCTTACGCCTCACTTGCACTGCTGGCAGACTCACTGTGGGCTGTCACATGGGCTAAGGAGAAACAGGGAGGTTTTAAGTGCTAAGATTTATAGCAGTGCTTCCGTCAAACAGAAAAAAAAGAAGGTAGGCTAAATATGAACTCGTGTTTTCAT
Source organism: Gymnodraco acuticeps (assembly GCF_902827175.1). NCBI lineage: Eukaryota > Metazoa > Chordata > Actinopteri > Perciformes > Bathydraconidae > Gymnodraco > Gymnodraco acuticeps. Next base: position 5,977,590 of record NW_022992351.1, read on the forward strand.
TGGGGTTTTGTTGCACCTAGGCTACACAGTCAAAGTCTTTCAAGTCTCCTGATGACAGTGGCTGTGCAATTGAAAATATTTGAAGTTGGCAGCGGGGCTAAACGTCGGCTGCATAAATGCATTGTGTAAATGTGTAGACAGCCAGCGTACACTTAGTTTAGTAGCTGTGTCTCCGGTGCCCTCGGCATAATCACTCCCTTTCATTTCCTGTATGCCTCTCTGTCTGCCTGTCCGTCAACACTCAATTATCTCTACCTATTCTTCCCTTTCTCTCCCCTTCTTCCACAAGCCTTCCTCACTCCTCTGCTCACCTCTCTGTTGTCTTCTTTTTAAGTGCCTCCACCAGAGAACCGACAACCCATTTCACTGGGAGTTTATCATAAATTAAAGATTGCATTGTTACCAACCAATCCTCTTACTGTAAGCAGTTTGGGAAAGGCAGGCAAGCCGTCTTGAACCCTGAAAGGAGTCAGACATGGAGAAAAAATACTGTCCTTATTGTTATTTTTCCCCCATTCTGCGACCTTCAATTTAGCCCCTCATCGATCTTTGAATAGTTCCTCATATCCCCACACTGAGTTAACCCGACTTTAGCTCTATATGAGGACAGCAGCAAATAAACTGCTGCTGAATACATTTGATACTTGAATAATGCATGGGGATGGGTTGATGTCTTATCAAGTGCAAGTGATGTGTCCACTTTTCATGCTGTTTTAGTGTCTGGCAATTTAAATGAAGTGCGCCTTGTATAGTTCACGTAGTTGTAGCCTGAGGCGCGGCGCTGATTCAGGAGGCTCAGTGCAGAATCATGAATTTGGAGCGTTCAGTAATTTCTCATAACCTTGTCACATTAAATTGCCTTCCTCCCTTTTACTGTCACTGAACACTGCATATAACCAATCTGTGAAATCTCGTATTCCTTATGCTTTTATTACAGAAGAAGTAGTTGTGCACAGATTCATAACGACTGAAATGTTAATACTCTTCTTCCTTACTTTTACATTCTTGGGTTCACCTGCTCTTTTATACTTCAAAATGAAAAGTCCTACTGTTGGTGATCCATCATTTGGTGTGTCCACCCTTGTTCTCAGTCCTCTGCCTTCTACTTGCAGGCATCGACTCCATACAACCTGGAGTCAGACTCTCTGAGGATGGACTGCATTATGTCGGGGGGGGCGTCCCCCACTCTGGCCATTAACGCTGTCACCAACAAGGTACGGCACGGCAACTCTGTAAGTGTTACGTTGTTGGCATGCTGGTTGATTCAATATCACATACAGAACTTTTAAAATAGATGAACAAGCTCAGAAAGATGATGCTAAGTAATGAATATTAATTTCTCAATGATGTGTAATTATGATTTTTAACAAATTAATCATTCAAGAAGATATAGTCATTTGTACTTGAAGCTGAGAAGAATGTGTCGAAGGCTGTAATTATTACTAACTGGAAATGAGACCATTGGAAAGAGAGCAGCAGCAGAAATATCTGTTTTTTTTCTTTTTTACAATCACTTTCACACAAAACCTTATGCAATGACACACACACACACACACACACACACACACACACACACACACACACACACACACACACACACACACACACACACAGACTTTAAAGCTGGGTGTGACTATCTGTTTGAGGGTCAGAGATCAAGCGGCGGCTGGGACCTCTGACTCCTGTCTGATCGGCCACACACACTCTCAGAATGACTATGTGTGGTACGTGACCTCTATGTCTGACCCCAACCAAAGACACATTTGTCCCACAGCAGCAGCTCACATAGCTCTTGCGTGTTTGGTCTGGACGTGCTGTTAAGGTCGGGACTTGACGACTTATTCCAGTTTTCCATTCTGCTCTTTTCACATGTCTTGACTCATACTTTCCAGCAGTTGTCAATATGCAACACTTTTATCACAGATTATTAACATTTCAATTAACAATTCAATTGGTAATTCAACAATATTATACAAAATGATATATACACACAATTGTATTAACTTAATGTAATTTTTACAACCAATGTATCATAATGAATCCACTAAAAATAGTATTTACTGTCTGGTTCCTGTTCTGTGATAATGTGGACACTTGGATAGTAGTAGGTATTTGTCAATTATGTTTGACATTTCTTAGACCCTTTACATCAAACTTTAACTCTAAACAAAAAAATGTCATCTGTGGAAGCCGTAGTACTGTTGAAAGCACGGCCAATCATTTTTAGCTGGCCCGGCTAAAATAACTGGATGGCCTGTCAGCCTTCCATCTGTGCACAAACTTATCTCGTGCACTCATTGGTCATGTGCGCGTTCGTGTGTGTTGGAGGAGGGGCTCTGTAAGGAAGTGGCAGATTTTTTCCGGTTGTGTATTTTCAAATTCTAGCGCACTCGAGCTGGTTTCTCCAAAATTACCTACCCCACCTTTAATAGATAGATATAATTGGAACTTTAAAAGTTACTACTTCATCCAAACTAACCACTGAAGTGCTGTGGATTAAGTTACCTACATACACAGTTGTGAACCCAAACACATAGCTGGTACCAACACATTTTGCACCAACATAGTTTGAACATTTTAAACATAAGAAACTCTGTTAAAGTTTCTCCAGTTTTCTTAGTTCAACAGACGTAAAACGTCTTAAAAATGTGACAACAGAAAACAAAATCATTAACAGCGGAGGAAATCATAATCAAGTAGTTAATGTTTCCCCGTACAGTTTGATGTGTCACACAACAAGAAATCTGTTTAAAACTTGACTCGTCTTAGTCGTCACCATACATTTTTGAACAAATGATTCAGAGCAGGGAGAGGAGGACCTTGATGGTAATGATGCTGATGCCAACGTCAATGATTTCCACCCACATCCAGACAGGCGGTGTCCTGCAGGCACAGCAGTGCTTCGGTGCTTCACTCACACATTGGCTCACTATATTCAGTTTGCTTTGGAGAGGACCTGTGCTTTTGAAAAATACATTCCTATAAGATGATTCAAGAGCTTAGAATAACAGATATATTTACCTTGAGGGTTGTTCTAGTCATTAATTACTTTCAGAGATCTTTTTACTCGAGTTTGTTAATTTGCAGTAACTGAAAGTCTAAGAAGAAAAAAAGAATTTCAAAGGTGAATGGTCATTGCCAGTTTCCCTTTTCTTTCCTTATGCATGTATATAAACAACTAATGTTCAAAGTAAAACACACAATTATTTTCTTGTTAGTACAGTAACACAGCAAGAATAATTACAGGTTCACTGAGATGTCACCAAATACACCAGAACAAAAAAAGGTTCAGGATTAACATTTGAGGAAACAGAAAACACTTCTTTGTTTTCAGCTACAAGATGTTCTACAGGGTAGAGCACCACCCCAGAGATCCTTTACTGTTGTCTCACCCGAAGGCTATCATTTCACTTGTGTCTGTACAATTAAATATAGCCTGGAGGTAACACTGGCGCTCTGCTTCACAAGTACTGACATTCAAACAAAACAAGAGAAACATGATTCAACATAATCCTGAGGCATTTCTTTTAAAGGCTTTGTGATCTGTCACCACAAGATAATACACAGTACACTTCCTCTGAAGCGCAACTCGTGTCTCCATCGGTGCCAAACTCTCAGACAATAAAGTAATTTCTGAAGTGACCCAGTGGTTTCTGGGTCATGACATTTAATCATAATCACCATGTTCAGGGAAGAAAAGAGTTAATATGGGGTATTGCTTCGACATTTTGCCCCATGGATTTCCTTAATGTTGTTTTTACATGGATCGTGTGTGTGTGTGTGTGTGTGTGTGTGTGTGTGTGTGTGTTTTAGGTAGCACTGTACAATCCTGAGGCAGAGGGCAGTGAGAGTCCAGGGAGTCTGGGCAGCCTGAGCAACAGCCTCTCCGAGCAGAGTATGGCGTCCGTCAACCTCAACAACCTGACAACCGCTGTCAGCAGCGGCAGCAACGTACACGGCTACACACCAGTAAGACCTTTTCTTTATTTGAGGTGAAAGTCTAGTGAGAGCTCCTTCATTTCTCTTTTCTTTAAGTCCTTCTGCACGGGGAAGACAGCTGATCTGATGCTGCCTCAGATTCTTGTTAATAGCATTTCATTTAGTCCTGCTATTAAAAACAGATCTAGAATTGCTACTGTATATCTTAAACCAGCAGCATTTCAAATAATTTGTACTATATGTTCTTCTGGTCACTTGATTCTGTCATTATCTGGAGGATTGGGTCACCGGTGCAGACACTGTCAGTACAGAAGGTGTCTTCTGTACCCTGAGCAGGCTGAGGAGGTGATAACCAGCTGCTGAAATGCTCATTTCCTGTCTCATGCTCATTTCCTGTCTCATGCTCATTCTTTGCAAGCAAATAATAATTGGTGGAATGTCCATTCAGGTGTGCAGATGGCATGAATAGACACATTCTTATTGTTTGTCTATTCTATGGAGTCAAAGGAGTAGTTACAAGAAACAATATAACTCCCTGTTTTCCAAATAGACATTTATTTAACCTCTCAGAACAAAACCCATAGAGATTTTTATCAAAACTTCATGTATTTTTGCTTCAACTGCAATCGCAAAAGTGTAGATTTTCTCTTCACAGTTGCTTTATATGCATAGACATTTGCATTATTTAGCTTGTGAATTGAATTTTTGTTTTTTGCAGATGACTATCGATACTGTTAGCAGCCCCTGACACCCCTAAGGGTCGACCAGCACATTTAAATTCTGAACCTTTAGGAAATGCTGCTTTGCTTTGATAGAAGTAGCTGCATTAGAGCACAAATAAAACAACAGGAAACATCCAGTCATCCCTTTGTCTCGACAGCTCCCCTTTATCATCTCTGATGCATATAAATGATGCCTGACCACTAGCATTTGAAACAAAGTCACACACACTCACCCTCTCTCTCTCACTCACTCACCCTACAGTCTTGGCCGGTGTAAAGTAAAATGCAGACTTGGCAGTTCACTGATACACTGAGACATATTTGGCAAGATTTACACTGGCTGTTTAAAGGATTCCTCGTCCTTTATGAGACAAGGTCCTTCAAATTACTTAGTCTCAAGCAGTGTGTGTGTGACATGATGATAAGTCGTCTTTCTACTGTGTGAAGGAGGAACTTGATTTGACACCTCTTCTGTCATGAACTAAACTGTCACATGTTGAGAGATTTAAAACAACATATTTGATAGAAACAAGAAATGATTATCACCAGCTGATATAACAACAAAAACAGTTATCTGACCTTTAAATGTAAAATGTCACCCAAGTTAAGATGCAAATTGGCTGCTGAACAATAACTTTTCCGTCTTGTTTCTCCTGATCTTCCTGATTGTACAAGTCGACCTAAAACACATTTCATTTTAAACAAGTAAATACAATCAAATTAAAACATGCAACATGCATTACTGGAATACTTCAATAAAAAAATTAAAAGACAGAACAACAAAACAAAAGAACATGTTAAAACACAGGCAGTGGGTTTTAAGGAGCTCCAAGGGAATTCCCTTAGAAGAAAATAGCTTTTTTTTTTAAAATGTGTATATCCTTTTATTTAACCTTTTTTGACCATATTACTCAACAGCTTAATCTCATTGTGGCTATTCATTTTTTTTTTTTGTCCATGTAATTAACTTCTGAAGGACTTGTGGTGCATTTGTCGTGTTTATCAATGTGTCTTTGTCCGTCCCTTCAAACCAAATACAATATCAAAGGCCAGTCTCACAAACATTTGGTCCGAAATTACAGGAGTGCTGAAAAATCCTCCAACTCTTCATTATTTTTCCCTTGTAACAGCTGCTCACCTTTTTACCATCAATCACTTTCCCCCGCTCACCTCCCACCTGCATTAGCAAAGGTCAGCGCAATCTCATCTCGTTAACCTCTCATTTCTAGAGGCCATCTTTTGTTTTCCTCCTCCCTGCATCGCCTCCTCCACCATCGCCTCCTCCACCATCTCCTCCTCCTCCTTCTCCGCTCCAGGCCTCATCTGCAGTGTGGTACGGGGGGGATCAGTGTTAGTTCTGCCTCATTACCTGCTGCAGGTGAACCCCCCCCCCCCTCAACTGACGTGATGACTGGTGGCATCACTGGCAGAGACCTCAAAGACAGAGAGCTGATGGAGAGGCGGCCATTGCTGGGTGGAGGTAGATGTGTGGAGGATGTGTCATGCTAAGTTGGCTTATATTTGCGGAGGCACACTGATCACAGCAAATTGCTTGTGTTTGCCGGGCGGATGGTGAGGAGGATGACAGCTGGGATGAGATGATTGAGCGTAGAGGACGACAGGCTGCATTCACAATATGAGAAGGAAAATTGAAGCAGTGGATTTTGTTTTTGTGTGTTCATATGAAAAGAAACCCGTGCCAGCAAAAGATTTCCTTTTTAATTGAATTTGGTATGTTTATCATATTGAATAAAAAAAAATGATTTGTGGGAAGAATTAATGTGAACATTTTAATTTGAATGGCACAATTGGAAAATAAATTGCATTTCTTGAAACTAATTGTGATCATTATTGAATGTAACTTTTTATCTATTTCAGAGTGCAGCTCTCCCAAATGAAATTCAGGTTTCTTAATTTAGTTTCACCTACGAGGAACATTGTGCTGCCCTGTGCAGTGACTAACAGGCAGCAGCCCACTGCAATACTTAGAGGCCTCTTCAAGATACTTTTTAAATACCAAACACTGCACAGTGACAACTCAGCGGATTTTTCGCGTAATCATTGTTCTATTAATCTTACAATCTTTATTATATATACTGTATTTGGTATAATATATAATTTTGAGCCTCAATTTAGCTTAGACAGGCACAGACGTTGTTATAGTCTCATCTTCCAATCCTACTGAATATGTCCTTGTCCTGTCTCAACACCATACATCTAAACATTTGCCGCTCATTAAATCTGCATACCAGGCTACCGTGCCGCTACCTGCCTTCAGCAGTTTAACCCCTGCCACCACAGCCTCCTCTATTATTCCAGTGTTTCGCAGGGATTTTAAAAACAGTATATGTTGATGTTCATTACATGTTGTAAATCTCTGTTGGAGTTGTGAGCTCACTGTCAGTCCGTGTCTACCTGTGCTGATTTGTTTTAATGCATTACCCAAACAGCTGCTTTTAGGTTGTTTGGTGTTTGTCATTATTATACCTAGTGTAAGAGTTGCTTCTGCTTATCATAGTCACTGTACCTAATATCCACACTTTTGTGTAATAAAATAAGATAACATAAGATGGACCTATATTGATCCCCATAGGGAAATGCCGTTGTCATAGCAGCAACAGAATAAGAAAGAAACACGGATAGCAAACATGGAATATAATCAGTAGTACAATAAAATATGAACAAATTAAATAAGAATAAACATGTATGAATAGAAATGACAATAATAACGTGAGCTACATTTTGATCCGGTGAATGTACATACAGATTTGTTAGCATGGTAAATATACATATTTAAATGTGCAGGTACCAGAGTGGGTAAAGGTTGTGCATACGGTGCCAATATTATTAATGTTAGGTGCAGGTTATTTTTGATGGGTTACATGGTTAACCCTTGATTTTTCAGCCTGATGGCTACAGGCACAAAGAGCTGCCTCTCTTGATATTTAATTACAATGTGTGTATTTCTGTTACAATAACTGCTAAAAACCCCAGAAGTACCAGGATTGTGCACAAAACTAGTTGCTTCATTCTTGGTGTTGCATTTTTTTACTCCAATAATATGACCGCTGTTGCCATATTGGTCTCATTGAAGTGCATGGGATGTGTTTTTTAGATGCAGTGCTGATGCTGGTCTGACCACAATCTTTACCCTTTGAACTGCAATGTGAATTCAGCGTTTGATGTGTGTTTTTCTCAAACCAACACCCTCATTGATTTGTATTTCTAAACCTCTGCCCGTCTGTTTTCTCTCCCCTCTGTCTGTATTTCTGAAGGTGAGCAGCCACTCGGAGCCTTCGTCCCAGTCCCTGAGTCTCCAGCAGCCCGTACACCCGCCTCCCCCCCCTCCCACCCAGCCCCAGTACGGTTTGCCCGTCCCCGAGTCGCGGGACAAGCCGCTCTGTTTCTCGGACTTCGAGGACCTCAGCGCTTCTTTCCGCAGTCTTTACAAGTGTGTCTTTGAGCAGTCCTTCTCACAGCAAGGTGGGTGTGGATTAGTGTGTATCTGTTCATGTGTGCATGTCCAACATCTTAATTGACACATGTGTTTGCAGAAAAAAATGAAAACTTGTAAACGTTTTATGTCAGGCTTCATGCACATAATTAACAGTCAAGCTTAAACTCCTAATGAAATGGAATGTATTTAACATGGCTTCCATTGGCGTTAAAGCATTCCAGTATTAACCTCCATCACGCTCTACTCCTACTCTATTGTATTTTAATAAACAAACAATCTGTTGTTCCGCATATCTGCATTTTATGGCTCGTTCAGTCAAATGAGTAAAGGCAATTAAGAGGAAGATTCAACAGAAGGAGGAAAAAAAGAACTGGAAACATCTGCAGTGGAGCAGAGCAAGAGGCTCCGCAGCTTTGATAGCAGCTAATTAGATTGGTTTTAAAGTTTGTGAAGCATCTTGCTAATTGCTTCCTAAAGCGTTCAGGTCAACAGGCCTCCACCCCCCCCTTATCACCTTCGCTCTCCCGATTTCTCCTCCACGAAACACATCCACGTCCGTTCAGGAACCGAGGAGATTGATGCGCTCTGTTGAGCTCCGTATCTGCTGCCTGTGTTCACCCTCTGACAAGGTCCCTTCAATTTGTGGTCAGGGGGGCACTCGCGGAAAAAACAAGACAGTGAGAATACTAGTTGGTAAGAAACGATATGACACCGACACCTAGATGGAAAGTGGAGAAGACAACGGATTCAGTAGATCCTTGAAAGGGTTTTCTAAGTGTGAGGCTTAACAGGAAACGATGTCCAGTGGCATTGGAACATTTGAGTCACAAAGACAGAAAAGCTCATTGTGAAAAACCACTGAGTCCAAGACCACACAGCAAAATATAAATGACTCGGCTCAATATTCATCCTCATAAATTACAGCACAATAATGGAGACCAAATATATATATATTAAAAAAAAAAAGCAACATGCAAAATCGGGTGTTACATTTTTTTACAACCAAGCTTTAACCAGAGTCTTCTCTCCCTTTTGTCACATTAAAATCAACTTGTCCCTCTAGGACCCCAAAAACCCTCCCAACACCCATACAGTGCAATATATTAGGAATGTGAAACAAAACTAAGGCAGTAAAAATCCTGCAATGACTTACAAACAGAACAAAAAATGTCTATAAAGCATTTTTCAGAAAGCATTGAGCCGACACATGGCAGTGAGAATAAAGGAATTGGAATAAGATATACTTTTAAAGGCACGTAAAGCGTAACGACTCCCACAGGCGGGAGTGGAAAACTCCCCTGCTAGGATACGCTCAGTGCTCCGTTCGCTCATGGATTTCATTTAGATTTGTTGGTCAGAAAAGGATAAACTAAAGTACCTGTGTCTCACTTTGCTGATCTTTAAAGAGGTCAGTCTTTCAGCGATAAACAATGAAACATTAGATAAAGGAAAAGTCAAAATCATCTCGTCAAAGGACAATAAATGCACTTAAGGAAAAGAGTTAAGTTTATGATGAAGGTGCACGCACTCGTGGCCAAACTTAATGATCATCCATGTCTTTATAGGCAACCCTAATTGATTGTTTATAAACTGTATATTTGTGACAGGACTGTCTGAATTGTTTGAAAAGATAAACAAAGAAGTGGCCTATTTTTTTCAAAGTTTTCATGTTGTTCACCTGTGATGTTTCTTCTGGCAGGTTTGATGGGAATGCCAGGCGACTCCTCCCAGCCGCCCCGGACCGCCTGCTCCTACCAGCACTCTCCTGGGGCTGGGAACGGAGTGGGCCACCACCACCAACACGCCCACGGCCAGGCCTCGCACCACCCTCTCCACTCGCAGCAGCACCTCTCCCCACACTCCGGCCACAGCCAGCACCAGGTGCACACCCAGCTCCAACAGCACCAACAGCACCCGGCCCACTCCCAGCAGCACCCGTCTCTCTCCCACACGGGACAGACCTGCCCTACAACAGGTGACACGCAGTTTATATGATGTCTTTGTAGGAGCTGAACATATGTGACTTGGGATCCCTCCTAGTAGTGTACTTATCAGACAAAAAAAGGATTCTGGCTGTGTTTAAATACCTAGAAGTATCTAGAAAGGATACAGTAACAGCTGTTTGAACTCTCTAAATGCTATGGAAAGCTCTTTCAATGCTGATCTTGTTTACCATAGTGTACACTGGAACATCCTCTCCCAAACAAAAGGAGATAATGCCATACCTCAATTCCTTGGTTCAGCAACATTTGAAGTGGCGCACCATTTGGCCCTCAATCATAACTATTTGCTATGGATTTATTATAAACATAGGTGGGATTCTGTCATGACAGGAACCCTCACTTGAATTGTAAATCATAGTTTGCCTCTGTTCTAATTTTATATGTGTTCATATCTCACATCTCACGCAGCGATTTCTCTCCTCTGCTGAAAACCTTTTCCTAGATTCTTCTCAAGGAACCCTCAAAGTGTATAGTTTCCTGTTTCATATATATTGATGCCCCAAACAATGATATACCTCTCCTGACTCCCAAAGCCACATTGGTGTGAATACAATTCAGCTAATAAATCCGAATAGGCCTGTCTCTGCACAGACTCATTGTATTTCTATTATTCGGTTTCCTCTCTGAGGTCCCAGAGCGCTGGATAATATGAGGCTGCGCTGATACAGACAGGCATCTCCCAAGCTTTACCTCGGCTTTCCTGCTCACATTCCCAGATTTTTGTGTGGTTTTTTTCCCTTTGTGTCTGTGCAACAGAGCTCTCAGGCCAAAAAAGGACTCTTCAGCCATTATTTATCTAGGTTAGTATTCCCCTCAACCAAGCAGAGGATGAATGAAAACAATCCCTCTGTCTTTGATCCGCCGTCTCAGAATGTATTGTTGTTTAGTTTGTGGCGAGAAAAAAAAAAAGCTTCTTTCTTTTCTTCTTTCATTTCTTTTCATAAGCAGAGCTGTGGCTGGGTTTTATTCATGTGAAGTCACACCACCTTGTGGTTGACTGCAGAACTTGAAACAAATACCACTCTTTCATCTGGTTCAGTTCATATGATTCAGATCATTTGACACTGTCACATTGATCAGAAAAAGACAACAGCATTGATGCCGGATTAATCACTAAAGTGATATATCGTGGAACATTTTTAAATCTCGTTCCTGTTTCTCAAAATGTTTTGTCTCTGTTTATACATTTGTATAATATACAATAATCTTTATTTAAATATCTTTGAATTTTGACTATTATTTTGACAAACAAACAATTTAAAAAAATGTAAGAAGCTGAAGAAGATCTCAACAATTTCCAAATGACGATGACACAAAACAGTTATCTAGATCTCATTGGTAATGAGAATGATTCTCTTTTTTCTTTGTTGCTTCATCTCGAATTTGCTACATTTTTTAAAGTGTGTGTGTGTGTGCTCATTATTAGGCATGTCATCAGACTGGTACCCAAACCTGGACTGGCTGAAAGAGAGCTGCCGCATCGCTACCAGCTACAACTGGGCTGACTTAGACCTCTCCCCATTTCAAGGTAACACACACACACACACACACACACACACACACACACACACACACACACACACACACACACACACACACCGCTAAGAGTCATCAGTGTGAACAGCATCCAAAATGAGCATTGATAAAGCTGTCTATTGACGCCTGTTTCAACACAGTAGAAATTGATAAAATGCTTATTATGCCGATCAGTTACTTTGATTAAACCATTATGATTCCTCTCAACGCTTTCATATGCACTCGTCCTTGAGGCACAATACTCTAACATCCAGCGTCGTAATAGTACTGGCCTAATAAAAGTCATTATCCTGCATCTGAGAGGTTGCCCTCTCTGTTTCTCTCCCCCCTCTCACACACACACTGTCTCCCTCCCTCCCAATTGTATGATGTGAATAATCCAATTAGGCCCCGGCTCAGTAACAACCTCTTATCACGGTCAGCGCACAAAGCCGACAATATCCACACACGATGGATGGAGACGGCTGGTCGGCAACATACTGGTCTCTCTCTCTCTCTCTCTCTCTCTCTCTCTCTCTCTCTCTCTCTCTCCTCCTGCAGCAGCGCTTGACCTCCATCACACCGTCATAATGCCATCCTCCGCCGTCTCTGGCTCACCTCCAGAGAAGGCAGGAATCTGCTCTCTGTCGCAGCCAAACACAAGCCTTATGAATTTGATCTTGAAATATCTGTCGGCAGGCTGTGAATAAATCTTAGGTGTGTCTCTGTCTGAAGAACAGGCGGCGTTATCGATTAAGGTTCTGGTTGTACGCAACAGGCATGTTGTCAGGAGAGTGATGGTTTGTGGCTTATAATTAAAGTGGAACAATGGTGACTGTACATTTATAGTGGAGGATTTTATCAGCTGGCCTTTGTAAGGATATGTGGTGCTTTTTAATGAATTTATTTATTTAAGAAGAATGTTATAAATGTGTGTGTGTTTTTAATCTTATTTAAAGAATGGACCCCATATTAAATCAGTGCGTACTTTATATTCTCCCTACAACAGGGATCATGTGAGCCCGGTATTTCATCTCGTTTTTATACCCACTCATAATTATAATTGTAAATCCTGGAGACGTACTGTTCACACTCACGGAATATTATTTTAAACTATATTTAAGATCCTCAGAAACCAAATGTGTCATGGAACTATGCTCAAGACATTTATAATTTAATAAATGACATATTATCATTTATATATAATTTGGTGGAACTGTGTAGCCATGGTAATGTTAACAGTTAGTGAATGTGAAGTTGTTAAACAGTAAAAATACTAATTAGATACATGTATTCCTTTTAGGTATAAAGGTATTTAACGAACAGGTAAGGTGTAAGAGGGAAAGTATGTGACGTGTGTTCCTCTGTGTGCAGGTCTGAAGGAGAGCATGCGGCAGGCGGAGCTCAACAACTGGTCTCTGGACCCCGCCCAGATGTCCGACCTGTGTTCCTCCATTAACCAGTTCTTCACTGCCACAGGGGTCATCCCCCCGCAGGGCGCCACCCACCCTCAGCCTCAGGTCCAACACCCGACACCCCCAGGAGCCCCGCAGCACCCCGCCCAGCCACACGGGGCCATGCACCCCAAGGCCAGCCAGCACAATCGGCACGGCCAACACAACCAACACCACCAACACATCAGCACGGGTACAGAGATAGATATAAACTCAGAAAATATTTAATGTAGGAGTTTCAAAAGAGAAGAGAAATGCTTAAACATTATCTTAACATGAGCTTTTTAGAGTATTTAACATCTCTGCACCTGCTGTGCTGGGAGCTGAATTACAGTCTCTCTCCTCACTGGGCCATTGTTTGCCCATTCTAGATTTACAAGGGAATTATGGATGTTGTCAGCTTCATGGCAACCCGAGTAGAGCGATGAAGACGAGGGGATATTTTCACCAGTGGGAGATCCGGCACATTCTGTAGGATTTCTCAGGCTTAGCATAATATGGCAGTAAAACTGTGTGCACCAGACAGCAGCTTGTGTTCTGCAGAGACACATAGCATGTGTGAAAGTCGGGATACTAATCTGACAGTTAGTCATTGCCCTTTTGTCTGTTCCCCCACAGGAAACATGTACATAGACTCGAGACAGAGCATTTCCTCTCTGATGGGCCCGCCAGGATACCCTCACATCTCTCCGATGAGCAACACAGCTCCCACCATGACAGGTGAGTCCTCCCACGCTCTTTAAACAGGTCAGGAGGAGAAGGAGGAAGCAGAGTATATGTTTGTAAACTGTTTTTTATCACACAGGTGACCGGGTTTTTACAGTAATAAATATTTGTTTGGTAAAAAACGAAATGCCTAGGTTAAGTGTGCCAATATCAAAAGTGTGCTCGTGTCCAACTGCAGGAAGGCACAGTTCACCACAGTTTTGAGAATTTTAAATGGCCCTTTAGTAACAAGGCTTGCTCAGGATATGCCTCATAAATCAGTTGTTACTAGAAGATGTCACAAAAGTAGGTTTTATCCCGTTTTAAACCACATTTAATGATAATGTTTGGATTACTGGATCTTTAGTTATCAGAAAACAAAGGTGAGCCAGCATTAGCAGCCACCATCCAATCCAATCCAACTTTATGTATAATGCACTTTAAAACCTCCAGACCAAAGTGCTATACAGAGAGATAGATAACACATAAAATCACACAGCTCAGCTCACAAAACATAAAAATAAGTATAAAATCACTTAAAAGGTACAAACACAAAACAAACCAGAATAACCATTTCAATTAGGAGAGACGGTTTTGATGTAAGAATAGATATTTATTGCCAGGAATACACAAATGAATGTGATGGAGTTTTGGCGATTAGGCCCCGTTGTGCAGGAGTATCATTCGGATGGGGAGAATCGATCCGATAAAATCCCCCGGGGTCTAGACACTGGTGGTGGTGAATGGATAGTTGGGTTCGGTCGTGAGGGGAGTGGCTTAGCTTGAGCCTGGATTCAGAGGGACAGGAGGTGAAAAGGGGTGGAGGAGGGTTGCGTCGATTCACCTGAAATGACATCTGTCAGAGAGGAGAGCAGATTTAAAAGGATTAGCGGAGTGCTATGATAGGCTTGTGAGAATAGAGCGAAGTGATTGGTTAAGCTGGGGAGTGACGCCCCCGATCACTTATTGAAAGGAGAGAGAGAGTAGTAATGTGGAAAATAGTAAATTAATGAGTAAAAGAAGGTCTTCCTGGTTGAACTTGCGATGAGCTTCATTAGACACACTAGTAGCAGAACATGTCATATTTTATGTTTAAGGCTTCTGCTCTCCTCCCATATTTAGGTCACCTGATCCAGCTGAGCCAGCAGCACAGGCTGCCTCTGGGACACTTCCAGGTGAGACGCATGCTCGCTGCAGACGACATCCAGGACGACTTCGACTGGGACTCCATAGTTTAAACTGAGCCACAGGTGGAACAGAGGGATGGAGAGACATGTGATGACAGGTGAGGTATGGAACAATCTGACCTCCTTTCACCCGAGTGAAAAAACAGAAGACAATCCAACAGAAAAAGAAAACAAACGGAAAGTAATTTTTCTGATCTTGCTGGCCTTTTCTCCCCCCTGAAACAAGTGGATGTTGAGTATAAAGACAATCATAAAAAAAATAAGACTTACATGGGATAGGACCAAGCCGAGATTCGAACACATAACGTTCAAAGCCAAAAGACGTCTGAAGCTCTCTGAATTGTGTCACGTCGTGTCCCCATAGTGCCAACAGGGTAACAAGTCGCCAAAGTGTTGTCTAAATTGTCTGTGAATTGTTTTTCTTTTTGATTTCTTAAATCTTTTGTGTTTCCTGCTACAACTTGTGTCTGCAAAGTTTCAGCGCCTGTACCTGAAATTAATTGAAACCTTGTCTTCTCTAAACAGCAGAAAAATCATCATTCAATCACTTTCAACATGTTCATCCTTTCCTTCTCGTCACATCTGTTTTTCACTCGGCACTGGGCATCTGCAGGGCTGTGGCTCTTAACAGCTACAGTTAGAAGGAGGATTTATGAAGCAGAAAGTGATGACAGTGCACCTGTTCAGCCTGAATCAGTAGTGGTTGAGTGAAGCGCCACCTGCTGGGTTAAACTGGTTAAATCCTTCTGCCTAAAAAATGGTCGATGCACCACAATCTGTTCATTAGTTGTCTTTGTGCTGTCACATTCTAAATCCATTTTTATTTGATCATTTTAAATGTTGTTATTGTGTATGTGTAACAGTCCATGTTGCCATGTTCTCAGGGTGTTACATTCATAAACCATGTCAGACCAACACAAAGACATTTACATCTCCATACTGTATCTGAGGTTACCGCGTGTTGTTGGGTGCTGTCAGTGTTCACTTCCCGGACAGCGAGCCTAAAAAGTTGAAAATCCTCATTTGTCAGCTTATAAGCTACCTGATAGAAAAATACTGTGGAATACGCTTTTCAGTAGCTGAAACAACAGCCACTACTTAAAATGTCTTTGTCAACAAGGATGCATCCTTTTTCTGAAATATAATTCAGTTTTCCAAGGTTTAAGGTTTTTGGGAAAGTGCATATCAACTACGACCAAGCTGTTTTTTGCACAACATTAGACTTGATGGTATCTGGTGAATGAAAGAAATGAAATGACAATGTGAACATGTTATCTCTTTGTTTCAAAATACATTTGAAAAAAAGAATATCAACAAAAGGGAGCAAAGACTAAACAAAAGTTTAGTAACTTTTCTTACTGTGATGTTTAATTTTATCTGTATGTACAAGTGTGTGTGTGTGTGTAAGTCCTCTCTGATTTCATTTAGCATACAGCTCCGTACGGCTCAAAAAATACACAAGAGAAAAGTCCTTTTTTTGTATTAAGTGGGTACAAAGTGAAATATGGGACTTTAAAGTGCTCTTCTGTTTGGAAGATCTCAGTGATTGTTCAAATGGTCTAAACAAGGTCTCATTATAAAGAAAAAAAAAAGAAAAATACTCATTATTGCCATTAAATGCTGTATAACAGTGACCAGCATATATGAATATATTGTATGTTTGTGTGTTGTTGTCCATGTAAATAATGCTATGTTACTCCTATGTTTGCCCTTGAAAAACAGACTGAAAAGAGAAAACAGGAGAAAGTATTTTGTTATTTGTCCTTCAGGAGACACAAGTATGTAAATATCTTCAGCATATTGTAAATACGTGATAAAAAAAATACCATTGGCGTTTTGTGTGTTATAAATAATCTGTGTATGGCAGTTCAGCAGTTAAAATCTGTTTCAGTGTTTATTATTAAAATGTCATTGACCATTTTTACTGCGCTAACCTCACTTCTGCTGTCCTTATTTCGTCAGCTGTCGGCATGTTTGAAACAGCAGAACATGTTCAATTATGCTGGAAATGTTCTATATTGTACTCTTTATCCAACATACTGCTGTGGTCTACCAGAGTTTGTAAAATATAAATCATTCAGGTGAAACAAGCACAGAGAGAGGGACTTGATAAACTTCCCTCGTAGCTTGTTGTCCAACAGGTGTCAGCCTAGTGCCAAGCAGCAGTTTGTTTGTCCTCCATCGCATGTAAACTAAGCAGACCACCCATGCTTGTCGGTGTGAAAGTCACACAATGTTCTAACTGTATCTACGGCTCCTTTTCACGGGCCAAACCTGTTTTAAAAGCTGCCTTCTCTTTCTACTGTCTGTCAGCAACAGATGCACGCAGCCACTTTCCTTTGTATGCACCATATTGATGATTTTAAAGATACATGCAGATGCTGTCTGCTGTTAAACACTTCAGAATTGTAATACGTAACATCAAGTGAAGCTGTGTTCTGTTGCAGACACTTTGTTGGCTGCTAACTCTGTGATTAAGGCTTATTTTAGGCCTCTGTTTACATCTTGCTCCATTCATTCAGAAAGCATTTGAAAAGCCTGTTGCTTTAATTGTACGAGTTGCACAGATATAGTTTGAAGAGCCTGTCTTGTCTTTTATAAATAATACAACTGTCTATTTATCTGTGTTTTCCAAGTGTGTTTGTGTGTGTGTGTGAGTGTGTACTGACATTGCAGGGTTTGCAAACAGGGGGCCTGGCTGTACACCAAGAGGAGACCCCGTCCCGCTCGGGGCTGGACCAACGAGGGCTGAAGCCACCTCACTGCCCCAATCCGGACTCCCTCCTCCCAGCACAACCTGCCCCTCGCTCCTCAGCCGGCCCAGCCCACCACCAGTACCAGCACCCCTCCTCCACTCTCAGTCACTCACACACAGTCTCTTTTCTCTCTCCTGCTGTGTGCCAGTCCCTCTCTCCCCTTCCACTTCCTCAAAGTGGCCACAGCTCCTCTCTTTTCTCTTGTCCTCGTTACATCCCTCCACCACTCTCTTTCTTCCTCCAGCTGTGAGAGCAACTGCCTGTTCCTCTTCAACTCTGCCAGTTAAACGGATCTCAGGTCACCTCTTTTCCCCCCTGACGACTTTATCTTCCTTCTTGACCTTTTTGTTTTTGGGTCCTTCCCCTCCGGAGAGACCGGTTGGTGTGTGTGTGTGGCGTGTGTGCGAGGGTTCCGGTGTCGTGCTCTCTGCCCCAAGGGATCCCCTAAAGGTTTTGACTGGAGGAGAAAACTTTTCACCACCATGAATGTTCAACTGCTGCTCCTGTTGGCCCTGGCTGGCCCTTTCTGCGCTTTCACACATGCAAGTAAGTGAAAACTGTCTCTATCCCATCCTGCCGTTGGCACACTGTGTCCCCTCGCTCCCTCCATGTGCCTACCCCACTACACTCTTTGTCTCCATTAATCCCTGCTGACTGAATAATAACACTCTAAATGCTGGTTTTAAAGGATACATTTAACACCATTTTTTATTTGTGTATTTATTTACAAATTCTAAAGACTTTATTTTTATTTGTAAATGTTCTTATTGTTCACTATCACTGTAAACTGCCCCTAAAACATCTTGCTGTAGTCTGGCCCATATGTTCCACCTTAGCCGGGAGTCACTCATCCAAAGTCTTGGTCAAGGGTGTTAATTGAACAAAGAGGGGCCAACTGAAGTGGATAGTCTGTTCTGAAACATTTGAACTTCCTCCATCTCACTTTCTTCCTCCTTCTCACGCTACTCCTGAGCTCTTGAGAAAGAGTCTGATTTGCAGTCACTGAGGGGAAATGTGATGTAATGGCAGGAGCTCTGCTGCCTCGTGTCTGTAAATTCTTGGCACTGGCAAAGAAAAGAAAAGGAATATCCTTTGAAAGACTCCCAAACTAGCGATCATACTCAGCGAGTGAGGGTTGGGGGGGGCTGAAAACTGTAACACACTCCGCTCACATTTATCTGAAAGATTATCCACCGTCTCCCATTTCTCTCTCACTGCAGCCACTTTCATGTTTACTCTGCTTTCTCCATGTTTCTGTGTTTCTCATGTCTTCCCTTCCTGCGCCTTGACCAGCAGTGTTTGCCCAGAAAGCAGAAGGCAGGGGGTGGGGGGGGGTGTGGCTGAGGGAACTGTAGGGCAGGGCTGCTTAGCGTGTGGGTATTAATAGAGAGAGGCTCTATATTTAAGAGGAGAGGAGCAAGAGACGAGAAGGGAGAGCACCCTGTACGTGATGAGCCTCAAGAGGCGCCCCACCCTCTTTCACCCGCATGTTATCAGTTCGTGCAGCACGCCGTCCCTTGGCATTTACCCATCTTTGGTAGGGTATCAAACTTTATCACTTAACCCCCCTTCCCCCCCCCCCCCAAACTCTCTTAATAGTCCCCCGCCTCCCTCCAACTCTCTGCCCCCGTCCCAGCTTGATGAGTCTCTGGACCCCGGGGGACAGAGTTGGTGTCGGCACAGGGGGAGCAGAGAGGGGCTGGGGCTATTTTTAAACAACAACCTTTACCAGGAGACGACGTGCCTGCACCATTACCATGGAGGTTTACTCTTTAAAAAGAAAAAAAAGTCCTTAAGCTTTCAGAATCATTCTCAGCCTCAGTTTTCCCAGGAAAAGAGGAAACAAAGAAAAATAAGCCCAACATCCATGGCTCTCAAATGGGGGGCTTTTAACTTCTCGCGCCTGCTCACTTAACTAGCTAGCCCCATGTATCCTGTAAAACCCCGCACCGCCTCCCTCACACTAGTGAACCCCCCCTCCTCTGGTCTCCTTCTTAATGAGTTTTGTCTGCCTCTCTGGGCCTATAACGTCCCCGTCACATCTGGCTGCTGAAGGGAGAGGTCAATGGCCTTTGTCCGTGCCCACTTCTAGAAAATGACTCAAATGTTGCGCTCATACTCCAAATATGAGACACATGCTGGTAAAGAGGGACCATTAGAGAAGGACAACTTCTCACGTAAACCCAGTCTCGTTTTGAGCAGGGGAAAAAAGCCCAGTCATACTTCCAAAGTTTTCCACAAGGAGAAAGGAACATCTGTTTATGGAAAGAACGTTTGAGCGGGGACCGAGCCCAGGCCCTGACGACCTGACGCTGTATAGCAGAGCGTCAGTAATGTATGTTTATTTTTGTGTGTGTCTCCTAGTCCTCTGTGAGCACAAGACACAAATGTCTCATATCTTTAGCACCTATGTGTGCAGCAGGGTGAGACCTGAGACACGGTGCAAGAGAAAGTTGGAGAAGAAAAGACAGAGCTGCTGACTAAGGAACACTTACACAACTGGGTGGGTGTTTTTATGATGTTGGATTGGAAGGTTAGCAAGATTAGGAATACATTAAGAGGCTTGTTTGATTAAATTGGAAGTCTGGGGTGTTTAGATTTAAAAAGGAAAAGTAGGGAGTGAGAAGGTTTAGAGTGATGCCACTGCACGATCTGTTTGTTTTGTCATTTCTACAGTGGCTGCATTTAAAGTCATCCCTGCCCTGATTCATTACATGTTAGGAATTTAATCAGACCTGTTCGGACTAAGATTAAAGGCCCATTTATCTGGACCCGTTTCTGCCCCTGGCAATGGAGTCCAGATGGGACCTTCTGCATGTTCTCCTATCCAAGTAAGACCATGAGGAGGAAGAAATCCGTTCATGTGCGAGAGTGGACGCTCATTGTGATAAGACTGGCTGAGAATATTCCACTCCAGTCTGTCTCGTGCAAAATCCCCCAGAGTGCAATGCATGGCACACACCAGTATCTCCACAGCTGACTCTCCTACTTGTGGAGCAGTGGTGGGGGGGGGGTCGGGTTTTATGCCGTGCGGCATCTCGTCAAAGTGCGTTCAGATGGGCAGGGCGCCTATCTCTCACATTTCTCTCCTCGAGCGCCGAAAAAACATTCCTGGGCTCCAAAGGTGGACACACTCCCTCACACCGTCTGCACGACCCTTTCCCTCCCACACAAGACTGTGAATTAGCAACTCACACACACACACACACACACACACACACACACACACACACACACACACACACACACACACACACACACACACACACACACACACACACACACACACACACACACACACACACACACACACAGGGGGGGGCCCTCAGTGACAGCTGATTGTGATCGTAATGGCTGGAAGCTGCTACTCCCTTCTTTCCTGTCTCACACTGTATGTCATTGTGTGCCTCCCTCACTCTGACACTCTCTCTGAAGGTTTTATTTATGCCAGGCAGGAGTGGAGCCTCATGGTGCCCCCCCCCCCCCCCCCCCCCCCAAATCTTTCTCACAGCTTTTTGGTGTATTCCTGTACCACTTTAACTATTTTTGTGTTACACTACACCTCTCTGTCCCCCCCTTGTATATCTTCATCCCATCACTAAACATTATTTAAGGTTGTTTGGCTTATTTGAAAAGGCCAGTAAATCTAGTCAAAGTTGTTTATCTGACACTTGAGACCTTGGGCTGTTTCGCTGCCATAACAAGTTTTTTTCCAGATTAGTAGAAAGAAAACATCCTCAATACACATTAGGTGTTTATTTTACTACTTGAGTTTGTAATTTGTCCTACATTT
Organism: Gymnodraco acuticeps; assembly: GCF_902827175.1. Lineage (NCBI taxonomy): Eukaryota > Metazoa > Chordata > Actinopteri > Perciformes > Bathydraconidae > Gymnodraco > Gymnodraco acuticeps. The sequence goes on from NW_022992351.1 coordinate 5,999,121, forward strand.
ATTTTCTTAATAAATCAAATCTATTTCTTCAGACAGTATAATCACCAGTAGTCTTCTACTTGTTTTCATGTTGTCATTCACTTCTTGAGTGAAAAGAATACGTTTTTAAAACCAATGAATGAACCCTTTAATACATAGATAACAGACACACACACACACTCATACCCATAAACACACACATTACTGCATGAACTCACTGCCACTTGCTTGCGTTTGTTAACTGGCAGGAAGATTTTCTGGCAGATTCATGCTTCACGTGGTAGTGGATGTGAGGGAGCATGTGTGGTCAAAATGATGTAATGGTGGGTAAAAGGGCCCGGGTGCACCACCAAGAAAATGTGGAATAATAATGGCAACGCCACAGTTACGTAAATGTTTCTTAGTCCAGGTCTGGTCTTCTTTATATTGCTGGGATGAATAATAAACTTGAACTCCATCCACTTGTTCTGTATTTTCCTTGGCTGGGGGGTGCATGTTAGTCTGAGTCTCTTCATAGTGCCCCCAGAGTTCTGAGGTTTTAATGAGTTTACATGCTGCTCACATATCTAGTGACTGGTTGACCTAGAAGTCCTTAGCAGCTTTAGGGGTCCTGTTCTGGATATGATCCTGTGCTCCTACTCCCCTTGAGGATTAACAGAGGGTCACTTACACACATGCCAACCATACACACACACATCTTACTGTGAGCAAAGACAGCAAACCAGAGACAGACCACAATAGAAATCAAGCAGCAGAAATGACTCGGGGCTGTTCCCGCTCTCTCAAAGGTTTTCAGCAACAACAAACCCATCCTTAGGGAGTGGCAGAGTCATGGGGAGAAAGAAGGAGAAGAAGTAGATTAAAAGCACCAGAGAGGATGTGGACCGCAGCAGTCTTACTGTGTTACTCACTGCTGCAGCTGTATTAACCCCAGATACTCAGCACAGTGGGGAGGGAATACTACTCGCAGATAATTGTGGGAACTGTACACATAATGAAACAATTGTTGAGGGGACTATTACACATAGCGTACTGCCATGCTCTGTGAAGCACAGACCATTTTGTCATCGCTTACAGACTTGCCAAACAAACAGTCTGGGTCGCCTTTTTGAAACCCCCCCCCCCCCTGTACTCAGTGAGAACAAATATTTTGTTATATTTATCCCGCCTGTTGCTAATGAACACGATAGCAAACACAGGACTAGGAATAACTGCACCGGTTGTTAGACCATTCAAAGTTATTTTTACCCCTGCAAAGTATTCTCTATTATTTCAAGTATTTAGAGCAATTGGAGAAAACGGAGATGGAGAAAGCATGATGTCAGATGCTAAGTTTAGAAGATATTTCTCGCCTCTACAGGGAGAATGTTTCAGGGAGACTGAGTTTTAAAGGATTTTCGACTCTATAGAGATTTCAGGCCAACGTTTTGTCAGTGGAAAGTTAACTGTAGACCATAATTTTGTTGCCACTCTGAAATCTACCTCCTCGAATTAGAAGCAGCGCTGTCCAGGCATAGCTTTCAGTTGTGGCTGGGAGGATGTTACGTGGGGAGATGTTGCTAGGGTTATTGGAGAGAAATGATTAGGTTTAACCCGCTTCATAGTCCAGACCTTGATGAAAGACACAAGGCTAAATACATGTCTTCTTGCAGATGGTAAACACAAAATGGGAGCCTCAGTTTGACTGCAGGCACAGAAGGTCTTTTGAGATCTCATTAAACTTATTTACATATTATTTTTCCAAAATGTAAATCAAGATTGTTGATTTTACATATCTATTTGTACAAAAAAAGAGAAACTAAAGTAGTAAATGCTTTAAAGAAATATGGCTGACATTTCCTCTAGGTGTTCAGTCCACCATTAAATCAATCTTTCCTGGGTCTTAAGTTATTTTGATCAGGCGTTGTCCCTGCTGCCCCACCCTCCCTCCCTCCCGTTAATGGGCGGAGGGTTAACAAGCGTTCCCGCGCTCTCCTCACAGGTTGCGCACTCCAGAGGAAATGAGGCAGAGGATGTGGCATGCCATCTTGTAGACACAGAGCTTTAAAGACAGGATGGAGGGGTGGAGGAGTCATGGGGTGTGGTGCTCATGGAGCATTGTGCTGGTGATGGGAGACGTGTGAGAAAGAGGAAAGGTCATGCCATTATGTCAGGGAGGAATGTAAACATTTATATTGTTCTCTTTGACCTTTGTTGTACTCATCCTGACAGAAAGGGGTCTTTTTCTGTGTCAGCTGCCTGTCTTGGTCACTATGACAAAGATCAATTAATCGTTGTACGATTGTTCACATATCAAGACATATTATGTATTTCGAGCTTTTAAAAATAAACGTTTTATACTTAAGTGATTTTTTTAAATTATATCTAAGATGGGTGCCAGAATATACCTGTATTTATGATAACTCTAACAGATATTAAAAAAAGACTACAAATATGGACTAAATTGTTTTAATAATCCAACACCTTTTTTAAATCATATCTGTTTCTTCCTTGCGTTATCCTCCTTCCCCAACACAAAGGATTATTATTTTCAAAATGTCTATTGATACCAAGATAATATCGTTATTGTAAATTATTCTGACCACCATAACAATTTGGTGAAAATCTGATGTTGTGATGTTTCAGGAACACAGTACACAGATTGTATTCCTAAATACTAAAACATGCGTCCTCTCCCTGCAGGCCCCACAGAGATCCCCTCAGACCTGGACGTTGCTGACATCACCGAGGCTCCAAAAGAGGAACTCTCTGTTTTCACTAGTCTTCCTGCAACTGAAGCAGCAGTGGCGGCAGCTGAAGAAGAAGTAACAACAGAAGCGGCCGTAGTAGAAGAAGTGGCGACAGAAGCAGCCGTAGTAGAAGTGACAACAGAAGCAGCCGTAGTAGAAGAGGTTGTAGAAACTGTCACAGAGGAGATTCATGCAGTCGAAGTCAACACTGAGGAGGCTGTCGTTGAGACAGACGCTGCTGTTACTGAAGTCCCAGAGGCCCCTGAAGTCATCGTCACCGACCACCCCGCACCGGCGGAGGAAGAGGTCGTTCCTACAGAGGCCGTCCAGGCAGAAGAAGCGGTAGTCGTTGAAGACGGCACAGCAGGTGAGGAGTGTGCTTGATGGGGATGGTGGTGTAAAGCTGGTCACTTGAATTCATCTATTACTGTTAACTGATATGATACTGCAGACACTCTGTCAACTTCATGTGTGTCTGGCAGAGAGGGTTTAAAGGTCAGAAACGGAACTATAGATAGATAGATGGATAGTATTTACTGATTTCACCCATGTACTTTGTTCTCCAAGATACAAACCTGTTTTTCTTAATACAACACATAAAACAAGTAATTTAAGGTGCTCTCACTGGTCTACATAACAATCTAAAGATTTGAGAATGTCTTAAAATAGAAAATAAGTCTTAAAAGCCTTTAAAAAGTGTACTAACCCTTGTGTTTCTGTCCCACAGAGGGCATGAGTTCTGGCCAGGTGGTGGGCATTGTGATTGGCGCTCTGATTGCGGTGATCATCGCCATTGCTGTGGTGGTTGCTGTAGTGAGGAGAATGGGAAAATACTCGTAAGTACCTCACACACACACACACACACACACACACACACACACACACACACACACACACACACACACACACACACACACACACACACACACACACACACCTACACACACACACACAGCTTGAATCCATGTGAATGCAGAGAGTTGTATTGATGTTGTGCAGTGAGTCATCACTTCTGGCTTCCTCTAAATATGGAGCGAAAGAACCAGCATGAGCGTCTATTCATCCCTGACACATCCTATGATGAAATAACACAGGCAGTGATGTAATGGCTCCTGGACAGAGAGTTGTTCTGTGTGATATGCTGACCCTGGCATGCACAACACAAACTGCAAAGCATTTGGACCATAGTTGCTCTCTGCCGTTAAACATATTCCTCCATCGATCTTCCCTCGAGAGTCGTAGAGTTCCCATCTATGTGACAGCGTTCCCACGAACCACACCCTCCCATCTGAGAAAACGCTCATGAGCTGCATGTCTTGCTAATGATTGATGTTTCTTGTGTCACAGGTCTGCCAAGAACAAAAAAACCGGGAAGAGCGTTATGGTTTCTGTAAATTTCTCAGTCTTGATTCCTTCATTTAATCGGTTTAACCCCCTCGTGTCCCTAAATCACAAAAATGTAACATTCTCCTCTTCCCCAAAATCCACCAGCTAAGTTTGATGCATATTGCTGCTTTTTGCTGACACACAGTCCCAGGTGATTATTGGAATTAGCTTGGTTACTGAATCGGTGTCGGTTTTTGTGGCCAATGGTCTTCCATCAGGCTGGTTTTATGTTGACAGCTTGATTTGAGCCGCAGAAACAAAGGGACTGTGTGTCAGAATTTCGCCAGCATGTGGTCAACTTCTGTTTGGTGTTTAACTCAATACCTAATTATCAGTATTTCTGTGATTGTTGAAAAAAGTTTATTTTACTGTACATGTGGTCCAAAGACTAATTGCGTCTACTCCCAAACAAACTGACTTTAAAACAAAATGTCTCCCTTTCAGGTTTTTGTATGTAAACCTGTTTCATTTTTCTTACTTACTTTTGTACTTTTATACTTTAATGTTTAAATTAAATATTTTTTGTATTATTAATCATAACAGGTGTACAAATGAATAATCTTTAACAACTGAAACTTAGATTCTCTTACTACTAAAGATGCAATAATCCTGCTTTTTCAATCACACACTGACTCTCTTGTTTTTGATCCCGCAGCCCTTGAAGAAAAAGTCGGCCAAGCAGCCCGAGCGCACAAAGTTCTGGAAATTCTGAACTACTGAACTGTGACGTCATTCGCGATCATTAGAACAAGCACGACACCAGAACTAAACTAAACTAAACTAATCTAACCAGGACTCTGGACTGTTGCCAAAAAGGAGGGGGAGGGAGGCTTGTGTGTGTTAATGTATGTACTGTATGTATGTGAGACAAAACATCCTCACCTCCCCCCGCTACCTTCCTGAACCCCCCCCCCCCCATTGCCCGAGCCCCACCCTCACCCCAGGAGCCGCTGATAAATAAAACGCTCTGTCCTCCCCTACTCCCCTGGAGAGAACAAAACAAGGTGACAGCAGGATGTCACACAATTTGAGGCCTTTTCAAATGTATTATGTTCAATTAAAAACTTTTAGGAAAGATGGGAAGGGGGGGATTATCTGACTACTAGGGATACAAATCTCTCTGCTTTTTAAAGAGTGACTGATTTAGATTTGCATGAAAGGACATACAAATGGAAAGTACAGACAAAAACAAAAAGGACATTTGGAACTCACGCAGGAAAGGAAGCAGGAGAGACTGCTACAAATTCCACAGAATGTATATACAATGCAAGGGGACTACATTATACAGCTAATGACTTTCTCATATGATGCAGTTGCATAGGCTGGCATTTGATCATATGGAAGAATACACAGTAAACAGGCAGCCTCAGGCTATTGTTGTGGCTAACAGACCTTTAAAGAAACCCTATGCACCAGTTTAACACATCATCTCATATAGCCAGATATGTTGGCCAACTGTACGAAGCACTGTGTGCAGAAGTTGTTTTGACATAACACACTCGTGAGCTCTGAGGGCTAGCAGGAAAGAAAAGCCACCCTCATATACAAGAGTAACGTGACATTCTGCCCACTTTAACACTGACATATAAAAACCTAATACATATCTGTGAAATTTAGCAGAAGGGTTTGTGCCACTGTCTCTGGTATTCTCTAGGTAGTTTGGGGGATAACTTTTGAAGTGCATTATTAATGTGAATGACTTTTTAACTGCCACCCATTCCAAAAGAAAACAGCTTCTGTGACTTCTGGCTCGTTCCTTATAGAGGCTTACACACACCGCCAGTGGTTATATGACCTAGTGATAGCATTGTCTTGACAGTGTATTCATAGTACTTCTGTTGATAGTTAGTTTACCAGAACAGCCATCCGGTCTTTTAGTTGAGCTAACCCCAGATTGCGTGCACAGGATGACATTTTATAGTTGCACTTATAGTTTTAGTGCACAGTGTTAGGCAGCAATGCCCTGTTTTTGTTATTTTTTTGCAATTGTAAGTGTGCTACATGGGTGTACAAATAATGAAGTCTCAGCTTTGCTCCGCTTGCTTTACAAACTCGTTTAATACGTGCACTGAATGAGTCATGTAATGTTTAATGAATAGGCTTTTTAGACACTGCAAATGTTTGCAACGAAATGTCTTTGTTTCCCCTCCTCTGCTTCGCCACATATTATCAGTTCTAGGTCTTTAATTTGTGCCATCTGATTTGTTTGATCCCTTTTATTTAATTGCAGTGTTTTGTTCATACTGTTTCAATAAAAAACTGAAAACACTCTGATAGCTCTCTTGTGTGAATATTTCTCTCAAATATCTGTTTATTCTCCTCCCATTTTCTATCAGTTAGATTACGTTCTTGCATTTCAATCAAATCCTTCTTGAACAACACTGTATTCAGTCAGGCCAAAATCCTTCTGACGGTTAAAATCTGAGACTCTTATTTTCTATTTGCAAATGCACTTCACACACATCCTCAACAAACTTCCAGAGAGGCAGCTTCCACTCTGATTGGTCCACTCAAGAAAAGCAACATTTTTTAAAAAACAACCCCTTTTCAGTTGGCAAACAAACAGCACCAAATATGGAGGACCATATGGCCTCGTACCGTTGGGGCGGTTGAGCCCTCTGACAGTTGGGTGTGTTTTTTATGTCATGTTGTGGACTTTTTCATACGGTGCTGTTAGGCTGAGGCAGGGCTCCAACAGTAGGCTGCGAGTCGCACAGAGATGCTCTGTGTCTGGCTCCCTCTCCTCCGTGTGGTTTTAGGCAGCAGCCCAACGCCCTCCGCCCCAGCCCGTGCCCCACCGGCAGGCTTCATAACTCTCTTTAGCTCACTCTCTCGCCTCAGACTACTGCGGGGAACAATGGAGTCTTTTGAAAGGGGCAGATGGAGAGGCTATGGGCCGTGGCTGTGAAGCTGCTCTCTCTCCTTCAGCACGGGGGGAATTCTGTACATCGCTTCAGGGTGGAGTCACTTCCTGGGTGGGCCTAGCATTGATCATGTGCTTTTACACACACACACACACACACAAATACTCTTAGTGATTTATGTCTCTATGAGAGAATTTCTAACTATGTCCCCTCTGCAGATGAACACATGGTAAAAGTATCATAACAGCCATGCTCCAGCAAAATGTCCCAGCAGAGGCAACTATTAAGACACATTATAAAAGTGTGTGATTCACTCAGTCTCAGATTCATGACACACAGGTCTATGTCTCATATTTAATTATCAGACTTAAAACTGCCTGCTTATGTGGTGTGCAGGCATAAGTGTGAGCTGCATATTCACGTGTGTGTGTGTGCGGTCACTAAGTGTCTGGATGTACAGTATGTCATGTACTCCATTTGTTAGAACATGTACAATATATATGAATATATTTGTACAATTCAATAAAAAAAGTGTTGGTTCAAAATGTACTTTCCTTTTCTTTGCTGAAGTTGACTAAAAAAGTGTCTACGAGGAAGGAATAAACTGCTCAGGTCTAGCAGACAGATGAGGAAATGTCCTTCCCTCCAAATAAAACCACACTGGTATATTTATGTGTGTTTATGTTCATATTTCCCTGCACAGTGTCAACCAGAAATACCAGATCACTTATAGCTGCCTGTTTATGATATATTCCACACAGAAGAAACCTCTGGTCTGAACTGGTCTACATTTTTATTTGTAGGAAAACCGTTGGTGCACAGTCAGCAATTTGTAATCCTAACACTGTAAAGAAAGCACAGCTTGCACAACAAAAGAGTAATGAGGTGTTCCTAAATGCAGGAAAATAAATAAACACTATGCATCATCAGGCTAATTCTCTTACATCTGTTTTTGGCAGGTCAGGCTGAAGTGACGCGCTACAATAAGCTATGAATAAACAGGGTTAACTTAAAACTAAATGAACAGTGTGTGAGACGATGCATAATATATATTAATGGTTTATTGGGCAAACTTGTTGCTTACATTATATTACTTGCAGTTACTATGCATTGGTCCTGGTTATCATAGCAGTAGCTGCAGTCTCACAACATCATGAATAACCTGGAAAAGGGAACAAGGCGTTCTTTTTTCTGGGCAGCAAAAAAACACCTTCTAAACAAACATTTGGGCTACCCTTTTTGGTAACCTTGCATCGATTGCATCAACTCAATTTGTTGCGTATGCCTTCCTTCCTATGTATATTAAACTTTGCATTTTACAATTTGAGCAATTAAAAGACCAAATCAAAATGACTGACTGTGGTTTCCTACACATTTGTAGATAGTAATCCAGTCTTCAATGTGTTTTGTTCCTATAACTGGAATACTATTTTACACTAGTACTACACTACACTGTGGGAATAAGCCGGATCATATGGAGGATACACATACAAAACATACTGTAGAGGCCTCAGTTGGCCAGGGCCCAGGAACCTTCCTGCTACTATCATGTCAGAATAACTCATCGGCCTACCGTTGGGTGTGTCAGAAACAGTTTGTGGGCATCAGAAACCTTCAGTGCCTCTATAAAAAACATCACCTGGGGCCTAAGTTAAAAAAAATGCTTATTAATTTCAGAGGTGGGAAGTAGTGGTTTACAAATATTTTTCTGGTATCAGTACTTTACTCCACTACTTATTTTTCTGACAACTTTTTACTTTTCCTTCATTTCCTGGTCTTCTCTGAAGAAGAGGGACCAATGAAAACGTTGTCATTTTGCCGTTGATCAGCATCTAAACATTCATTAGGAATGACATTATTGCTCTATTAATATAAAGTGAGGTCAGTACTCTTTAAAACAGTTGGTAGTTATGGGTACTTTTACTGAAGTACATTTTGAAGTCCTTTACTTTTACTTGAGTAAAGAAGTTTAGTCAGTACTTCTTAAACACAAGTATCTGTACTACTTGAGTAAAGGATGTGTGTACTTTTGCCATCTCTGATTAATTTGTGTTTTTCAATTACAAATGCATGCTTCTACATCTACACATAGTGATTTGAAAGATTGATTATTGTCCCAGATGCAATAGAGATTATTTGATGAATTACTACACGACAGACATAACACTAATGTAAATACGCTCCATGTGTGTCATTAGTCCGCACCTCATCTCTTGGAGTTGACATGAATTCTCAATGATGGCAGTAGCATGGTGTAGGGTTGGTGCGTGCGAGCAGCGCCACATGTCAGAGCTGTAGAGTGCAGAGGGTGTGTGATGTGTCATGAATAAATGTCAGCCCATGGGCCCGTGGGCTTTGAGTGCCACAGACAGCTGGGTGGATGGGAGAAGGTGGGGCAGGGGAAGGTGGGGGTGAGGGAGGGGACAGGCAAAGCATGTTTGTGGTCAGATACAGCATATAGATGCAAGGAATCTTTGAATTTGCTTGTGTGTGGCAGCAGAGGGACAGTGAAAGTGGAGAAGGATGGAGTGTGTGGTATGTAAGTGTGTGTGTGTGTGTGTGTTCAATATTTGCATGGTGTTATACTTCACAGGGGTCAAGGTGCATCTCTAAGTGTGTGTGTGTTTGCAGAAGTGACAAGGGGGCAGTGATTCTGGAGGGCACATGTCTGTTTATTGGACTTAAGGGGATTATTAGCATGGGTGGTGTGGTGTGTGTGTGTGTGTGTGTGTGTGTGTGTGTGTGTGTGTGTGTGTGTGTGTGTCAGTACATATACAGCACAGTGGGCTACAGTTGTGTGCATGTTTACAGCATCATGTGTTTTTGCAGCGAACAATTTGCATTTGTGTTCTAACACATTCACATTTACATTTTGTTCCCTGCACATCTGGCGTCCCACGACATGAAGCAGTCAAATTCTATTTTGTCTCAGGGACATGACATGTTGTCGGATTACAGGCGAGGCTTTGTCTTCTTCGTGTGGCACATATCTTCTATGAGGGACCCTTATTGTTTCATGCCAAGGCCCTGCTCACTGATTGCCCTGATACACACACGTTGTGGACCACCTCTCCCTCTGTCCCCCCTTTGTCTCTCTGGGCCTATATGTTCTGGTGCTGCTGAATGTTTCATTGTGCACAGAGTCATCGGCACGAACCGGCGCCCACTGCCACAGGATACGTTACCATGCATGTAATATGGAGCACACTTCTGTTCAGTTGTTCTCGCAAATTACCTCCTTTCCTCTTTGCTTTCAAAGCTGTCCTTGAATATATAAATAACTTGAACACTTTTCGGTATATTTTACATATATACATCTTTTGTTTATCATTTGTATTTATTGTGTTCAGCTTACATCAACAGCATTTCTGGTGTGCATTCGTACATATGCATACGTATCTGCACATGTATCATGCATGCCATAAAATAGGTATTTTATTTAATATATTTATATTTTGAAGTTATCAGAGCAGTCCTCATTTACTATGATGCTGTGTTAAACACATTGTAGGTAAACAAAACAAGTTAACAATTGTATATACTGATAAAAACATGAAAACCAAGATAAGAGCAATACAATCAGCTAAAATAATGATGCTGTCTTAATTCAGTTGGCAGAGATAGGACAAATAATCGCCTAGAGGAAATGAAACATTTTTAAAAGGAAGGTAGGCATCAGAATCAGAATACCTTTATTTGTCCCACAGAGGGGACATTAACATTGCTACAGCAAAAGGTGAAGAAAACAATTAAAATAAAACACTATTAGATAAAAGGGCATGCACAAAAAATATAAAATGAAACATTTGAAACATTTAAATGTTAGTCATCATTTTCTAAATACTATTTAAACCACTGGCGAAATCAATCAATCAATCAATCAATGTTTATTTATATAGCCCAATATCACAAATGTTACATTTGTCTCAGTGGACTTCACAGTTTGTACAGAATATCAGTATGACAATACGACACCCTCTGTCCTTAGACCCTCACATCGTACAAGGAAAAACTTCCAGAGAAAACCCACAGTTTAAAGGGAAAAATGGGAGAAACCTCAGGGAGAGCAACAGAGGAGGGATCCCTCTCCCAGGACGGACAAACATGCAATAGATGCCGTGTGTAAATAAATACCTTTGGTATCAATGATGTCCTCAAAAGTCATATTCAGCTTTTATCACTTTCTAAATGTCCTCCTAATCCCCTTGACATTTTGCTTCCAAGTTCAAATGTATAGTACCAGGGTTATTCTCGGTCAAACCAGGTGATGCACAGTGACCTTAAGGTTGGCAGTGAAGCAAGTGGCCTATTTGAGTCATGTGAGAGAGGATGCATATCCTTAACATGCCATTAACATGTAGTAGCAACTTAGCACGCACATTATGATTGTACATGATTAGAGTCAGGGAATCTGAAGCACACAGCTTTTGCAAAGATGTTCTCACCAAGCAACCATGATTCAGCAAAGTACAGTTTGTTCTCTATACTTGCAATGAATTGCTTTCAGTTCTAGAAAACTCATACCTTCTGTGTGTAACATGGCTTCCAGTCGATCAGCACCTGCTTATACGATGATTTGACGTATGTGTCTTACCATTAGACCTAATCCAGAACTGCTCATCATAATTCCACAGCTGCAATTGCCATCAACTGTGTAAGACATGTTGGAGCCTTGGACATGCCTGGAGTGACGCGCTAAAACAAGCTATAAATAAACAGGATCATAGTCAACTTGAAACTAAATGAACTGTGTGTGAACATCTTATGCTGGTAAATGCAGTGTGTTCTTCATTGTTTATGTAAGTTCAACACAACACACCTTGTCAGCAACTTCACTGCAAAGTTTGGGAGGTTGAGTGTAAAATACAGAGAAGGCGAAAAAAGATTAGAGAGAGGTCTGTTGTTTAAGATCTCTCATTATAGCTCGCAGTAGTCTGGCATGTAGTTTGATAGAGAAACAGCAGTCAGCCCACATACAAAATTACAACTCGAGACATACCATGCATGTGCCATGAGAACACCACCCATGTGCTGCACAATGTTACAAATGTACATGTGGGGTCTGGTTCACTCCTACAGGCTCTCTCAAAGAAGTCCTTTTATTTATGTTGATCCTGCGGGTTGAAATAATGCAATGTGAAACCAGAGGGTAGCTTTCTATCAGTGTAGGTGTGGCTTTTTTATGAGCCAGTGCCCTGCGATTCAATTCACAATTGTTGGGGGAAACAGAGAGCTGCTCAAGGGAAGATAACAAATAGCCTACTCCTGCACACCATTAATCTCCATCTTGTCAGCTTGGTTTTTTCAACAGCTGTGAAACAGAAACGACTTTGAAGTGAGGATATTTAGATGTGGCCTGGCTATAACATCAAAAATAATATTGCCAATGAACCAGCACATGTTTTTGCAAGATGCAATTGAATCAAGTTTTAAGCAGTATTGCATTTGTATTAACTGCTTTGCAAGCTCATATTAATGTATTATATTTTTCTATCATAATTTAAAAAAAAGCTCAATACTTATACTGTATTAATTGCAACAACAAACCGAATGAACACACTAATATAACAATATACCCTTAATTATACACATTTTAAAATGCTTATACCATGTAAACAACTCATAGCGTTCAGTTTTGACGTAAATGAAACTGTATTTAACAGCACACTGAACTTCTTTTGAATGAGACCTTGGTATATTGCGCCCTCTATTGGCTAAATGAACACACTGCAAGGGTAGATTTCAGATAGAAAATTAGATATGCTATGGCAGTGATTTTTAAAACAAGTTGTATTCATATTTGTCAACGCCTTTTTTTGTTAAGGCGTGTTTTTTTTTTTGTTAGTTTGAAAATTCAAAGTTCTAGATAAGCATAATAACAAAACATCAGTTTATAATATTTTACAATTTAAATTTGGTTTCAATCCTCTTATTTTAAATGAAAACATTTGTAATTATTAATATTCTTATTATTAGTCATTATAGCCCAAAACTGAAATGTAGATAGCATGATTATTTTGAATTTTTAGACGACTATATTTCTAGCATAATTTGTGAGTGCAAGCATTAGATTTGTACATTTTAAAGAAAAACATGTATTTATGTTCTCGTTTTAGTCTCTAAGGTGAGTGACAGCTGCCTTTTGCTCTGAAGAGTTTTCTTCCTCTTCTTCCAGCGCCGTAACAAGCCTGTTGCTGATTGGTCAACATTTGACATCCACATTTGCTGACCAATCAGAACACCTGATTCCCATTGGTACATTGGGGAAGAAGAAACAGATAACAGAACTGTACACAACCTGCACGACAGGAACATTTCAAACCATTCTACGGAAGTTAGCATGTTCGGGAAGTGTCACGTGCAGGTTTGTATTAACTGTCAGTGTTTGTAACGGTCGTTCTATCCTATATATAGCCAGGGCTTGCGAGCTAGCATTGCAGCTAGCACAGCACTGTTGAAGCTGTAATGGCGATAACAGTAGATTTATTTCACTTGATAAGTGCAGCATTGTTTTAGGACATTGGCGGTTGAAGGGAAGTCAATCGTGAGTTGTTTCCCTATATCAGTCGGGGAGTGTAGGGCTATTTTAGAGAAGCCAGTTGACCTTTTTAAGCTAGCAGCCTCTGTAGCATAACAGTAATATGACGACGTGTTGTGTGACCAGCTAGCAATGGTGCAAGGACGGGGGAGCATCATCAAGCCAGGTGAAGCAGAAGCGTGTGAAAGCTAATCCGAGTTGTGTAATTCTAATATAAAAATAGATAATTGCTTTTTTATACATCTATTTGACGTGTAATAAGTGTCACTTAAGCCTCTTGCTGCTCAGTTGAAAATAGAAGTTGAATATTACGAAAACTGGCTCATATAATTCAGTATACGGAAAGGCCCTTTTAATGGTGCTGCAACCATTTTCGATTCTGCTAATATATCATGACTCGGTTGTATCTGTGCACATAGACATTTCTTAAAATAGTGAATGGATAACAAATATAAACACGAGCTATAAGGTCTTTGTTTACATTTCCTCTCGTGCCCCCTCAGTTGCCTAATAACTGCTTGTAATGCAATTATTATGTAGGCTGAATTTAAATGCATACAATTCTATGCAAACTGTTAACGGATAGTTGAAGAAACAATTGAGTATTGCTGACTTTAATGCTTTAAGAGCTAATGCGGCTGTGAGGAGCAGGTGGAAGAGCACGACAAATCAGACTGTCACCCATGATGAGCCTGCCATTTTGTCTTACCAAGCATCAGATGATTGAATGTTATGTTTACATGTTTTGGAGTAATAAATGAAAGGTAGCTATTCAAAATAAAGACTTACATTTGAGGTATGTGTAGCAGCTGCCAGTTGTGAAAAGGTAATCTGTAGCAGGTGGTGTACAGTTACCATACCAGGGTAAGTAAGGTAATCTGGGGACAGATTAGCTGTATTTTAGGACTGTACTCTCTGTAGGCAACGGGCAAATACAAATAAAACACTTAAAGGATATGACACAGTGTAGCAAGGCGGGGGGTACATACATTATTGCGGTGTTGGTACATAATGGATTTTGTTTGAATGATTGGGGTCCATTAGCATACATTAAAAGAACAGGACCCAAGGGATACTCAGCATGCAAATGACTAAAGAGATAAAGTATGTCTGCTCCCACACCACAGCTGTTCACTTTGATCAGATTGAGCTTCTTCTTATTCAGTAGTTTAGTCTTAAGTGTTATATTATATAATGGGTTTAATCGTTTTTTTATAATCAGTTTTTTTGTTTTCTTTCTCCTTGCAGCATAAGAAAAAGCCTTTATGTTCATCCGTCAACAAATCATGTCTCTCTCTCTGCACTGAACATTAAAATGGTAAGATGGCGTGATGACAATTCTACACAAAACTTTAATGAAATGTTTACCAACTGGTTCATATTTTAAATAATAGGAAATAAATGGTCATTATGGTTAGAATTTGTTTATAAGCGTTATATAATTGTATATCTTATTATAAGTTATTATATATTGTTCATGGCTGATAAATTATGTCCAAACAAATCAATAATAGACATAAGATGATGAAAACAATAACATTGTGCTATGTTTACAAATTGGTATGACCATTGTTGTTATTAGTAGTTTAATTGTTTTACATAGTCATTTTGATCAAGAGATAAACGATCGCCTGTGATGCATTGTTTTGCGTTAAAGTATAAATAGTGAATGATTGGTTAATTTGATGGGTATCTTTCAGCTATGCTAGTTGTGGGTTGCTAAATGACAATATTTTCTTTATCTTTTCAGTAGGTGTGACAACTGTAAAAGATCCTGTGCGACAAACTTCCTTCAGAGAGCTGTATACAACCTCCACAAAGATGGAGGACTCTCCTCACCTATACATCTCAGAATTTATAGAGAATGAGGACATGGATAAGATGGACATTAATCAAGAGGAAACCAATATTGCATCCGACATGGTTAAGTCACCATACCAGGACACTGAGAGGGACTCAAACTCTTTTCAATGCCAGCACTGTGAGAGACACTTCACCACCAAACCAGGCCTGGAACGACACATGCACATCCACACCTCCGCAAACAACGATGCTCACAAATATAAAACCAATATTTCACTAGCTTCGAATCTGGAGCAGTTGCACCATGAGAAGGTAAAGCCTCTGGATTTAGCAGGCTCGGCCATGCAGCTTCATACTTCATCCACCACTGGCTCTAATACTCCCATTTTGTCCTCTGGTGACCACAACGCTCAGCCAGACAAACCGGGAGTGTCAGAGGGGCGTCATGCTTGCAAGTACTGTGAAAAGATATTCACTACACATACCAACACGCGACGGCATGAGCGAAGGATCCACGAGCAGCACCTGCAAGTCACACATGTGGAAAAAGCCCATCTGCCCCAAGAGGAAAACGTTGAGGGGATGTGCAGTGAAACAAACCAACAGGAAACAGAGCTTGTTGACAAAATGGCACCTGCAGCTGTTCTGGAGAACGAAGTGGGACACGCAGAACAATACATGCTTGACATTTCTAGCAATATTTCAGAGAATCTTAGCTTTTATATTGATGGAAGGATAGTGTCAACAAGTACGATCAGTAGCTGTGAAGCAGCTGAGGTTCATTCTGGGTCTGCAACTTTAGTTGGACTGGACGCCCTGATTCTAGACCCCACCCAAATCAGCCAGGTGTTAAATACAGATTCAGAGATGTCTGGTCAACCACTGGCCAGGAGAAGAACCGCCACACCTCCGCTTTTACCACAAATTAAAACTGAACTGGAGTCTGACGTGGTTGTGTCTTCTTCCTCATCTTCACTTGTATGTTCTATAATAGAGAATCTTTTTCCTCAGAATACAGAGGGTACAGTGGTGCAGAAGGAAAGAACTGTGTTTCTGTCTCCAAAGCTGAAGCAGCTGCTGGAGAAGCAGGATGGCCTTAAACTCGCACTCATCGCAGACGGCCAGAAGCCTTTATCACCCGTCTCTCTGTCTGTGCTGCCTGCAGGGACAGGACGGTTCAAAAGAAGGACTGGGTCTCCTCCACCGAGCTCTCCACAGCAAAGCCCTAGAGAAGAAACGGCAGATAGTGGAGATTGTGAAGCTGTGAATACAGGACAGACGGAGACCCAATATAGTTCACCTGCGCACAAAACAGCCAATGTGAAGGATGACACAACCCCACCTGAGGAGGAGCCACAGACGGAGAGTTGGCCTCCCTCCACCGGCGGTAATTCCTGTAACCAGCAACCACTGGATCTCTCCAACACAGTCAAAAGCAGTGAAGACGTAGCTTCAGCCGATTCGGCGCTGGATTTGAGTTTCCAAAAAACAAATCATGGGGAATCTGAACTGATGTTAAATTTTGTTTCACATGCAGTTTTAACAGAAGGAAAATCAATTGAAGGCATGATGGGAATGACCTTAATCGATAGTTTAGAGCAAAATATAAGCTTCATGAATCCCGACACCTCCTTACTGACAGACTTCACCATACTTACAAGTCAAGATATGATGAGCCCAATGCAGTCTATGGCAGAAGGGCTTGTTTATGGTCTTGCACTTCCCTCCAATTCCCTGACTCCATCACCCTCCCTAACCCCGCTCTCCTTGCAGCCATCTTCACCGTGCACCATAGCATTCACCACCCATGCTTCACACACGGGGCTCTCCACTGCTCCTTCATTAATCACAGTGTTGGCACCGTCACATATTTCAAACCAACCAATCCAGGTATTAGCCCCCGATATATCACAGGTAACCTGCACGGAAAATGCATTACATTTTTCAGAGTGTGATTTAACTACTGCATTTGCCACTTCAAATGCTGCCGACCCTGTCACTCTCTCCCAACCTTTTCACCCGACTCTAAATCTACCTAGCCACATGTTTCTCTCTGATCAAATAACACTCAATCCGCCTATATTGGAGTCCACTCCTACGTCAGAAGGGCAATTCACACCCACTGTAACTTTCAATGATTCCCTCATCAACTCGTATAACCTAACCAGCAACACGGTGTTGATAGAGTGCACAATAGCTCTTGAAGCCCCGGGGAGTATAGTCCCTGCTGCAGTCACCTTACAAGGAAACACTGCTGAGCCTCCAGCACCTACACAGATGGTTGTTAATCACGTCGAACAGGAGCAGATTGTATCAGTGCCCAACCCGCAAACTGAAGACTATTCTATTCTGATGTCATCCATCGCAGAATCAGTTACTCTATCCACCACTGCCGCCTCAGTGCTATCTGATTGTCCTGCGCCAGTTGGTGAATCAGGTCCTGACCCAGAGCTTGTTGTTAACGCGGAGCCATCGACCATCAAAGAGGAAGAAGCTGCTGACGGCACTGTTTCCGCCCCTGAAACCCCATCTAAAACCTCGCCTTCTTCTGAGAAAGCCGAAGAGGAGGACGCCTCAACAACTCCCAGCGATGCCCAACAGCAGACTTTCACCAAGAATTTCATCTGCAACGTGTGCGATAAGCTTTTCCATTCAATGAAAGAACTGGGCCATCATGTAGGTGACCACGCTGATGAATGGCCCTACAAATGTGAGTTCTGCGTGCTGCTGTTCAGCAAACCCTCCGCTTTGCTCGATCATCGGTCAAGCCTCCACGGGGTGGGCAAGACTTATGTTTGCAGTGCATGCACGAAGGAATTTGTCTACCTTTGCAATCTAAAACAGCATCAGGAAGAATTACATCCCGGACAGCAGTGTACATACACAGAAGAGGAAAAGGGAAAACTAAGACCTCAGAACTTCAATAACTTAACAAAAGTCACCACGGAGACCTCAGTGCCCGACGCTGCAGAGGAACTGAAGGTGAAAAAGGAAGAAGGGGAAGTAGATGAGGCTGCTGAAGAACTGTTAACAACTATAAAAATCCTGGCCTCAGATGGAGCCAAACTCAAAGGGCCGGATGTTCGTCTTGGCATCAACCAACATTACCCCAGCTATAAGCCCCCTCCGTTTCCCTACCATAACAGGTCCACCACGGGCACCTTAGCTTCAGCCACAAACTTCACCACCCACAACATCCCACAAACCTTCAGCACGGCCATTCGATGCACCAAGTGTGGGAAGAGCTTTGATAACATGCCAGAGTTACATAAGCACATCCTGACTTGTGCGAATGCCAGCGATAAAAGGCGATACACCCCCAAAAGGAATCCCATCCCACTACGCCACTTTGCAAAAACTCAAAATGGAGTTCTATCTACCACTAACTCCACTAACGGACTAAATGCGTCGAACAGACCCAGCCATTCAAACAGGTCCAAACCTAACCAAGATTCAGCAGTAAATGTGAAGTTCAAGGTCATGAGCAAGAGGAAGAAAAAGTTGGTCCAAAGGGTCATGCCACAGAGGAACAAGTCAGTCCCTTCATCGAATAAAATGTCACCCGCACATGTGGATGAGCAGCAGGAGATCTTCGTCTGCCCGCACTGCAGCAGGGAGTTCACAATGCGCCGCAGCAGAACCAAACACATGGCCGTCTGCCCCAAGAAACCCAAAGAGGTGAAGAAAAGGAAAGAAGGAGGCATCTCTGTGACGAAGGAGAATGATGGACACCTGCACAGAGGAGCTGAAGAGACACAACAATCCTCACCTCTGCATAAAACCAGACTGCAGACTTCTAGCCCCGCTAAAAGACCCGCCATCCTACCAGTGCAAACCGTCCTGTCAAACAAAAGAAGTAAAATAATTATCAAAGAGAGCACACAGCTGAAACAAGACACGCCCACTCTGAGTGAACTTCCCATCGTTCGCACTTTTAACCCCTCTATGCGACAGTATAGCCGAATGCAGCACAAAGGGATGCCCATTAAGATCACCATAGTGAAACCACAGCAGGCTGCAGCGCAGAGGGAGGAGCGGCCCCCCACCCCGGGCCCAGAGGACAGCAGCAGCTCTGAGCACAGTCCAGCAGTCTGAAGGGGATCCTCAGGTAGTTAATGTTTATTTAACAGTTCATTTAAATAATAAAAATTACAATAATCAAGAGCTCTGTATACAAAAAAACATTGTAAACAAAGAAATTACTTAAACAGTCATTCCTAATTTGCTGATACTGATATAGCAGCCTCTACAATATGCAAGCCTCTTAACATTATATACAGTATATTTATGGAATAAACATTTTGGAAAGACAGCAAATAATATATCAGCACTGCTCCATCCCTAAAAAAACCAAATAATTAAAATGTTATGTATAGAATATATATATATATATAAAACAAATCTTGTGTTCTTGAATTAAATGTTTTTTTGTTTGTTTTTAAGGCATCTTTGAGTATTTAAAAAAAAAAGCACTACAAAATATTAAATGTTTTATTATTTTGAATGAACAAAAGTAAAAGCAGTAACCCATTGATTTCAGCATCCTAACGTCCATCTCTTTGTTTTCCGGACCTTGCTGTGAAGCTGCTCATACAGGAGAGAACTGCTCCCCATCACACTGTAAAGCTCATGGACCCAGGTTGCATCATACTGTACAATAAATGACTGATTTGAGGACGGATAAAACGGACGACTTAGCGGTGCAGTGAGTGGATGTATTTAACTGAGAATCTGAAGGCTTTTCTAGTCGCTCTGAGTTTTGTAGAGTTCTCCTTCAGTTCGTAAACTTTCTGTCAACCGCTTGGATTTGCACTTTGAAGTTAGTCTCACTGCTACGTGTCACAAATTGGAAAGGAAGTGGGACGACGTGAGGCTGGAAGGATGCTCTCATTTCCTACTTTCTGGGTTCTTTAGAGAGGATGGCAGGTGGCAATCATTCTCAGCATGCATTTGCACTTTTCCTTATCTGTCTTCTGTGGCCTTTTGGTTTGAACTCTTTCTGCATGCTGCAAGCTTATACTACAGCTGTTCTCATTCAGGAGGGATTATGTTGATGCAATTAGGCCTTACACACGGAATCTGATGTTGATTAAAATGAATCGGTGTAAGTATATAATAATAATAATAATAATAATAATAGTATATAAAAGACACATCAAGATTACTTCTAATACAACAGAATCATATAAAAGTAGGACTCTATAGTTCAGTGTAATAATGGCCTTTAGCTACCTATACACATTTTTGTTAGAGATATCAGCAACATTAACTACAATTATGAAAGTCAGTGTTTTAAATGTTGTAAATGTAACCTGGTAGATTGAATGCTACCGTCATTGCAAATCCAAAAGAAAGTAAAGTATCTGGTCGGCATGTGATTCAATGTGAGTTAGAGAATAGTGCTCCATGTGCCCTACAATATGACTAACTGCGGCATAAGGGGGATAAACATAGCTCCACATGTGGAATCTATTTTGGTTGGCAATCGAATTTGTCTAAAAAAAATCTTTGCGGAGTAAGATCGAAACAAAATACATCATGTTTTACAAAACGGTTTTCCTACGAAACCTCTCTTGTTTGATTTTCGGGGTTATATGCCACAATAAATATATTCTTTTGGGAAACAGTTTGATGCGTTGGCACTGCAATTCAAAACAAAAGCACTGTATAATTTGTACAGCTTGGATGCGTCATAGCCACTATTACAATAGCTAAGTTAATTTCTAAACAACACTGACTGATATTTAACTCCAGTGCTTTGTCTTTGCTTCATTACTTTCAGAATTCTATTGACTACTATATATATTTACAGTCTGCTTGTAGGTTTTTCTCCTGCACCAGTTTCACAAAATCACTGTCAGAATGATCTGTGTTCCCCCCCCCCTCCCCCCCCCCCACTAACTATACATCTTCATTAGATTAGAAATACTGTCTGTTTTCTTCATTGCTTATAATCTGCTGTCAACAGTTTATTGTGTGAAGTGTAGTTAATTACATGTAGAAATCACAACATGGAAATGTGAGATCAGTGGTTGGGTATTTTTAGCTGGAACACCTACTGTATACACATGGAAATGTCATGGAGTGAGTGCAATGAGTTGTATCTGTTGAATTACATTTTGTATAAACTATTAGTTTGAAGATTCAGTGCTATACAGGGTAATAATTTAATCATCATGAACTGATTTATTTTTATTTAGGCAAACTAAAGCTTGACAATATCTTGTATCTGAGAGATCTCTATTTTAAATATTTGCCTTTTCAAACGTTATAGCTCCTTCAGTGTGTTGGATGTACAGGGCGGTTTTTGAGACTGTTATTTAACTGTGAAAAGTGCTTGTAGCATTTCAAAGTGTTAATTGAGTCATGTTTATTTATTAATAATTTAAAATCACGTTGTCAATATCTGAACAGTCCTCTGTATGATTTGCACTAAAGTTTTTTCAAGCGAGTGTTAAAAATAAATGGAGAATGTTAAGATTAAGTGAAGTTTGTGTGACAGTTTCTTTTGTAAACAAATCAGATGAATCACATCATTGTTGGATTTTTTTAAAAGTAAAAGTGTGGATTTCCTTTCGGGAAATTAAAGAATAGTCTCCTGTTTTATTTTCCTTACTAGAAAGTTTTAAAACGTCCAGGTGGTGGCACACTTTCCTCACTTTGAAGAGCATCTCTCCTTCTCTCCCACTACTGTTAGAAAATCCATCTACAGTACATCAACACATGTTCTTATTCTATTTTTTAAATAGTTCTCATTTCTCACCAGGATATTCAAATGGAAACTGGATGAAAGCTAGAATATGTGTCTGTGACCTGTTTTCTGGAAACGACGGGGATTATTCTGTGAATTAGCTTTCACTGTCACCATTTTCTTTTCCCTGTTTGCTAATTCATATTTAATACCTACACATGAGTGAGGATCAAAGAGACAAAGTCAGAATGCACAACAATATTGTGTTAAACTTTTTACACTGAATGGTACTCCTTCTGTATAGGAGATGTATATATAATGCATCGCTGTATGTTGATGGAGTTTTGAAATCTAAAATACCATAATGCAGCATGAGAATACTTGAACACACCTTTGACTAATTAACAACAGCAAAAATAACAACAATATGCTGTGCTGTTAAAATAGTTCAATTGTGTTTAAACTTCATATTTCATTATTTTTCCATTTATTTGAGTGTTTTTGTCTGTCCATTACTCTTCTTGGTGTCTTGATGTTGACCTTCTCTGACCTTGCAACTCGTAAACTCAACAGTAAGCCATGTAACAGTAGCCTGCATGTCGATGTATCCTTGAGAAAGATACTTAAGTCCGAGTTGCTCCTGGTGGCCAACGGTGTGTGAATGTTAGCTGCCATGAGCATTTTGGCACCTTTGTATAAATAGGGTGTGAATGGTTGAATGAGGACTCACGCGCTCTGAGGGTTACTAAAGAAATCTTGCTTTGTTGTTTTTTTGAATTTGTTATTATTTATTTCAACACATTTACATTAAAAGTGATGAGTCAATGTTGTGATATCATGTAATATATACATTATTAAAAAAATAGCTAATTATATGCATTAAAATATGTGCACTTACTGAGCTGGATATCACACAGAGAAGCGTCTCAGTCAATGCCATGGCTCTCAAGAAGACTAATCTGGACAAGCATCATTTTGTGTGGGAATTTGGAAAGTGTAAGCAAAGCAAGCTGTGAGGGGGGAAACTAGTGGAAAGAGTATAGCAATAACGGAAGAGAGTAACAAAGTAGGGGACCAAGTTCTCTTGGAAGTTGTACATAACAAATTGCCAATAATCTGCTGAGAGCTACGGTAATGCCCTCAGAAGATATCATGCAGGAGCCTGGCAAAAAGAGCGGGAAAATGTCCAAACAGCTAGACCCAAAACACCTGTCTCCACCAGCTGTTATCTCCTAACGAAGCAGTATGGCTGTAAAAAGACTCATCTCAACTCTCTTTCAACCAGTTACTTTTCAAAATGTGGAACACTTTGATACTTAGTCAGTTGCAGAATTATGTAGCTGAACAAGTTGACTGTATAGAAAGGTGAGTGTATACAAAGATGTCAGTTCAGTAGCAGTGCATTGAGCAGTGGCGAGCCGTCAGGGCCCCTAAGATATTCTAAAAAATAATATTTGAAAACATTAAAAAAAAAACGTTTTTCTGGAGGGGTCTATGCTTCTCAGGTCGATTAAATGCAATCCTTGCTTCCCTCACTTACGTCGTTTCCCTGCGTTTAGTCCCTCCCACAAGGGAAGCATGGAGGGACGCAAGGAAACTACGAGAAGCAGGGAAATGAGTTTTAAGAGCAATGGGACGTCCTTTCCTCCCGAGCGTCACGTGAAGCGACGTCCGTTTGTGATGACGCTGCACAGCTGATCGTCTGACAGCAGCTCTGTCCCCGTTATTTCCACACACCCCCCGCCTCTGTTAGTACACATTTACTGACACAAACATTTGTATCATCTGTTGTAGACCCCAATAAATAAAATAAAATAAGAACTAATTCTCAAAAAAGATAAACGCCATTCTTAAAATTTATAAACGAACAATAGTTTGATTAATATTGATTAGAGTGCACAATAGAAATACAATAATTGAGAGAAGAAAAAGAGATATGTTATCTATCAAAACCCAGTTGGATTAACATTCATTGGATTGCACACTTTGTGTGTTTGTGTGGATATGTAGCACATTAACATTTTAATAGCACTTAATGACTGACTGAATGGAAATGACAATAAATGAAAATGTAAAAGGAAAAAGCGATCATGAAAATGTTTCCAAAAAATGAATTAAATTATTTTTGACCACTTTGTTGTTCAGATATATCACATATTTGTAACTAAATGATACATGAATTGAAACAAAACACGGTATAAACTGAGGAGTGACTCCCGTGAGGTTCATGTATTTTCTTCACTCTGCTCTCATGTCAAGAAGCATCAGATCAGTGCATGCACTGCCTCGTCCAATCAGTGAGCGATACACAGTAAGGGGGCGGGGTGAGTATCTGAGGATTTCATCGGAGGATGGTCTGGTGGTTCCTCGGTTATCGCTCCTCCATGATCGCTCCTCGCTCCTCGATCCTCGGTCCTCCGGCAGAAATAAGAGCCATGGGACGGTACTCAAGATGGCGCAGGCAAATCAACTTCCGGTGAGACCGAGGAGCGAGGAAATGCAAATAGTCGACCTGAGAAGCAGCCTATATAGTAACTCAACGAGAGAGTAATGTCAAATGACAGTACAATTGACCAATCATATCTTCCCTCTAAATGGGCGGGCTTTATTTTTCGCGGACTTTATGACAAGTTCCGCCCGCTGTGAGGTCTATGCAAGTGGTGCAGTGACGCGTCCTAAAACCCGGAAGTAAGCTGCGCTCGGATTCCCTCGACAGAAAGCAATGGGATTTCTCCATAGGATTTTGGAAAATAGCTTGAAATAAGGCAGGGTCGGCTCTAGAACAAATCAAATGGGGGGGGGGAAATCACACACTGCCGTCAACAACCAACACACAAACACCAACGCAACTTCAATTTCAAAAAACATGCTGTAAAGTCTATTGTCTTTCACACACATTGCAGGGTGTAGTGCTATTGTATAGCGCACCTATGACTTGTGCATACATGCACGGTTGTGGCACGACCACCAAAACAGAAACATATGGACATAGGCCACCATATAAAAAGTGTGCAAATGTATTTAGTATCCTATCCATGTGAACATGTTTTAGGTGGGGGTGGACCTAACGTCCTCTAGGAGGGTCTGGGGGCATGCTCCCCCGGGAAGATTATTTTTAAAATATTGAAGTTGAAAGCATCAATCTGGTGCACTTTGAGAGCAACATGAAGAGATCTATGGATACATCTCTCAACATCCATATGAAACAGAACTGTAAACAGATTTACTTTTTCTTTATGGATATTTTACTAATCACTCCCCTTATAAATGGTATTCTTGTGTTACTGTCCTATAGTATTTCATACCCGTTTTTCATTTATTCTCTTATTCTTTAATAACTATAATGATCATATAAAGGTAGCCTATTCCTCGCAAATACTTGTTTACATAAATGCAGGGGCGGATCTACCGGGGTGGCATGGGGTGGCAACTGCCACCCTAAACAATAGCCTTGCCACCCCAGCTGCCACCCCAGTTGGCATCTTTGTTTTGAAAGAAAAGTTGTGGGTCATCGGACATTTATGAGAGAAAGTCTCTAATGTCCCAGTGCAAGTGAATGCAGCACAAGATGCACGTCATGTAACCCCTCCCCCGGTCCTGGCGCGAGAGTGGAAATATGATTGGTGGCGAATTCACTTGAACGTGGGAACGGCGCAAAACGAGAAGCCTTTCGGACCCAAGTACTGAAGGAATGAGGTAGTTGCGGTCTACAATGACAGAGAAGAGAATGTCAAGTTTGGCTGTACTCAGCATTGAATCAAAACGCACTACAGCTGTTGATCTTAATAAGTTTGTGAGGCGTTTTGCTGAACAAAATAGTAATCGCCGCATTAGACAATAGACAATAGACATGCCAACTTGATGCTCTGCTCACGGATGACTCGATGAGAATAACAAACTGTTAAGATGATGACCTTGTATGCGTGTATATATATTTTTCTTTGAGGGGGTCTGCCCCCAAAAAACAGTTTTAAGTCCTGAGAAAGTAAAATAAGACGGTGTGTAAAATTACACTGCCCAGCCAACAGAAAGTAACCACTTTGATTTAACTAGGCCAGTAGGTAAGGACCTTCCACTGGATAATAACTGCAGCGATGTTTATGTTTTAGCTGAATACACGTTTTTTAACCCTAACTGATG
The DNA here is from genome assembly GCF_902827175.1 of Gymnodraco acuticeps. Lineage (NCBI taxonomy): Eukaryota > Metazoa > Chordata > Actinopteri > Perciformes > Bathydraconidae > Gymnodraco > Gymnodraco acuticeps. The sequence continues at coordinate 6,025,251 of NW_022992351.1, forward strand.
CAGTTAGTCACTTCTTTAATGTTGTTCTTTCTGATGTAAAGTCAAGGTTGTAACTGGTATATCAATAATGATATAATTACTTGTTTTTCAAATTTGAAGGAGGGTGAGCAAGCATCTCAGTGTTTCCCACAGATATGAAATATACTTGGGCGGGTGGTGGCAAGGAGGGGGGGGGGGGGGGGGGTGTGCGCGAAAAAAAAAAAAAAGTTTAACAACATTATTTATTGACTTTTCATTCCGGTATAATCATTTTGCGCAAAGATGGCACTGTTTGTCAGAGCACTTCATCCTTCTGGGATTTCATGAAGAACAGCTCCAACGCCTGTGTGTATGGGAATGCCTCTGGTGCTGGTCCATTAACTGCCAGTGTTTCCCACAGATCTGAAATATACTTTGGGGGGGGTTGGTGGGTAGCGGGGGGGGGGGTTGAGGTGACGTGCAACAACATTAACCTTTCTGTTGGTCGCTTGTTAGCAGACCCTTCACGCGATGGCAGAGCGAACAGGTACAGGCAGGGCCCATAATGATAGCCCTATAGTTTAAATCTACTACCCACACATGAACATATGGAAATGGGCTACTATTTTAAAAAATAAATGTATTTATTAATGTATTTAGGAACCTATCCATATGATTTTTAGTGGGGGTCGACCTCAAATCCTCTAGGGGGGTCCAGGGGCATGCCCCCCCGGTAAGATTTTATTTTTTATTTTGGAGTTAAATGCATCAATCTGGTGCATTTTGAGGGGAAAATAAAGAGACTAGATCTATGGAAACACCTATATGAAACAGAACTGTATACATTTCAATAATCATAAAATCAAGGCCATAACCAATAACATACCATTTCCAATATGAAAAAAACACTGAAACTTGTTTATTTATTTTTGGTTCATTTATAGTTGTGAGTGTGTCTGTGCTCCTGAATCAGCCTCTCCTGTCTCCCTCCTCTCCCCCTGCTCCTCTTTGAGGCAGCAGCAAAGACTAGTTTTCTCTCAACAAGTTTTAAAAGTGTATCTTACCTTTTTTCACCTAGTTAACTTTTTATTTATTTATTCATGCATATTTTACTAATCACATTACATTTCATTTAGCTGACGCTTTTATCCAAAGCGACTTATAATGACCGATTACAGGGACATTCTCCCTGGAGTAACTAAGGGCTAAGTGCCTTACTCAAGGGCACACTAGTGGTGGTGTTCCTGGCGGGATTTGAACTCACAGCCTTCCGATCTTCAGCCCACCTCACTATCCATTAGACCAATCACTACCCCTCTCAAATGGAAATATGTGTTTACATAAATAGTGACCACACCGTTTGAGACCCACTGAGAACTTAGACTAAGTTAACTATCAGAGAGTCCTTTACCTCACCTGAGCTGAGGTTATCCCGAGCTTGAATGACACACAGAGACCAATCAAGGGCTTTGATTTATGATCTGTATGACAGTGGCCATGTCGGCAGGCCACATCATGTGGACAGCCAGTCACCCTGTGTGAGGCAGGCCACTTAACAGGCCAGAAGGAGGCGAGATCAGAGCAAGGGAGCGATGGATCATTGTCTACAAGTTAATCGATCGCAGATGGCGTCGTGGTCACGGACGAATAAAAAAAAAAAAACATTAAAAAAAAAATTTATAAAAAAAAAAAAAAAAAAACTAAATGGGTCGCGAAATATACTTGGGCGGGCCGTTAATATACCTGGGCGGGCCGCCCAGGTATAGTCTATGTGTGGGAAACCCTGCATCTTGATGAACATTCATCATTAACTCCTCCAAAAAATATAGTTTATTCAATAATAAATGAATATGTGAATCATAACAGTTCTTCACTATATCTGTAAAGCGTCTTTGAGCACCTGTAAAAACGCTAACAAATTAAATCTATTATTATTATTATTTATTAACAGTGATTGACAGCTGATAGGAATAATATGATTGTTAATAGTATCATATTCATTCAGACAACATCGATGAGACAGTTAATTAATGTACTTATTGCAGCAGTCTGCATAGATTGGTACCCCTGCTGGTCTAAGAGTGAAACAAACTCATTCAGTTATTGTTCAGTTAAAATTCATTAAATTACATCTGCCACCTTGTAAGGCTTTACTGATGTGCCACAATAATATCACCTATGTGATTGAGTTAAAATATTAATATTGTGGCTTTCCAAGTTAACATTGATTGTAGGAGTGTAACGGTTCACAAACATTTCGGTTCGGTACGTACCTCGGTTTTTAGGTCACGGTTCGGTTCGGTACGTTTTCGGTACAGCAGAAAAAATTATCACAAAACATTAAATATATATTTTTAATTATTATTAAACTGTGACTAATGTATTCAAATAAATACAAAATATAGTAAAATAAACATTAAGGTGCAGCATTTCGAAGAACTGAAATAATCTGTATTTGAACTGTACTAGTACCTAAGCAGCCAGCTTGACATTAGGACTTGCTTGTCATTGTATTTTCATGTTGTTTAAAGAAAGATGAACTTGTCCATATTGCTTGCTGAAAGGAAAGATCTGCTGGCACTAACAATGTCTCCTGCTGTGGAGAACACCCTCTCTAGGGACAGTGGCAGCAGATACAGCCAGGTAGCGCTTTGCTAACATGGCAACATAAGGATATTTGGCGTTTGTAATAGCTTTGGCTCGGTCTGAACTCTTTGCGAGTGGTGGAGGCTTACATGCTAGTGGGCGTTGGGTTTGCACTTCAGTCTTTTTTCTTTTGGTACCGGTAATATTCACATTCGGGTGATGCCTTTTCAAATGAGTGTGATGTATTGCCAGCCGCGTAACCAATGTTAGTTGAACAATGCCGACAAACAGCTTTGGTTCGGTCCACCTGTCTTTGTCCGTCATCCTTGTACGTAACTGCGAAACCAAAATGTTCCCAAACCGGAGACCTCAATGATGCCGGAGGATTTTCGAGCTCAACTTTATCTGCGTTCGCCATTTCGACAGTTCCTCAAATTACTGACTACATTTGAACGCATCCCTGTGACCAGCTCTCATAGTATGCCTCTCGTCCAATGAAATGACTTGGTCGCTCTATGATATAGATTACTTCCAGAAAGTTGTTCATGTTCTCAATTTTTTACGTTTAACGCTATATTCGTTCGGTACACACGTGTACCGAACCGAAGGGCCCGTACCGAATAATTTCAGTACGGGTACGTGTACCGTTACACCCCTAATTGATTGATATGATTGCGATTTAAATCAGCATATACTTCTGTCAGGGGATGCCACCCCTCAAAATCTCCTGCCACCCTCTTGCCACCCCATGAATATTTGTCTAGATCCGCCCCTGCATAAATGGTCACCAAACCGTTTGAGACCCACTGAGATAACTTACACTAAAGTGAACTATCTAAACACAGAGTCCTTTACCTCACTGAGCTGACGTTATAAGATCCTCTCAGTCTGACAGGAGAGGACTCTCCTCCACCTTGGTGTAGAAACAGCTCTTTATATCCGTTAGCATAGCTAGCTAACCAGATGCTAACAACAATATTCCACGTTACCGCTCGCGCACTGACAAAATGCGCTCGTGCCACACACAGAGAGCCGAGCTTGAATGAAACACAGAGACCCATATACTTGAACTGTACTGTATATCATATTATTTTCGATGGCTTTACTGTATAATCAGTTTAACAGATGGACAGATCGCCACTGGGCTTTCATCTAAACACACAGCCACGTAATGATAACAAAACAAAAGTCGGGGTCATTGGTCAAGCAACACACCAATCAGAGAGCAGCGTGAGCACACCTCAGGCTGTGTTTCATATAAAGAATAAATAAATAATACAAATTTGTATTCTTTATTTCTGATGTATTTCACACAAAAAACTTTTGGTGGAAACGTTTTAACTTATATGATTAAAAAAAAAAAACGGCAAAGTGGCAATAAGGCTTGCCCACCCTGCGTTGGGGGGGCACAGTGACTCATTTGGGGGGGCATGGCCCGCGAATGACCCCCCATGACGCCGACCCTGAAATAAGGTCTGTGGAAAACGAACCTGTTAGATAAATGCACATTTTGTTCAGCCGGATAATATCCACATGTCTATCCTACTTTCATTATTTTCGAATCATAAATCTAATCGATAGATTTATGGTCGATAGATTTATAATTAGCATAAGTTCGTTCATGATGGCTCATGTCAGTGATAGTGATGACATCGTTGCGAAATTATTAACCGAGTCATTTTTGATCGAGTTAGCCTACAATGATAAACTGGAGTGGCAAAGGATCAGCTGAATGACCCGCAAGTGCTTCATCCAAAAGGACAGGAGGATGGACTTTGTGTTTAAGTGATTTGATCATCAAAGGTAGGCCCAAGTCATTTTCAATGTGGGCCGCCGTGCCGACTTAATTCATTTGTAATTGTTACTTGGCTGTGGGTGCCCTGTCATGATAGATGTTTATATAAATGGTGTTGTTTTGTGTGGTAGAGGGTCGCTGTCATTGATGCGTTTTGCACCCCGGGCCGCTGTTTTGATATTCCGCTGAAGTATACGCTGTGACGTAATATCGCTTATTTTCTTTCGAGGGAAGGGGGGGGGGTCAGAGGGCCTAGGTATAAAAGTCACGGCTCGCCACTGGCATTGAGGAATGATCATGTGTTGGTAATTATAACCTAACAGTCAGAGCAGAGAATAAACTACTACAGATATTCAGTTGGCAAACCACATTCTAAGAGACGTTTAATCCGAACATTTTGAATCCTGCATTATTTACATCACGGTCAATTTGTCGCCTAGCAGTCTTCTTCTACCATGTGTTTCTGGGTGCTTTCTCACTCCCTTAAGATCCATTAAGAAGCATGATACCATCACAAGCAATGTGTCTGACACATGTCCTCATGTGCATACTGTACCAACCATAGACTGTATAACAACACAGTCTCACGGCATTTCGTGTTATAGTCACGAAAAATAAGCGGAAAATCAATAGATTAAATTAATTTCGTGACTATAACACGAAATGCCGTGAGACTGGGTTACAACAGGTACCAACACATTCTCACTCCCAACTCGGCCTATGTTGACATTATGTCAGGGTCCCTTGTTCGTCACTTTCCAACGCACGGGGAGGCCCTTTAGCGTCAAGTTTAAACTTTCGGGGATGTCCATAGACTTCTATAGAGCTCCCTAAACATATGTACCAGATGACTTGAAATCGTGAGCGAATGCTCCCCGCTGCGTGATTGAAAATACTTTATAAAAATAAAAAAACAAGGACAATAAACAAAGCAATCGTCACAACGGCCGGACACAATACTTTGAGCCCCTCTATAGTCAAAGCCTGAGACACCGTTTAAAGCATAATAAAGACAATATATAGAGAGCACAATGTTTTTAATGCAACGCAGTCTCGCATTGTATGCTTCAGCAGAGAACGGGCCGCGGTCGTTGAATTTCAACGCAGCGGGGAGCATTCACTCGCGATCTCAAGCCTGTACACAAGAACCAACAAAATAACATTTGATTTTTTAGCTCATTTAAAGTAAACAAAATTAACGACGAACGCTGACTGTATGGAATTGCTGGCCTGTGTCGACACACTCTCGCTATTAAACACTAACAGATGGAGAAATAAAATCACACATTAACACACAGAGAAATAAAATCACCCACTAACAAACCAAAAGTGATCTCTGCCTAAATGGAATTGTTCATTAATGTGCAGCGCTGTGGGCATGGATTTAATTGTGATTTCGGCAGTTATGCAGAATCTTTTATTTGCAGCATGCAGATAACACAAGGGTCAGGGGAAATATACTTGTTATGGTTCTCCAGTATTATGAGATTGCACTAGAAACAGTAGCTGTGACATTGACGTATCACTGTAATTCCCCCTCATCCCATTGCTTCATGGTTATAGGCAATGGTAATAAAACACAGTTGCACACGACTCAGCAGCGGCAGGTGAAGCGAGCTGGTTCAGCCTCGTGTTCTTATGTAAAGGCTTGTGGGTTTGTTCGCCCCCTGGTGAAGCTTATATTTGAAGCTTTTGGTACTTTTGTGACAAAACAACACAAGTAGTTTGGATTATTTTGGGATTTTTTTCACTCTCTGACAAGTTCAAAGCTCCAGCAGAAGCTATCAGATACTCTTAGGATTCCTTGCAGATGTGAGGCATTGAATACACTGAATGTCCTTTTTTTACTGGTTAAAAATTAATTACAGTGTTGGGGAATAAGGGACCAGCCTTCAGGTGCTTTAGTGGCTGGCAGAGGATTTTTGTTTGGGGAGTCGGTGTACCTATAGCGACAATCCACAGCCCCGAGGTACAGAATCTCCCAGAGCTCACAAGCTCAGCAATAACTTCAAACTGCGAGGCTGCATTTGTATGCTCAACACGGATTCAGCTCTTAGCCCAGGGCCATGTTGAATCCTCTCAGGAAGTTATGATGAGGAGTTAAGACACATGATCGGAGTTGATTGAAAACAAAAACATCCATCCCAGAAGTCTGAGGAGAAGGCTTTGATCTCCTTCTCGTTAATTTCGTCACACTAATTGAAAGTTTGGCAAACATTATTAATGCTCAACAGAACCCAGAAATATAATGTAATGTTCCCAGTGTGTTTTTAGAGGCATCATCAGGATATCACTGTTTAATGTTTACTTAACTTAAAGGTCCCCTATAATAGTCTTTTTCAATTATATATTATAGGGTCTCAAATATATACACAACATGTCTCTGAAGTGTTTGGCTCGAAATACCAAACAGATCATGCATTGTAGCATGCCATTACGCCCTCTTTTTCAGCCCTGTTCCAAAAGTGCAGATTTTTTATCTGTAGCTCTAAATGCTAATGAACTGCTGCTGACCACACCCCTCTGAGAGATGATTGGTTCGAAAAGGTTCAAGGTTAGTTTTTAAGACAAAGAGGCAATTCAGTGCTTCACATAGGCATTTAACACATAATAATTCAAAACAAAACAATTAAAAAAAAGACAATTCATAAAAAGGGATAAAAGAATGGTTGCAAAAAACACAATGGTGCTCTAGGAGGAGATTCAGGTGATAAGGTGGGCGGGTGTTACCTTGGATTGTTATTAGCTAATGGTTGCACAACCCAAAACAACATTGTGACATCACAAAGTGGCTACAATCTGATCAGCTCCTTTTCAGTCAGGTTTTTATTTAGATGGATCAGGACAAAGAGAAGTAATATTTTTTTCTGAAACTTTCCGAATCTCTTAACACAGAGGGGACACATGTTTATGTATAAAATACATGAAAAAGTGGATTTTGCATAATATGTAACCTTTAACAATAACCTCCTTTTTCAGTTTCTATCTCACTACTTTTTCATAAAGTAATTTGGTGCTGTTAGAAGAGTCTCTGCCTTGAAAGTTTAAAGTTATCTAGTCAAGGTCAAATATTGGTCTTGCAGATAATAAAGCTATTGTTCTGCCTCTGACAATTTATATAACACGGAGTAAAAAAGAAAAGAAAAAATAAGACAAACTCATCTCTGGGATTACAAAATAAGCAACCCCCACCAAGCAGCCCTGTGTGAGAGCTTTAATGCAAACAGGATACGGGTAACATACTTTGGTACAAGTCTCTTCCCTCTCTGCATGCTGTTCAGGAGCAGAACAGACATGGTAATGAGGACATTAATAAAGGATGCCGATACATTTTTAATGATCCACTGGCCCCTTTAGTTTCAAAATGATTTTCATGTCCGTGGTTGAGTTTTCGATTCCGAATCCGTGTTTTGCTCCGAGCGCGACTTGCAAATGTGCTATTTTTTGCCTGCATGAACAAAGTGCTGCATAAGACCTGCATATACACCTGACTGTGTGTGTGAGAGATAGAGAGACGCAGGATCAGTCTTCTCTGTCTATATTTGGAAGATAATACTTGAAGCAGGAAAGTAAGGAGGGGGAAAAAAGTCGAAACTCTATTATCCTGAAGTTAACTTGGCTTGGAGCCGGGCATTAAACACAAAGTGAAGAGAAGAAAAGTAAGGGGGGAGGTCTGCTGTATACCCAAAAATCCAGTACTGGAAATGAGATCTGCTTTGGTTGTCGCAGTGTGTGGTTGTGTCAGTTACTTTTTTAGTTTTTACGTCCATGTTCAGCTTTAGTTTTTGATGAATTCCCTCTCTGTGACTTCTCCCATCTAATATGGATGCTACTGAATGAACAGACCTCCGACCACATTGAGAGGATGCTGATATTTGCTTTTAGAGCATATTTGACAGCAATCCTCAAACTTACCAAATTAGTTTTCTGCAGAAATCAGATGTCAGGTTTATCTTTTGTGAATCTTTCCAAACATTGTACCATGTTAACTTACTGTAGAGGCATCAGATTGGATTTTAAAGAGGGGGATAAGAGAGTAAGATAAACTGGCTTTACACTCTTACACACACATCATGCCTTTCCCCACTTTCGTCAGGGGAGAGTCTGTCTATCTCTTTCTCACTGCTCTCTCTCTCCCTCTCCCTCCCTCCCTCTCTCCCTCTCTCTTGCTTTGTCCATGCTGTGTTTGCTGTGCTCTCTGTCTGAAGCAGCGCCACACTGGAGCACTAATGAGCAGGCTCAGAGCAAACCCAACACAGATCTCCCATCAGCTCAGGAGCAGCAGCATCTCTGACGCCATCTGAGGCTACGAGGCACAGCACTGATCTGCAGTCAGCGGGGAGGCAGCAGGGGGAGGCGCACAGGAGAGGTCGTGAGGTGTCTTCAGAGGCGAGATAGAGAGAGAGAGGGAGGCATCGCTCCAGAGTTACAGCAGACCTTCTCCACACTCGGAGGCTGACCCACAGTGCACTTTCTCTGGCTGAAGACGGAGGGACCTTTCCCCCTAAGAGAGGAGTGCAGCCATGGAGGAGATGCTCACCTGCAGCCGCAGCCCTTTCTCCCAGGTGTTCGGGCGGCAGGGTCAGCTCATGCAAGCCAGTGAGTGTTAACTTAGTCTGCAAAATGTCAAAGTTGTATTTGTCTTGCTCCATCCTCCATCCTGATTTAGTGTCTAAAGCTGGGTGCAGACACTGTTCTTTTTGTATTAAATGCTAAACAGATACAGAGTGTTTTGTTATTATAATGTCAGATATTTAAAGCCAGTATGCAAAAATAAAAATGTTTAGGGAGGCAACAGTTGATGATGTCCCAGATTCACCAAAAAACAGTTTGTACCTAAAATGAGCACTTCTTTCTTAAAGAAGCTTTTTGTGCAATTCATAATTCAGTTATTTCAATATTTGTATATATTAGGGGTGTCAAAACATTTAATCTGTTTTCTTTCTTGTAAAATAACTTGGACATTTTTTATTAAATTCAGCTGCATGTAGCATCACGCTCTCAAATGTATGGGTTTGACAATTTTTCTGATTAAAACGACATAACATATTGTAATGTTTACATCAATATTGAATCATTTCTAGTTTGTCACTGCGATGTGTTAACGTTGCGGAGTGTGATGCTGCGCTGATGAGGGATGTGAAAATGTGTGCGCCCGTGTGTGTGTGTGCCCGTGTGTGTGTGTGTGTGTGTGTGTGTGCAGGAGCATCCTTTTCATGCGCACGGGTAACATCCTTTGATGTCTGTCTGACCGAACATGCCAGAGGTCTAAAAAGGGAACATGAGAAAGCTGTCAACAGACTTAAATTACTGTAAAAATTCAATGTATTTAATTTAAGACAACATTAGTCAATAACACAATGAACAAGTATTGCAATTAATGCCTTTTTGGAGCCATAATACTTGATTTTCGTCTAGACTGATTATCAGAATATATGTTAATAATATAATGCATTGTTGATTCCCAGTAAACTGAGTATTTGCTTATTTTATTAACTTATCTCCAAATAAAAAAATGAAATGCCTGTGCAATAAATGTTGCACTACGCACTTATTTATTTTTTGCAAGTATGCCCAGGAGTGAATTGGCGGTAAAATAAATTGAATTGTACTGTATTGATGCTTATGTTTTTTTATTATCAATATTGGAAGGGACTTTTTGCTTTAGGGGTGTTGCACACTCACAGTCCCCATGGAAACCCGGTCCTATGTCGGCACACTTATGCATTTGTTTGAATTGTGCTTATCAATCCTCACAGCATGACACAATCCACCTCGGATGTTCTGTACCAAGGTGTCTCATAATGTCTAAATCTGAAAATAGCATCCTTTGGCTCACCTGATGTGAAGCATAGTGATTTTTCAAAGGCTTTGCTTCACATTTAGATTGTATATTTGCATGCTTGTATCTGTTTGGCATGCTCTTCCATTGTGGTATGGAAATTGATTTGTTGTATTCCCTCAGTTAATTTGCTATGAGGCAGGACCTTCAGCTTTTTTGAGTGTAGCTCTACCTTGTCTAATTTAATTTTTTTCATTCATCAATAAATAATGGTGTGCTGCTAGAATGCTGTTTTGCAAAAGGAAAGCGTTGACTTTGTTTGACACATGAATGTGTCAATGTTTCAATGTTGGAGGGACTTCAAGCTGTCTTTGTGCAAGTTGTTTTTGTACTATCACACACTGAAAACACACTCGCACTGAATCATCTTTGGTATACATTTACTTTACACGTGCCAAAAAAGGGATCAGTTTATTCCTTCCACTTTTACCCCATTCAAACAAAACTTGAAAGAGAACTTGAAGTCAAACTGTGCTTCTCGCAGTGACTCCCCCCAAATGATCATTCACATCATAGGTGAGAGCACTGTGTGAATTACACCTAAATGTCATTCCCTGGTTGTGAAAATCACATTATCAATGCATGTGTTGTGCTGAATAACAGTCAGTCTTTCGCTCCCCAAGTTATCTATGCTCTTTGAAGCTTGTGCTGCATGTCTGCAATTTCGGATGTGCGGTAGAAGGGGAGGGGAAGGGAAGGCAAGGGGGGGAGGGAGGGTGGGAGAGAAGAGGGAGGGGATATGGAAGGGATGGGAGCAAGAAAGTGAGCAAGCTGCAAATTGTGTGAATAAGAGAGGGTGTTTGTCTTCTATTTTTAGCTACAACCTTACATACTGTTACACGGCTGCTGTGAGACTAATCCACAGTAGCGCTGGCTCGCAATATATGAACAGTAATTATACAGGGATTTATCTTTGGCTGTCACCCATCACTGGATCAGGAGTCGCTCTGCTATATGCAAAGGCCTGCTTGAGTTGCAAAGGAAAAAACCCATTACATGAGTGTTGCACATGCCCAAGGACTTGAATATTAACAACCTTCTGGTGGCAGAATAAAAACTTGACAGATTTTTTCTTCTTCTCATGAATCACATTCACGTGGCAGTGCCAGGTGAATAATCCTGCTACAACTCTCTTGCTCCCCACCGGTGCTGTGATTTGTTCTGTGTTCAGTGTTGTGACGAGTTGTCAAAATTCCCTGAGCAGCAAATGCTCCTGTTTTTTACGAGAGCGTGACAACTTAGTTCCCTAGCTACGAAGTGGTTCAACTTATCTCGGGAAAGTAATTTCTTACGGGTATTTTAAAGATAGTTGATAGGTAGAGCATACCTTTTTAATAAGAATGGTGAGAAGGAAATCCAATGGGTGCTGATCAATATAGTAGAGTAAGAACAAGCACAGATAGATTCACACACAAAAAAGCTCCAGACTTTTATTTCTTCCACTCCCTACTTGTTTACGATTGTTCTATTGTCTTTCTGCAATTGAAATGATAACATCCTGTTCCTCTTGAAGATTAAATACAATTCTCAACAGAGTGATGTCTGTTGAATGAGCAAGAACGTACTGCTCAAAGCCACAACATCCTCTGTAGGCTGCTGATAGGATTAAGGATCGATGATATCACTTCACCATGAATTGAGATTTCTTCCAATCATAACTCACCTTTTTTTTACTCTAGTGAAATAAAAGCTTCTTGTTTTCTCATGGCTGCTATTGTCTTCTGGCCCAATTTCCAAATAACATTCTCCAGTTTGAAATCAATATCCCACACAAATGATTGACCATTTTTGTAAATGTTGTTCAAGCTCAATTAAGTAAATATCTTCATATTGTTTCCCACTACAATATGTTAAGATACACTATGCTTATTTCTGCTTGCTCTGAAACTAAGATGAATTCACGGTCACTGATAAAGGTGGATGATTACTTCAGGATGAGGAGAGTATTTATTTTTAGTTTAGCAGTCAAAGTGGGACACTGTTTCCTCATTTTACCCTTGAATATTCCCTTAATACCCCTCAATAAACCGTCTGTAAATCCCTGCTCAGGAGAGGGGAACATGATTTGAAGTTTTAATATGTGACCACTGCAGGTGTAGAACATACTTTGGTCTTCTTTGAAGTGATTAATTCCTCTCTTGCTTCCACTTGTGTTATGGTTCCAGCACACTGACAGATTCCTCACACCTCTTTACCCAGTGGGCTCTCCTGCAGTGGGAGATTAGCTTCATGCTCTTGGTGCTGCTAATCATGTAGAAGGAGTCACGTTGCAGGAGGTTTTTCTGGTACAGTAAGTGTGTGCACTCAGCAAGGTAACATCAATATTTTTCAGTAAAGGATTTGGGCTGTTTTCCGCTCTTTCCTTGTTTAATTTATTCTAGTTTACGCTAAGGGTAACTTTTGAAAAGCCATTCTAACTGTGACTCTACAAGACCTGTGCATTCATACTATCATTTACCATGATGTGCTCCTTTTAACTAATTTGTAGACATTTTACCACGGGAGATGCATTATCGTTCAGCCAGATTTAAATTATCTCACACAATCAGTGAGGGTAAAATATAAAAATAATTCAGACTACAACTGTGAATCTTTTTTAATGTCATCTAGCGCTTTGAAGTACTTGGGTATACACATTGCTGCAGACTTTCAGGGTTAGCACACTCTGCTGATAGTGTGTTTTAGTGCTTTTCCTGGTGCATTTTGTCTACAAAGAGCATAAATAATGTTGCTCCCGGTGCTCACAAACAAACAGCAGTAAAGATATGATGTTTTCACTCTGGCTTCTTTTCAGTTTCGATGGCTTATTGAAGAATAACTCAAATTATATTATTTTGACTGTAGTTTCAGTTTCTCTTGGGAACTTATTTCCATTTGAGTGGGTCTGTGATCTTGATGAAATGTATGAACCAAAACGTAACTTAAAAAAAGTAAAGGAAGAGATTATAATTATGTAGCGTGACCTGATGTACTTTATGTCTAGACCTGTTATTGACCGGTCAATCAAAGATGAATGCTATTGGTCTGCACCAGTGGACATACTCATCCTCACATGAGATGGAAATCATGGTTATGCATCTGTGAAGCTAAATCACATCAGAATCACCATAGCTTGACACTGTGTTAACCCAGAGTAAGAACCATGCAAATATGTGCAAATCCAAAGGTGATGAAATTCCTCAGTCGTTGGAAAGCTTTTGTGTCAAGATGTTCTGGGAAGCATTTTTTCTTCGTGTAATAAAAAAGCAGACACCTTCAAATTAAGCTTTTAAAACTCCTCACAGAGGAAAACTGCTGTCAATGCAATTGTTCTGATTTAGAAGGCGGATCAAAGGACACCTGGCACACATTTACAATGCACCTTCCTTCTAGCCCCTGTGCTTGGAATTAGAAATCTCCCACTTCCATTAACCTTCAGATGAATGAGTGTACTGCCAGAGGAGCCTGATTTAATACAGAGAGAGGGTCAGCGGGCAATGTCTCTCCTTCACTTCATCTTTCTTGTCCTTTCTGCTGAACCTTCCTGATATAAACTTTGTGTGTGACCACATTCTGTAGCACATAGGGGTCATTCTGAATACACAGCATTTAAAATGGTTGTCATCTCCAGAGGGTTTACAGGAGATATAGTATAGCTATACTGTAGATATAGCCAGGTAATCAAAACACTGTTGATTTCTATCTATAGTGCAATATAATCCATAAAAAAGATAACATGTTTGATACTGCAGAGATGTAGTACTGCAGAGTGTGTGGAAATGCTGTGCTATAATAAAACCAAACACCTTCAAGGACTTTGCAGCTTCACACAGAGCTTCACACAGATGTCACAATTCATGATGAAAAAGTGTCTGTATAGCCTTTTCATTGTTCTCCTCAATACTTTGATGTGTTCATACATTTAACAAATCAAATCAATAGGCCTGAATGCAGCATATTCACTGCATTTGAATACAAGTGAATCATTCAACATTATGTGTTATATTATTTTCTTTATTTCAAGTCAGCTGCTTATTATTTTCCATAAACAATATTCACCAACATTGAGAAATTGCATATTTCTTTAAACCTATTTCTCTAGTTTAATAAAGATAACACAGATAATGTGTGCTGGGATTTTTGGTTAGACTGTACAATAGTTTCAGAGGTGGGAGGTCAATGAGTACATTTACTCAAGTACTTACTACAATTTTGAGGTACAAGTATTTCCATTACTTCTTCCACCTCTAAAAGAAAACAATCTACAAAATGATGCAAAATAATTTTTCTCATGAATTGCTGGTGTTGTATAACCAGTAGGAGACCTGTATTTTAAGAAGTAATGTTGGTTAAACTGTATGTCAATTTATTGAATATTTTTGTCGTAGGCCTATGTATTTTCAGCGTGGCACTTTGTAGACGCTCCCTGCTATAGTCTCTTCTCGGCTGCAGTCCAATGTTAGTTGTCCAGCTCGAAATACGCAGCATATTGGCTTGTTTTAATGGAAATAAGGTTGTAGCTTACCTACTACCACCTACTCTTGTTAAGAAACGTCGTTTGTCTTTTAGGAAGATTTAGTTTTTTAATTATTAATCCGTAAATGTCTAACTAGAACTATCTGGCTATCAGTTAGCGTTAATTAGCTAACTTTAACTAGTGAGCACCCCTCTTCCAAGTTTTGCCTAAAACAGATGAATTAATAATAATACCAAGATGAGTCTTTTTATTGGAGATACAACTGTATACAGAGTGCACTGTAGAGAAATAACAGAACAAACACCTGCTATGAGGTAAGGAAGCTTGCTCTACTCAACAAGGTGTTTATGCTACCGTTAGCTAATGTGTGTTGGTTTATTAGCGGTGCAGCAGTCTGTGGAGCTAAATGATCAACGTGTGTGCTAATTAGTGTCATTTATTCCCAATAGAGGGGAAAGGCTGATGCATTTAGACGGAGATAACAACATTGTTTTATGAATTTTCAGTCACTAATTGGTGCGTGGTGAATGAGTCACAGGTGTGTGTTAGGCAATATAGTAGTGCAAGTGATTTAATTGTATTTATTTAAACCCTGTAGGTAGGCCTATTGATGCAAACAGGTACTTATGAGTGAATAATTGTTTATGTGTAGCCTAAAGCAGCCCCTGTCAGAAATGTATGCTTTTGTGTTGCAAACAGCATGTTTTTATACAGACTTTGTAGGTATTACAAGGTACTTTGAGTAGTCGTCTGTGGTCAATGGGACACCTCTTATTAGACTTTAGTGCTTTTTCCATACATTTTGTTATGGAAAGTCAGCAGTTCCTTTATTGACAAGTTTCATTTCATTTCAAAGGCTTCTAGTAATGTGACCCAAAGGCAATGCAGCAATGTTGTAGCCTACACTTATTCACTGGTCAAGTAACAAGAAATTAGACTTAACAAACTCAGTGTTCGTATAAGATTATGGATTAGATTAAATAGGTAAGCAGCAGTGTTTGCAAGCAAGTCATGGGTTTGTACAGTTTTTGAGGATGATTTAAAAGTGTTGGTTTTTGACAAAGTAACTAAATGAATGTGTATTTTCTTCAGTACACCCCTGTTACATGTTGCTTCTTATACAAGCTGCACTCACATTGCCACTACTATGAATGCACAGGTGCCAGCAACAGAATCACACACAAACAGTCCACACTGAAACTCACAGCAGTTTAGTGACGCAATGTCTGCTGGCCAACTGGCATACACACCACCAGTCAGCCCTCCATGGTGCTGTTATTATCACAGCAGCCAGCAGTGACGCTCAGCAGCACCACATGCAGTCCACCACTAAGGGCTGGATGTTAGCCAACAGCCTGGCAGCAGGAGAAACTGTCTCTCCCCCTCAGCCCACTGAGACCCATTGATTCAACATAGTTGGCTTTGAATTTTGAATTGTACAGACTATAACATGTAGCTCAAATTCTGCTTCAACAAACTAACTAGGCTACATATTGTGTGTTTTTCCTGGACTCTTTAAACCACCAAAGAGGTATCTATGGGAGACACTTGTTACAACAGAAAAAGCACAGATTATGATATTTTAAATTATTTAAATCATGGTCTCGGTTAACTTAATACCCACATAGAAGCAGAATTTACATGAATCATACAAAATAATATACATCTATATTCATACATGAACCAATACATTTATACTATATATTTTCCTAAATACAAACATGCACAAAACTAAAAATAAATAAATAAAACCCACAGAAACAAAAAGGAAAAACACAAACAAACAGAACATACCCCAAAGGCTTCTTGTCTAGTTTTACAGATGTGTGTTGGTGTGGTAGATGTCACATGAATAAATAAAATAGTCTATAGTATCTAAAGTATAAAAACAAACATTGCTGTCTCACGTTGCCACATTTCTGACACGCGCTGTTTTCCCAGAGTGTAAGCCTAAAGGCACAAATGCACTTGAGTGTTACGTCAGAATTATTGGATTCAGCTTAAAAAATGAAACTTGACAAGTGTCAGTTGAACTCCATATGATCATGGGGGATTTCTGCCATGATAAAGCGACAAATACTTGTTCTCTGGCTCATCTGCAATGCAACTGTAATCCTCACTAATCGCTCAAAGTTGATTATGTTTGCAATTGTGATTGTTTTGCAGTGCGTTTTGTGTCCTTTTGTAATGAGTTGGACACGTGTTCCCTTTCCTGTGTTATTTCTCTCTCTGTTCGCTGCATTTATCTGCAGCGGCAGGTGGACGATGCGTCAGCAGCTGCATGTGATTCTTCTGCCAATCATGTCAATCCAAGTCTCTAATCCTTTCACTTTGCTGCTTCTAAATCCTCACTTCAGGCATCTGTGCTCTCCCATCTAGAGCAGTGGTTCTCAACTGGTCAGGCCTCGGGACCCACTTTTTACTTGGTCAATACATCGCGACCCAACATTTTGAAGCACTCAAATCTATTCAACAAAAAATCGTGCTGTAATATATACGCTTTTCAGCATACAATATTAATACAAGTGAAGTACAGTGCATATATCCCTTCACAGAACTAAAGTATGCTTTTAAAAAGGTTTAATGAGATGATGGAATCAAAGCTGAACTATATAAAAAGGCACACTTGCTGAAAACCCAACCCCAGCAGGGGGGGCTGGGGGGATTCTCCCCCAGGAGATTTTTAGAAATACTAACATAAACTATGCATTCTGGTACTCTGAGACGAAAATAAATAGATGTATTACTACCCGACATATTAATAATATTTTATGCCATTGTTTGTTTTTCACTTTGTTCTGACATCTTGCTGCGAGAAGAGTAAAGAGGAGATGGTCTGTGTGACTTACTTTAAATTGTGGGTAAGGGTAGATAGCTCCCATTGTTCTGTGACCTGTCAGCCATCAGACCGGGGGTCATATTTCATTATGTGTTCATTTCTATCTGAAGTTGTAACCATGGATGTATAAAAAAGAGTTCCACCACAAAGTTATTCTCCGTGGGGACTTCCGGCAACACTCTTGATTCTGATTGGCCAGAAGACTCGAAAAAACATCAGCAAAGATATTTGATTGAGAAGATGATCACTATGTGACAGAAGTTTTCAAAACCGTTTATGGTCTTCCAGTCCAACGCCGACTGCATGCACAGCGTTAGAAAATCGGGCCTTCAAAATAAAAGTTTGACTTTTTCCCCAAACTTTTTCCTTCACTCACACATCCGCGACCCACTCGAAACGGGTCCGCGACCCACTTTTGGGTCGCGACCCACCAGTTAAGAACCGCTGATCTAGACAATCCATCTCCACCAAGCTTTCCTCTGTGAGACGAGAGATCATTGATGAGTGATAAAAGATGAGACTTTAATCCCAAACACATGCTGGATTATGAGTGTTGCACATTTGAAGTAATGCAATATCGCCTGTAGTGACTTTGATAAGAGGAGGGGGGAACTTTTGTTGTTCACTGGTGGAAATAATGATCCAAGTCAATATCCAGCTGTACGGAGCAGTTTGAAAATAACCACTAACAGAACAGTCTCTCAGCTTTTGATTGGTCACACATCACATGCCATCATTTTCCTTAACAGATGCTTTAGAGTGTGTAAAACATTCACAGCAATTCTCGCCAGTAAAACAAATACATTTCCAAAAGTTAATTCAGACAGAGCATGGTGAATTAAACTTCAATCAAAGCTGAAAATTAAAGTGCAGGCGCTCAAAAATGATGTTAAAATATTCAATTCACCACGGTAGACAAAGCTTAATGCAACCCTTTATATCAGTGAGTTGGGACATGAATGACGACACCCTGATGAAGGAAAGGGACTCAAATGCTTTGGAATCAAATAAGCATAACATACAATGTTCTGGTAGTACAAGTTCTCTTTTGATCCTTAATGTCACACACTATCTCCTAGAAACTCTCCATACTAAGTTTGAACTTATGAAAATCAACGAGTGAGAATTAAGCTTGAAGTCTATATTTCAATGTTAATTTAATCAGGACACGTTTTGAATGGATATGACCCTCGGAAGCAGAATTCTCAATCAACGATAAATTAATAGTTCAAGGTTATCTTACAAATAGATAACTGCACTCAAGTGCTATATCACCCAACCAAGGTTAGAGGAAATGTTCCATGCTCCAGATGTGTGAAGAGGCTTAAAATCTCACTTTCCACTGTAATCATCAGAAGCCCCGCTGCCTAAGGGTGTAATCTCACTCTGGCCGAGGTGTTAGGATGGCACAGCGGGGGACAAAACCACAGAGAGCTGTTACTCTGAGCTGACCCCGAAGAGCCCTCTCAACAGTATGGTGGGCAGTGGTGACTGGTCTGCAGAAAAGCCAAACTAAACAACATGTTAAAATGGTTTCTGTTATGGAAAAGTAAACACATGCCTTATATGACCCTTTGAGTAGTTACAAATGATATTTAAGGAATATTTTAGCATTTTTGGACTCACTCTTTATACAAGGCAAGCAGTGGGATAATTTAAGGTTAGCATATCAACTCAAAACAGCTAGCCTGGCCCCTAAGGAAAAAGTGGATCAATTACCAATCTCGTTAAATCCATAAAGAAACCGAAGCATATTTTCCAGCCTTTTCTATCTGCCAATAATTTTTCTGGATTCTTAAAATAACTGTATTATTTTTAGAATATGAGAAAACGTCCCATCACAATTTCCTAGAGGAACAATCCGACCAACAGTCCAAACCCATACTGTAAATACGTGTTTTATTATCATAAAGAAATGAAACATACACATCTCACATCATATACATTGGATAAGAACTATTTTTGAACTTTTTTGCAGATTAAATTACAATAGAGAAATTCCAAAGATATATATTTCTGGTAATTTGAAACTTCCATCATTATACAATTTATCCAAAAGAGAGCACAACACTCGACTGAAAAATACATCTGTATAGGCTATGTTTATTTATTATGTATATTAGTTTATCCTTTTACCTGGGCAAATAAAATCAACAATCTCTACACGACTAGATACCACAAAAGCAAGATAATCGTTTTTTTGTCCTTTGAGTGAACCATTATTTACTATTAAAAATGTTTCCCTTGTCATCATTAAATCATGTACGCACTTGTTCAGCTTGCTCGTGTCTTTGTATGTAACTCTGCAAGACATGTAAATAGAACAAAGCGATTTAATGAGCCGCTCCCTGAGTTGTCGGTGCTCTGCGACCATTGCAATCTCATTAAATTAGGCACAGGGAGGCTGTTTTTTCACTGAATTAAAGTTCCCCGATGAAATGCAACATTCAGGTGGATCTCGAACACTAAACCCTGACAGAGGGCCGTTCATTATACATGTAATCCTTCTTGTTTATGTTTTGGCAGCAGCTTCCACCAGCCCCCACAGCCGAATCAGCAGGGATGACAGTGAAAGGAAATGGTCTTGTCAAGTGTGATTCATGCCCCCCCCCCCCCCCCCCCTGCTTTCTCTCCTGGTGCCAATACACAGACTTCTGAAGTGTAGTTTGAGAAGTTGTGTTATGGCAGATATGTCTATTCACATTACAGACTGGCACACTTCCTATAGACAGCATCATTTTCACTGACTTGCGGAGCCAGGACATTTTCAGTGGGGTGGCCAGGATGGAACCAGTGATCATTTTGGGGTGGCATTGAAATCATTATTATATGAACATAAAAATACATCTCACTAGAAAATAAGGGGTTATTTAAGGCACCTACATTATTTGGGATTAAGCTAGTGGTGGAATAGATCAAATAAAATAACTATGTTTTTCGTATTCCCGCAGGCAAAGTATCAACAAAGCTTACATTATACAAATGTAATGCAATATACAGACTGTTTAGCTTATGGTGATCAGCAGCACTATGAGCTCATTCTCTCAGTGTATCATCAGGAATACAGAGACACACATAATTTAAATAAGAGTTTTTTAAATTAAATTATTAGTTAAGAATAAACATCTTAAAGTAAATAACAATAGCCCTTAACCCTGTAAGGCCCCCGGTTGTAATTTTACAACATTACTTTAAGCTATTCTAAAAAAGTCAGTTAATTTTTTTTTTTGTTTTTTTAAAGACTACATTTACATAGTCAAAAGGTCCTTTTGTTTAGCTTCACAATGCTATTGGGTAGGGCTGCACGATATATTGTGTTGTGACGATATGCGCATGCGCGATATTCACATGCGTGGTCGTGCGATTTGTTTTTAGGACTTGCGATATTAAATTGGCAAATTAACTCAAACACGTCATGTTACAATTATTTTGCTGCTTGCTACAAAAGGAAAACTTGCTCTCATGTCAGGGGTACTTGAGTGAGTGACTTGCAGGCTCTGCATGCACAGAAAACCACCAATCACAATCAAATCTCCAAAGCAAACGGACCGGGTGATTAAGGTAAAAACACTGAATAAAGTAGTTTCATGTGTTTCTCCAGGGCAGTTCGGTGCTGCTAACCGAGCTAGCTCAGCTTGTTGCTCTGATAACTTAAGATCCAGACGTCCGTGACTAAAATCCTTCATCCGGTTAAATATAGTTAAAAAAATACCAATTGTATAGCATTAAAGTTCAAGAAAAGATGGTTTGGAGGGAAAAAAAACGGTCTTTTCTTCAATTCCTGTATGTTTTCATATCGCAGGGGGGAAAAAATCGCAATGTCAGTTTTTTCCAATATCGTCCAGCCCTACTATTGTGTAGTAAATGTGTTTATAGGTCCTGCCCTCTGGCCATACACTCACACAACCATGGGCGCCACCAGGGATATTTGGCCCCATGAAAAGATATCACATTGGGCCCCACCACCAGGCACAGGCCACGCCAACCAAGCACTGCTGTAACCACACCTCCAGAACCCAACCGACTCATTTAGGCTTTAAATAACTCTACCTGTACAGGCTTGCATCTATCTTGTAGTCCAATACTAACTGCACAGTATTTACTGCAGACGTGCAACATTCTGCTGCAGTATAATTTACTATTTGATATAAGACTAACATTCCTGACAATAGATCTCAATAGTCGTGGCGTAAA
This sequence comes from Gymnodraco acuticeps, assembly GCF_902827175.1. Taxonomy (NCBI): domain Eukaryota; kingdom Metazoa; phylum Chordata; class Actinopteri; order Perciformes; family Bathydraconidae; genus Gymnodraco; species Gymnodraco acuticeps. Next base: position 6,046,921 of record NW_022992351.1, read on the forward strand.
TGCCTTTTTAATAATAACATTTTTGAATGGAACATTCTCAACATGAATGCATAAATCCAAATAAATATAACTTAAATATGTGGAAAAATACTGTTTGAAATGTATAATTGAAATTAGATGTTAGCTTTTTGTTTTGATATATATATATATATATTTTGTATTCCAGTCACCCTTTGGTAAGTGGCATGTGGCACAATGCTGCTCACCTCCTTCAGTTGGGAGAAAAGCTGGTTCAGGTTCAGCATTAGGGGGGCTGCTGAGCCTAAAGATGGATCTGTTGGTCCTGGCACCAGGGGGAGGGACAACTGATTTAGTATGAATAGCTGCTAAAAATGTACCTGCATTTATTAAATGTCAGCTAAAAGAGCAGTGAAATGAAAAACCTCTGAATTTTCTGTATAGATATTAACAGTACTTAATGTCAGCTTAGTAAAAAAACAACATGACAATTATTATTTACAATGGACTACTTAGCTAACAGACACATTTCCACCACTCATGGACCACATCCACCTTTTCTTTTGAACAACTGGGTGACATACTGTCACCCTTTAGTCCCTCTCCTTTCTTTTCTCTTTTGAAGGCCTGACTTTGTGAGTCATTGAGACATCGTACACACGTAAGTACTAGCATCCCTGCTCCTCACATGCTCTCACTCTCTGCTAGAAAGTGTAGGCGATGCCGCACCGCGTTTGGAGGTGGGACCAAACCATTACATGTAAATAGAAGGGGGTGTACAGCAGGGTTTCCGCTAGGATTTTTTCTCGCCGGTCAAATGTCAGGACAGCATTTATTTTACCGGACAAATTTGAAACTTACCGGTCATGTTTCAATAATAATAATAAGAATTGTGTAGCAGAGTTTCCGTTAGCAGGTAATTACCGGACTAGGACCGGATATGCTGATGTTTAAAACTCAGTTAATGGGAGTAATTTTTATATTGCTTCAGTTTATAATCATAACAGATCGAAAAATTCAGATTCATTTTTCAATAAATTATTCCTCAAACAACATAATTATTACATTCAAATAAACTACTTGTAGTAGATGAAGTACATTATTCAAAAGTTTAAATTAACTTTGAATAATAACACGGGAGATACCAGAGCCTCTCTTTTTCCTCTCTCCCTCTCTCTCCTGACAGCCCGTCAGTTTCTCATGCAGCTCACTAAACAGTGGGTGGGGCAGCCGGGGCTTCAGGTGATTATGCAGCAGCTGATCTGATCTCTCTCTCGCGTCCGGTTACACTTCTCTCGCGTTTATGTCCATATCGATCAGATCCAGCTCTCCTGATCGGCCTTTATAGAGAGCACAGATCAAACTATTACGAGTGAATATCGGCCGTTAATGATCGGCGGCCAATCGAACGGAGCATCGGACATTTTGACTGGCAGGTTTTGAATTTACCGGTTTTTATTACATTTTACCAGCTAAAAACCGGTAATTACCGGCTAACGGAAACCCTGGTGTACAGAGGCTTTGGATAATTAACTTTTGGAAGAAAATAAGTTCATTGAATTTTAAGTTTAGTGAGTACATTATCGATATAACGTCCTATTAATGTTAATTATTGATGAATGATGAAAGGTTACTTAAACATTTTTTTCTTAAAAATAGTTTGGGCCCCTGTGGTGAGGGTGTTTGGGGTGGCCAGGATTCAGCTGGGGGCCATGGCCACCCCCCAGCTCCGCCACTGTGACCAACACCTTCGCCACTGAAAACACTCTCATGAATATTACATACTCCAACATCAAAAGGAAAATAGAGGAGAGTTTGAGTGAGAGTAGTTTTTTTTTTCAGTTTTATCTTTATTTATTTTATTTATTTAATAGTTTATTTGGCAGGGACAATGCACAGTAATGAACACTTAAAACATTCAAATGTATCAAGCGTAACAGTGCCAGATTTAGCTTTGAGCTCATTTCCATCCGCAGTCCCTCACATAAAACATTTAAGAAAATTACATTTTACAAACATAGCAAAAACAAAATACATGATATGCAAAAAGTGCAAAAGAGCAAGAGCAGCATACACGAGTATTTACCACATGGCAGTACAATATAGCAGTTACGACATATAAGGTGTCGTAGCGTATTTTTATGTTTTTAAACCATACAAATATATATGGCCAGTTTCTCTAGTCTGACTCCAATTTTCTTTCATTTGCTGTAATGTTTTTGCTAATGCATTCAGCATTCCCCATTAACTGCTCATCCGTAGGTTCAGAGAAAGTGCATAATCCTGTTAAAGAGCGTCAAAGTCATTTCACAGTCAGAGATTTTTTGTCTTTAAAATTCACACCGTGCTGCAGAGAGAAAAATTGAAGCGCCACATTTATCCTCCCCCGTGGATCAGAGATGTTTGCGGGGTGCTCGGGAGTTCAACTTTGAACTTTAGTTTGAGTTGTTCCAACCGGGGATCCACATTTAATCATCATAGTCAGGCAGATTTACCAAACAAATGAAAGTATGTTGTTACAGCAAACACAGGCAAAGCCTCTAGATGCTTGGCCTAGATCCAAACTTTGACAGCATCTACAAAGACAGTTCTTATAGTTCAGAGAAGCGCTGAGAACTGCACTCTCCAGGCCACCCAGTGTCTATAAAAATACTCCACAAAATCTTCTCAAGGCATACAAGCCAGACTGTTTTTGAGTCATATTAGTTTCAATTTAGCTAGACTACCACTGTGGCGTGAGTTGAATCCTTCCTGTTGGTGCAGAGCTTTGCGTCGGCTGTGACCAAAATCAAAATGGTCCAGAGACAACAAAGAATTAGACACTACGCTTTTCCTTTTAACTCAAGAGGCCTGAGTGTATTTACGAGGCTACATTATTAAGAGAGGATGTTTAAATAAGATTAGCCCAATTACGTTGAGGCCTCGGCCCCTTTGTGCCAACACATCAGACACTTTTTTGTTTGTTTATTATTCTATCTCTCGTGCTAAAATAGAGTACAAGCTCAAGCTGCTCTGTAATCCAGTCAACAATGGAACATGTTGTTACAACTGCAGCAGAAAAACACAAGAATGAGGGCAGAGAGAATAGGAGAGCATATAGAGCTCAGCAAAAATAGAAGGGAAAATCGAGGAGGATGCATTCTCTGCTGGAGGGAGGAATAGACAGATATGGTGAGCCAGCGCTGTATTTCTCTATCACAGCAAACACACACAAACATAAGAACTCCCGCATACACACACGTAAACAAACCATCCAGGAAACCACATCCCAGTCCTGCTTCTCTCCCTTTTATTCTGCCCTTTACAGCGGTAACAGATACGATTAGTGGAGTTTAATGAGCTCTGCAGAGATGAGTGTTGCTGGCTGCTCTCTGCTTCACGGCTACAGAACCCCCGGGGTTCAGCTCCTCCGATCCACTGATGTGTGTTCCTGTTCTCTGCCTCTTTATCAGCAGCATGCAAATCCTCTGCCGGGACTGGAGGTGGTAGTTTCGGTTGCATGATGTGCATTTGTGTACAAACATGCATAATGGTGTATGTGCAACGTCTTTATGGTGTTAACGTGGTGTGTGATTTATATTTGGGATTTATAGTACAAAGTGTTCTACTCTATGCCGTGCCACAAGCAGGAAAGGGCTGCCATTGATGATTACGTATTTCTTTATTTTTTTTAAAGGGTAGTTGTGGTTAGGGTTACGTCTATGATTAGTCCAAATAAAATGAGGCCAAAACATGCCCGAAAAATGCCCATCACTAGCCAAATATTACGTCCTCAGATTCAAAGAAATCCTCACAAACAGAAGATAATAAACATATTTTCTCAGTTAAAGTCTGAAACAATTAATCGGTTGTATAAATGTAATAATCGGACTGTCAGCATGCGCTTTTTAATGTCTTCAACGGGTCAGAATATAGTACATCCCTCCTGAAACGGTAACCTTGATGCCAGGTGGTCAAATTAAGATTAGCTCAAATCAACATGTCTATAACTGTCGACAAAAGTCTTAATCAGCAATTTCAATGATCAGTGGTGCGTGAGGTCTGTTCTTGCTAAAATATGTTTTATCTTTATCTTTTTCATTCATTTGATCCATGAATCAGTTTTCTTGCATATTTTATGACGATGCTTATTGTGCCTCTTCTTCAGTGAAGGTTTTCTTTTGATGGCTCACAAGTCTTGACACTCAAAACCCACAGAGAACTTCTTTAAACACGTCGAACATCATGTGATCACACATCAAGTGCTGAGCCGTTATAACATCATCTAAGGCGATATAATATGCTAATCCTCTTATAAGTGTTTAACATCACATTCCTATCAGGTCATATATTATCACTCAGACTCATACTAGATATAAATGTAATGATTGGTTGGTTCTCTTTGCTCTTTATCTTTTAAGATGTGAGGCTTTGATGGATTTGCCTTCATTTCACAGAGTATTTCATTCAAATGCGTGTGCTGTAAACAAACTCGGACTACTTCAGTTCACAGGCATTCAGATGAACAATATGCCAATACTGCCAGGGGGCAGTGTTGTATAGCAGTTTTGGATGCTGCATCTCCTCAGTCAACATCTATGGCATACATTTACTTCAGGACTAATGTCTGATTCTTTTTAAACTCATCCGTAGTCAGTTTTAATTTGCATCATTTGATTATCATTGATACATATTTGATTTATATGTTTCTTTCCTGTCTTCTTTTCTTCATTCATGCGCCTGCAACAGCTTCAGTCATTGACAATAAAAGATAGATGTTATCATCACTTTTTTTTGTTTTAGAGTTTATTTGACACCGTTTTTGTTGCAGTAATTCAGAGACTAGAGTTTGCCTTAAATAACAATAATGTTAAGGTTGTTTTAGAGGTGCAGACTGTGCTCTATAATGCGCACACTAAACCACATGCATGGCTTCCTGTGAAGCACGAGAGGAACTAGTTGCACTAATATTACCCCAAAAGGAGTAGTCCCGCCTAGGGCTGCACGATTTGGGGAAATAATCTAATTGCGATTTTTCTGACAGATATTGCGATTGCGATTCGATTTGCGATATTTGTTTTTAAGCGACCCAACGGAAGTTTATTGTAACATGCGGCCATAGCTCCGGCTAGGAAGGTCGTATCAACGTGCTCCCGTCTCTAGCACCCCCGCAGCCCGAGCTACGAGTGAAAGAAGTAAACTTACATGAAACTTCCGTTGGGTTGCTTTAAAGTCAAGCTTCAGTTTAAGATTCACCCTGTAATAGAAACATGTGATGGAGCATTACTAACCTGACTCAGAAACCATCTAGGAAAGCTCCATTGGAAGCCATTTGGAAAAGTATTTCAAAAATACTTGGCAGGTGATTGGATCAATCTGTCTCTCACCTTCTATCATGGGCCACTTCTGATTGGTTAACAATGGCTGGTACATGTGGAGCACAGCACTTCTGATTGGTGTGGATGACTGACACACAAGAAGAACAAAACAAAAAAACTTTAAAAAACAAAAAACCGCAAGCTTTGCGATTTGATAACTGCATCATTTAAAATCCCGATTTCGATTTAAAATTGATTAATCGTTCAGCCATAGTCCCGCCTGAAATCAACCCAATAATGTAGCATAGATACATTAATGCAATCTGAGCATCATTACATAATGTTGATTTAAAAAAAATACATTAAAAAACCATACATCATCGAGAAAGCATACAGTAATGTCAGTTTGATGTTTTTTCCGTAACATTTTGGTTTTTGAAGGTCCAACACTCAGCCCAACCATTATTCATCACCTGGCCTATCAATTGTCATCACTGACTTCAGACTGTTTTATCTGACTTTATCAAAGCGCCATCAACCCCTCAGAACTTCAAATGCTGCTGGAGCTTTGATACCTCAACTCTGTTCTTTCCCATCCACTTGGCCCGTAGGTGAATTAGTGCCAGAATCAAATTCTAAATAATACATTAAAATAGGGACTTTATGATAATGTTATTCACATTCTGAAGTGAAATACCGACTATGTTCTAAAACAGGGATTACAATTGATAGAATTACTTCTGCACATGATTGAACATTACGCCATCACTTTATATGCAGAGTTGCAAAGTGACAGTTTTCGATAGCGAAGAAGAAGTTGGTTCCCCCAAGTTCAATAAAGAACTCTATGGATCCTTTCACAGCTCAGTGAATAGCAGAAAACGCAAGTCTGACATCAGAACCCTCAGAACTGAATTTTGGCTCGTCACCTACCATATTTCGTGACATTTCTCCAAGATTTCATGTGTGCTATGAATAATTCCCAAGAAATAAGCCCCTTTTTATCTCGACATAAGCCTGACTTTCTGCACCCTATTCTATTAGGTTTACTGCATACGTTTTTTCATAAATGTTTCATCGGTAGTGATCTTATTTCGGCTGGTACCCAAAGTTGTCCCTACAGAGCAGATAAAGCCTGACAGGGCGTCTCTGTGGCCTCTCATCCTCGTTGTTCAGCTCCATAGGAGGACTTGTGAGGCACTTTGTAATGTGTCTATGCAGGCGAGACACCCATGGAAAGAAAAACAATGACAGAAAGAAGACGAAGTGAAGTAACAGTGGAGGGCTCAGCAAGAATTACATTTTATTTTGTGCAACTATTGTTACCTAACTACTGCAATTTTAGCTCTCTGTTTCTTTAGCACATTCATCCCTGCCTCTCAGATTTTATGTTTGCTGAAGGCGAGCTGTGGGGAGAATCTATTTCAGTTTGCACAAGGAGACTGCTGAGACACGGGGATGTGTCTCTCGCAGGTTCATAGTTTGTCTGAGAAAAGATGCGTGATGTATTTGATTGCTTTTTCTTAATGTGAATGCGCAATGATTACGATTTTTGCGACTGGACAGTTAATATTCGAAGAAGAACATATTGTGTGTGTGTGTGTGTGTCTTTCATAATCAATGGCTCTGCATTTTAATTAATGTTAATTTAATTGACCCTGTCAGAGAGGGGGTTATTTTACAATGTATATTATTGAGCTTAAGGTTTACCGTGCTTTTGAACTGGACTGTATAATAATGAGAGTGGGGCTACAGTTTCCGATTACTTTCTTGAATATTTCCTTCATTGTTTGTAGCCTTTATTTAACCAGGTGAAAGCCCCTTGAGATCAAAAGATCTCTTTTTCAAGGGTGACCTGCAGGACATTAGTTACACATGTAACATAAAAACAACAGAACAACAATAAGGATGACATACAACATAATGTACAGGGTACAGTTTACAAACTCTATTTACAGAGACAGGTACCATGAGTATCAAACAGCATGTCACCCAGCTGAGTTTTAAAATGATGTAGGGGAACCAAAGTGCTCAGTTTTAAACATGTTTGCAGACTGTTAGTGAAGGCAGACCTGCCTTGGCATACAGGGTACAGTGATGAGTAAGTGCTTTACAGTTAGTAACAAATCTCAGTGCACTGTGATAGGCGGCATCTAACTTTTCCAGGCAATGGGCAGGTGCATTCATATAGATCAAATCACCATAGTCCAGCACAGGTAAAAAGGTCACAGTGACTAGCCTTTTCCTGGCTTCAAAAGAGAAACAGGACTTGTTTCTGAAAAAGAAACCTAGTCTAACCCTCAGCTTTTTAAGCAGATTAATGACCTGAAGTTTAAAAGTAAGACAATCATCAAGCCAGATACCTAGGTATTTATAACAGGTAACCACTTTGAGTACTTGTCCTTGCATAGTAACAATATCCAAAGCAGTGTCTGTAGTCTTTTTAGCTTTAGAAAAGAGCATTACCTTGGTTTTCTCAACATTTAAAATAAGCTTAAGCTCAGCGAGCTGAGTCTGAATAATGTTAAAAACAGCCTGTAATTTAACACCAGCCTCCTTAATGGAGGGACCTGCACAGTACATCACGGTATCGTCCGCATAAAAATGTAAAGTAGCTTCATCCACATTTTCACCTAAACTGTTGATATATATGGAGAATAAAAGTGGACCTAAAACCTTGAGGAACACCATTAGTAATGTTTAACCACTCAGAAGATAGCCCATCAAAATGAACACATTGGGACCTTTCAGAGAGGTAGTTCACAAACCACCCTACGGCATGGCTGGATATGCCGATACTGAGTAGCCTCTGCTTTAAGATGCGATGATCGACGGTATCAAACGCTTTGGAAAGGTCAATAAATAGAGCTGCACAACTCTGCTTATTATCTAAAATACTCGTAATGTCATTTACCACTTTCATTGTGGCAGTGATGTTGCTATGTTGCTTTCTGAAGCCTGACTGATGTTTAGACAGGATATCATTTTTACATAAAAACTCCTTTACCTGTTCACTCACTAGGCGTTCGAGCACCTTCGCCAGAACTGACAATTTAGAGATTGGCCTATAGTTATTTAAAATAGTTGCCTCCCCTCCTTTTAGTAAAGGCAAGACATAAGCTGACTTCCATACTTTTGGAATTGCATTTGTGCTGAGAGAGAGGTTAAAAAGAGTAGTAAGAGGAAGAGCAATAAAATCTGCAGCTATCTTTAAAAAGAAAGGTTCTACGTTGTCCGGGCCAGCCGGTTTCTTAGGATCTAGCTTAGATAATGCTTCATGAACATTGTTTGGTCTATAAAAATGTCAAGAGCATGAACAATGCCATCTCCGTTTCGCAAAGACCAAGAGGAGGTCTTTAAAACTCTTATTTTGAATAGAATAACATTTTGAAAGGGGATACTATAGAAGCAAATATTTACATTTCAGAAGTGAGCTGCACTTTTGGTATTTGTACTTAAAAACATGTCTTTAACAGATGCCGATTTATTTTTCTGTTGATCAACTTATTGATTAATAGACTAATTGTTTCAGCTGTAGGTGTCTTTCGTTTTGGCAACACCATTTACAAACACAAGAAGGGAGAATTATTAAAAACCCATGATTAAAATGACAGTTTGTTATTCAGAAGGGCCTGCATGTTATTTGTTTGGACAGTAGAGGGCACTAAGAGTCAGCGTCTGAACTAACATCTGCCAAAGCTTGAGGGAAGCGGTGAAAAGGCTTCACACAGAGCTGCTGATGTGCACCTGTGTGGTTACCACTTCAGGTACATTATACAGGAAGGTAGCAGGAAGAGAACATGTTACCTTTTGCCTTTTGGAATCCACCACATAAACATGTCGGAACAAACCCCAGCTTACTGTAGTGCTTGATGTGATGCGCTGTATGAGAGAGGTGGCTGGAGTGTCTGTGAACCCGGCGCTCACGTATTCAAACATCTGACGGCTGCTCCAATCTCACCGCCAGGGGACACGCTCTGCCTCTTCACCCCCCCTCTTTCCCCTCTTATCTCTGCCGCCTTCGGTGCCGACTTGTCAAATTTCCTCCTCAAAGCTTGTTAGCTCGGAAATGTCAGCCACGGTGAAAGATTTTTATTTTGGTTATGTAACGCATTAATCTATGCGCTTGCTCTTTTTTTCTCCGTGTGTGAAAGAGGCTTTATATTTACATCCTGAAAAGACCCTATCCAGATTCTTGGCCTAAACTCATCCTACTCAGTATGGATTTAGCAGATTGGATATATTTTAATTTGCCAGAAATGTGCCAGGGCATTTCTTCAGCAGAACATGAGATTGAATGTTTGAGAGTCTGTATCAGGTGGCCTCTTCATCACGGCACCTTTGACTCCCTTTTATAAGTGTGACATTTTAGCAAAGTTTAAACACTGAAGAGATGGATAATGACACATTGGGGGTTAGTATAGCCGCTCATGAAAAATACAACAGAGATATTTATGCTAAAAAGGCACAAAAATATGGAAATTGCTTTTTCTCACACTCTTTCCTTTTCCGCCATGTGGGTGGCCTCGGAAATAGTTGTGGTGATCTTTCAGAGGCTAAGGGGGATTAATGGTAAATGGATTGAAGAAGTGTGTGTGTGTGAGTGTGAGAAGAAGGAAATACAGTGGGGCTAGCTATTTTTTTTATGTGGAAGCCCGGAGAGGAAACCTGAAAGGAGAGGTTTGCCAGGGACACACAAGGGCAAGAGCAAGGAAACAAAAACAGGATGGCTCTCAGGCCGACACGGAACATTCTGGACCAGAAATGGCGTTGACAGAGAAATCAGTGTGACAGTCGGAAACCTTGTTCTCCCAATGTTATCTCTGCTGTTCCTGCTCAGAGAGAGCCAATACATCCACAAAGGAAGAAGAGATATGACTGTGTGTGTGTGTGTTTTTAATGGCGCTCTGGTATTTAAAGCATTTTATGATGCACTTAAGCCTGCCTGCACTGATAGCAACAGCATAAAAAAGCTATAATTTCAGTTTTTTAACCGTCTTTTGTAATGCCAGTTAAATTCTACAGATTAATGACTGATGTTTAATCATGTCAAAATCCAAATGCTCTGAATGATAACTGGCTTTTGTTTTGTGTGTCCCCTTCTAGCCGTGCAGTCTCTGAACAGCATTAATGACCAGATTGCAAGCTTCATTGTGACTGGACCCAAGCCTGTGGAGCCGGACCAGCCTGTGTTCTCTCCTCCTGAGAAGGAGCCGCTGCAGAAGTCCATGACGCTGATGAGGCACCTCCTCGTGGACGCACAGGTACAAGAAACCAGACATGTGTTTGCATTAGAAGAGGGCAAGGGGAGCTAAAGAAAGAGAGACTCATCAATGACACAATAGTTGTTACAGGATACAGGTTGGGGGAAATGTATAACATCAAACTTTGTCAATACTTTGCATCATATGCCCCTTTAAGACACTCAACAGAATCAGTTACTTTAAAGGGGACCTATCATTCAAAATGCACTTTTTTATGTCTTTTATACATACATATGTGTCCCCGGCGTGTCAGGGAACTCACAAAGTGTCAGAAAATAAATTCCTCTCTCTTTTACTCCTTGCACAAATCTCTGAAAACGGGGCTACAACGAGCTGATCCAGATTTGCCATTCAATATGACGTTATTTACGTCATATCGGATGGCACCCACGTGGTGGACCCACGGCCCTATCAGAAACTCACAATCAGAATCAATGCCCGACGTGTTTTGGACGTAATATGGTCGGTGTTTACATTAGCAAGCATCGCTAACACTCACAGCTAACCTGTAATGGAGAGAGCACATGTGTGAAGAAGCAGGAAATAAAAAGGAACTCACCTTGTGGTAAACCGGCAAGAGAAAAAAGCCTTTGAGCTCCATACTGTTTCAGAAATAATCCTTGATGTGGTTTTGGCGTTTCATCACCGCAGCATTTATTTTAGAGACAGTATCTGCCGGGTCCCGCATGAGCAGCATAAGTTCGGCCCCCTCTTTTATTTTTTATTATACCCCGAATCAGCACTTTAGTAACAGGAAGTGAAATAGAGGGATATGAGGCATGGCTAGAATTGGTGATCTGGTTGGTATTTTGAGCAAAACATTTCAAAGACATGTTTTTTATAAATGTTTATATATCTGAGACCTATGCTATTGCCTAAAAATGGCATGATAGGTGACCTTTAATATTAACTCACACAAAACATATAGATATGATATAACTATTTCATGAATGGACTATCACCTCCTGTTGTTGGAGGTAATGGTTGTTGGTCAAGTTTCTGAGCAGCTTGCCACTAAAATGAAAATAGTTCATCCCACCTTAAGTGAGCCTGACTTCTCATTGTTTAAGTTGTTTTATGGCTAAATATATTTAAACAAAAAATATTAATCGATTGATCAATCGTAACCCTAATTGAGAGATTGTCAGATTGAAAAGCATAATTAGTGGAACAACAATTTGCAATGCAGTGAAAACGCATGTAATCCACTTTACCATTGCAGGATAATGTGAAAAATGATCACACCCTAGTTTGTGCCAATACCTGGCAGACGTGTAGAGCGGGAGTAGAATTCATGCTTCATTTTGCTCCAGTGCAAATTGTTTGTGAAGACGCAGAATGCTGTTTCTCAGCCGCTCCGGCAAAGGGCCTCAGATTAAATGAAAATATTGACTTTGTGTAATAGGGGTGCAACAACAAGGTTACATTTCCTCCATCAGAGTCAATTGCCACTTAAATTCCCTCAGTGTGATAACAGATCCACTGAACAGAACATAGAAAGTATTATAGCAGTAAATGATTTTTTTTTCTTGACACCCCCTGTTGTTTGACTGAATCTTCTTCCAAGTCCTCTTATTCCGAGGTGACCCCAGTGGCTTTAGATACATTTTTATGGAGAATTCACCGTTAGTAAGCAGCTGTGAGAAGGTTCGATGACTGATGTTTGTGGACTGCTAGCAAGGCACCTTTTCATTAGTAGACGACTACTTCTGAACCACTAAAAGAAGAGATGGAGACATTATTATCAGCCACTCTCCTACATCTTTCTCCCGCTCTTTCTCCTCCTCTTGCTTCGTTCATGTTCTTGCTGATGATTTCACATAACCTTTGTGAGGGAAGAGGAGGAGATGAGTCGGATTCCTGTGAGCTCCAATTAGGGGAGGGAGACTGCAGCCAGCTGAAGTGGCAGTGTCAAGAGTGAGATTGAGCTGTTTGCGATTTAATGCGCATATGCTCGTTGTGTTAATTTTTTTTAACAGAAACTTGGATTGAACAAAATAACAGTGCAGCTGTTCTTATCGAATCAACCCCTCCCAACTTTAGTTTTATGAGTCAGGAAAGAATGCATAAGAAAGGGGGTGGAGTTGCTATTCTGTTCAATGATTCCCTTCAATGCAGGAAGACATCGTATGGAAACTTTGATTATTTTGAATATGTGGCCCTTCAGCTGAAATGCTCCTCTCGAGCTCTGTTCCTAAATATCTATAGACCACCCAAATACTGTGCAAGCTTTTTTGATGACTTTACTGAACTGCTGTCTATAGTGTGTATTGACTTTGACCGTCTAGTCATTGTTGGTGATTTTAACATCCATGTTGACAACCCCCAGGACAGAGGGGCTAAAGAACTGTTTTGTGTTCTTGATAGCTATGGACTGACTCAGCATGTGACGGAGCCCACGCACAATAAGGGGCACACTCTGGACTTAATTATCTCAAAGGGTCTGAATATCTCTAAGGTTGTGGTGACTGATGTTGCACTCTCTGACCATTCCTGTGTTTTCTTTGAGAGCTCTATTTCTGTTCACAAAAATGTTCAAAAAGAGGTGACCACAAAGCGATATTTAACTGAAATACTAGGGAAATGTTTTACTCAGAATTTTTCTTCCACACTTGCCCCTGCTAACATCTCAGTAAATGAGCTAGTAGATCATTTTCATTCAAAAATTAAAAATGTTATAGATGCCATTGCTCCAACTAAGGTAAAGGAAGTGTCTGGCAAGAAAATATCTCCATGGAGAAAGGCATGAGCGTGAAAACAGAAAAAGAGAATGTCGAAAAGCTGAACGCAGGTGGCGAAAAACAAATCTCCAGGTTCACTTTGAAATCTATAAAGAGAGACTTGGCCTTTATAATTTGGAATTGAAAAACGCACGACAATCGTTCTTCTCTGACATCATTACCAAAAACAATGCACGTGCCTTGTTTGCTACCGTCGACAGACTAACTAACCCCCCAGTGTCAGTAGCCTCTGAATTTCTATCCACCAGGGCGTGCAATGATTTTGCCTCCTTCTTCACTGACAAAATTCAGAAAATCAGACAAGCAGTCAGTGCCTCTGCATCAGGTACAGCAAATGTGTTGTCTCTGTGTCCACTTAACATAAATTCAGACACCACGACACAATTCCATCAGATGAATGATAAAAACCTAGAGGACATTATACAACTTCTGAAATCCTCCTCTTGCTGCCTTGATATTATTCCAACAGGATTTTTTAAAGATGTTTTGCCTTGCATGGCCTCAGATCTACTTCATATAGTAAACAAATCTCTTCACTCAGGTATTTTTCCACAGGCCCTGAAAACTGCAGTCATTAAACCGCTCTTAAAAAAGAATAATCTAGATGCTTCAGTAATGAACAATTACAGGCCCATATCAAACCTGCCATTTCTAGGTAAAATCATTGAAAAAGTTGTTTTTCAACAGTTGAGTAATTTCTTGCATTTAAATAACTGTTTTGATGTTTTCCAGTCAGGCTTTCGTCCAAACCACAGCACTGAGACTGTTCTTGTAAAGGTCTTTAATGACATCCACTTAAACACAGACAGTGGCAGAACTTCAGTGTTAGTATTATTAGATCTCAGTGCTGCGTTTGACACTGTTGACCACAGCATATTACTAGACCGACTGGAGAACTGGGTGGGACTTTCGGAAACAGTTCTGAATTGGTTTGAATCCTACTTAAAGGACAGAAACAACTTTGTTTCTATAGGTAAATACACATCTGAGTTGACAAATATGACATGTGGGGTTCCTCAAGGCTCCATCTTGGGGCCTCTTCTCTTTAACGTCTACATGCTACCACTGGCTCAGATAATGAAAAACAACAAAATAAGTTACCATAGCTATGCAGATGACACACAAATTTACATAACAATTTCACCAGGAGACTATGCTCCAATTCAAACACTGAGTAAGTGCATTGAACAAATCAATGACTGGATGTGTCAGAACTTTCTCCAATTAAACAAAGATAAAACTGAGGTAATGGTTTTTGGAGCCAAGTCAGAACGTATAAAAGTTAGCGCTGAGCTTCAGTCTGCAATGTTCAAAACAACAGATAAAGCCAGAAATCTAGGTGTAGTCATGGACTCTGACCTGAGTTTCAACAGTCACATTAAAACAGTTACTAAATCAGCCTACTATCACCTAAAGAATATATCTAGGATTAAAAGACTAATGTCACAGCAGGATTTGGAAAAACTTGTCCATGCTTTTATCTTCAGTAGACTCGACTACTGCAATGGTGTCTTTACAGGTCTCACTAAAAAATCTATTAGAAAGCTGCAGCTGATTCAGAACGCCGCTGCTCGAGTCCTCACTAACACTAAGAAAGTGAATCACATCACTCCTGTTCTGAAGTCTTTACACTGGCTTCCTGTGTGTCAAAGAATAGATTTCAAAAATACTGCTGCTGGTTTATAAAGCACTGAATGGTTTAGGCCCAAAATACATTTCTGACCTCCTGCTAAATTATGAACCATCCAGATCTCTCAGGTCTTCAGGGACTGGTCAGCTTTCTGTCCCCAGAGTCAGAACTAAACATGGTAAAGCAGCGTTCAGTTATTATGCTCCAAATATCTGGAACAAACTCCCAGAAACCTGCAGGTCCGCTGCAACTCTGACTACTTTTAAATCCAGGCTGAAGACTTTTCTTTTTGTCGCTGCTTTTAATTGAACTATTCATATCTTAGACTGCACTGTAACTTTTATCCATGTACTTTTTCTTTTAATGTTTAATTGAACTATTCATATCTTAGACTGTACTGTAACTTTTATCCATGTATTTTTTTCTTTTAATGTTTAATTGAACTATTCATATCTTAGACTGCACTGTAACTTTTATCCATGTATTTTTTCTTTTAATGTTTATTTTATTAGCTTTTCTTTTTAATGACTGATTTAAATGCCATTTTCTTAATGTCTTTCATTTTTTGTAAAGCACTTTTGAATTGCCTTGTGTTGAAAAGTGCTATATAAATAAACTTGCCTTGCCTTAATTGGTTTCAGTGTCATTTGGACACCGTCACACTAATACAAATTAATTTGTGCTGGAAATGTCGCTGTACTATGAGCTACAATGTAACAGATGGTGCTAAATAAAAATAGTCATGAACTGTAATCCACAACAAGGAGGCAAAGCTTTAAGTGCTTGCTCCTTATGTATTTTTATGCAGTCTTTTATACCAAACTCAAATAGGTTGCCACACAGATCCAAACAAAGTACCTCCTTACAATCTTGTATATTTCTAAGAAGCATATTTAATGCTCAAGGAAATGCACTTTCACACCAGTACATGTGACGTAGGGACTTGCGACTGACATTGAACGCTCCTTTCTTTTTACTTTTTTTTACTTTATCACAATATCTTTAATTTTCCTCTAAAAGGCATTGTAACATCTTCTTTAATCACAGCTGTTCTTTCATTTTAGTCACAGTAAATGTTGTGAAGCCAGGTGTCTTTCAATAATTATCGCTGTGCCTTTTTATTTCTTCAGAACAAGAAGCTCCAAATTCAAGCAAATGAAATATGAAAGTAATTTGACAGTTTCTGTGGTTGTACAAAATCTGAAAATCCTACAAACCTGGAAATGTGTCTCCGGTCGTTAATAGGTTGGACAGATAACACATAGCATGACATATTTTTCAGGAAAACTTCTCATAACCTCCTTTTAAACTGTTAATTCAACACCAAGTGAGAAATTCCCTTATTGCTCAAATTCCAATAACCAACTACTTTGTAAAAACACAAGAACTTGCAAACCAAAGGATATTTTAAATACCTTATAAAAACGTTGAATATAGTATTGTTTTTTTTGTGATCAAATGTTCTTTATTCCATGAATATAGTATTGTTAACTGTTAGCGAAGGCTTGCATGCCTCCAAATCCATTTATATTCAGTACAAGCAGTCTTTTGGAAAAATGGTTGCCATTTTATTTAGTTTACATCCACTTTGGACCACCAGCTGTACAAACACTGTCCTATTGAGCTACTTGACCCCAAATCACTGAGAAAGGTGAAGGAAAAGTTGAAAACCTAATCAGGACTTAGCATTTGAACATGGGCATTTAAACAAAACACTTCTATTGCCCTGCTACAGACAGCTCAATGCGGTGTGAGTCTCTCTCTACCTCCAAAGGCCCATCTGGTGTGTATGCTGCAGTCAAGCTGGGAGGAGATTGGCTGCCGAGCTTTTGCCACAGACCCTCTCTCTAAGTCCCCTTCCCGTGCTGTACCCGGCTGTGACTACATTAGCGGTGCTGTCAGTCATCAGTGGAGGGGAACAGGGGGAGAGAAAGAGAGACTTTGGGCACAGGGGGGACATGGACGCAGATTGGAGACCATTAAAGGTGACTTTGACAGTGACTGAGTGGAGACACTGATAAATAAGATCCAACTGATCCCCTCCGTCCTTCACTCCGCTCTAATCATCAGTAGAGAGCTGCACACACGTCCGTCACTCCTACAGAAAAAGCAAAGCAGATTATTTTTTCTTTGACCAAGTTGCACCACATTTAAAAGGTACAAATAATGAATATAGAAGTATATTCGATCAATTTTTCTTGTAATAAAGTTTTCTCAAAAAGGCAGTTAGGAGCCCTTTGTAATGCCTATGGAGCACAGACCAAATCAATATCACATTGCTGACTGTTCTGAGAGGATCAATATTCGCTTTGCCAGTAAGTTTTGTAGATCAACCAAGTCTTCTTTTTCTGACCTTAGTGACATTAATACAGTTGAATTTAAATAGCTGAAAACGTGTAGTTTGGAGATACTGTATATTGATGGTGATTTTGACATAAAGCCGTTCTAATCAATTATTTAATTAAATAAAAAGTAGGTTAATTGTCAAGTGTTACCCATCTTGTACTTGCCCTCAGATACATGTAGCATTTTAGTGTCTTTACACTCATTGTTTAGGCTAGCTACTTTACTGTTGGTTGAGTGTCAGCACCCACATCTACCTGATTTCCAAAGCTAATGTTGCTTCATGTCTGCTGATGGTGTTGGCAACTATTTTATAACAGGTTGAGGCAATACATGTACATTACACGTATCAACCTTTTGTTGATTACATATAAAAGTTGTCTTTACTTTTTGTTCCGCTGCCCCCTTGTGGCCAAAAACAACTTTCCTTACATGACAGCATATACTAAAGCGTGTCCAAACTTTTTTCACCGAGGGCCACATACAGAAAAACATACCAAGGGATGGGCCACTCGCTATTGCCTCATAAGTTAAGTTATACTGTACGTTGGAAAAATCAATCCAATGTAGATCAATTATTCTTGAAATAAATAAATAAATGCTTAAGAAAAAAAGCGTACACCACAACTCTCCAGAGGGTTTCAGTTATTGTGTTGGCAGCTCATTCCTTACAACAGAAGCCTCAGATTGCTTATCATAAGAAGACATATGAAGAGTTTATTTCAAGGTTGTTATGGAAATAAGTTATTGGACTTTTTTTATCAACTTAGATTTGTTCGAAAATGTTTCCAACTTTAATTGACTGAATTATTTGAAAATTGGGTTAATCAACACATGAATACTGTGTAAAATATTTGAACATATATATTTAAGAAGTACAATATAAGACAAGCAGAAGTTTCATTTGTGGGCCATATATCATTATACCTTTTGAATTTGCTGAGGGCCGCTTCAAAATGGTCCGTGGACCGCATTTAGCCCCCGGGCCGTAGTTTGGACACCCCTGTGCTAAAGTCATAATCCTCCTATCTACACTTACTGGATACCTCATTCAGTTGTACCAAATCAAATAGTTATCCTTTGTCCAGATTAATATTTCAACTCAAAAGACTGACTTCCACATATATTAACCAAAAGTGCTGGACCAGTGCCCAGGGTCATGGAAGAGCGCAGGCTGCTTGAGTCTCTGAGGAGCGGGGGGAGGGGGGCTGTAGAGGGAGAGAGTGTGTGACGGATTCAGTCTGTCCCTCTCTGACGGGGGGCCTCAGCTGGCCCCTCAGAGCACGATTCTAACCCATGCATAATACATCCCCTCGTCCCATCTGCCCTCTCAACCCCTCGTCTGACTCTGTCTAATGGGCCTCCGTCCCATGAGGGGGAGTCAAGAACTCTGCTGCCATGTGCTACTATGGTGATGGCTTATTGTGGGCCGGCTCAATCCCAGTGTGTGGACAATGAGAATGGAAATTGGGTAATTTGCTTTCAAAGAGAGTGTTGTCTTCATTTACTGTTGGAAATAGCAGGATCGTTTGCTGGGTTTCTCTCTGTTGTCAAAATACTAGAATTAGCTCGCCCGAGTTCACGGCGCCAGTGTGTTGATTGAATTTAGAAAAATGATTCTTTCATATCAAAGGCAGGAAGCTTATACTTGAGGTCATGTGTTAGGAAGTCTTTGTTATTATAACATTTTCTATTAGTTTATTTGTATTGCCGTTTGCCTTTCTTCAAAGTTATAATTGCCGGATCTTGGTTAATTTGCAGTGATTGTACTTTTGCAGACAAGGTCAAAGCCCTGCCATTGTAAATGCTGCCAGTCAAGAGTATTGCTCTTAATAAAAATGCCCAGGGATATCTCATGCATTGAGCAGATCGTTTGCAGGAGGAAAATGTAAAATGAAATATGTAAATGTATTTACTCTTAATCTGGTACTTGTAATTTCTTTTTTTTAGTGGCCACACAAAGATTGAATGTCGGTGCGAGATGGATGATATTGCTCCTCTAGGTGGTATACTTGTATATTGAGCAGATTGAAAATGACAGCTTATCTTGTAAGGAATAAATTGAAAACGGTTTCATTATGGGAATACAGTTCTGAATGTTTCCTGCAGATAAAATAGCTCTCTGTCACAGTGGAAAAATAATGGTGTAGGAATTGTCATGAGTCAGTACAAAATATAATAATGGAAGAAACTGCATACTACTCTAGCAATCCATGTTGGAAGCTGCACAAGTGTAACAAATCAATCAAAAATATATATTTATATATTACATTATAATCAACAATGTTGTCTAAAAGAGATTTACAGAATGGGCCTGCTGATTAAAACTGGTAAAAACACTGAATGACGCAATTTAATATAACAAATCTGTGTTTGCCGATGCTGATTGGCTGCTGCTATTTCTTGCTTAGCTTGTTGATGTGAAAACGTAAAATCCAGAAGTCAATCTGCATAAAATAAATTGTTAAAAGCAAAAAATTGTGTTGTAAAGTTTAACTTAGAACTGGAAAAAAAACATCAGTTTAACCGAGTTTCTTGACGACAACCAACATGCTGACACATGCACAAAGGGTTACTTAGCCTGTACAGTAGGGTGGTCCTTAGTGCCATGTACATTTTCAAATTCATTTATTTTAAGCTCCATCCACCGGAATTCGTTATACTAGTCAAGAAAACTCTCCTGGTGAATTTTATTCAAATTCCAACAGCATTTACCCCTCCCTCATCAACCTTGAAGTTTAGCCTCAGTAGGATGGTCCTTAAAATTGAAAGTCAGAAAGTCTAAGCTCCAACCCCCAGACTAATAGAATGAATTCTGGGTGTTGGAGCTTAGACTTTCCGACTTTCAATGTTGAGGACCACCCTACTGTACAGGCAACCAAATTAAATCGACCATTATCTTGATTGAAATTATGTATTTCCCTAGTTTTTAACATTTTTGAAAACATTTGGAAGAATTAGGGACCCAACTCGGCAAAATATGTAACATAGGTTAATGTGAAGATGTTACATTTTATAACAGTAAATATTGACAACCTGAAGTTTAAAAACTATGAATTTCTGAAAAGCACAATATATCATGATGTAGGGCTGCTCAATTAATCGTATTTTAATCGCAATTACGATTATGGCTTGCAACGATTACGAAAATAACGTAATCGAAATATAACGATTATTTTTTTATTATTATTATTATTAATATATATATATTTTTTTAATTATTATTTTTTTTTATTGGTTTTTCAGTTGAGTTATACTTAACGTTCAGGGTAATCAACTGTTAAAAACATACTGTTAAAAAAAAAATTCTCCAATAAATTGATGTTTTCAAAGTAAATGGATAATCGTTTTTAATAATCGTGATATCAATTATTGAACCAAATAATCGAGATTATGATTTTTGCCATAATCGAGCAGCCCTATCATGATGAGACCTACTTCAACTATCACCAGTTTAAAGTTAATTTCACATACAGTTAGGAAAAACAGGCTTTTGGCTTGTGTGAAATACTTGAGTGTCCCCCATATACATATCAGGTCATCGTTTCACACAATTAATGGTATCCTTATTAATAAAAACGTTATGTCAAATGAACTAATTGAATAACATTATCAATCAATCAATCAATGTTTATTTATATAGCCCAATATCACAAATGTTACATTTGTCTCAGTGGACTTCACAGTTTGTACAGAATATCAGTATGACAATACGACACCCTCTGTCCTTAGACCCTCACATCGTACAAGGAAAAACTTCTGGAGAAAACCCACAGTTTAAAGGGAAAAATGGGAGAAACCTCAGGGAGAGCAACAGAGGAGGGATCCCTCTCCCAGGACGGACAGACGTGCAATAGATGCCGTGTGTAAATTGAAAAGATAATACATTTGCAACATAGGTAGTCCAAATGTTTGGAAATGCATGTGTGTATAATAGGAAGATGAATCCACGAGGATATCCATCCAGGACCTATGATCCAGGACCACAGCCACGACTCAAGATCCAGGGCTTGCGATCCAGGACAGAGGAGCGCAGGATCATCCATGACTCCGGATCCCGGCGTATATAGACACCAAAAAGAAAGAGATTTGGGGAAGCTGGGTTAATCGGAACATGAGAGTACACAGGTATAGACAGAGAGAAGGAAGAAGTAAGATGTCCCCCGACAAACTAAGCCTATATCAGCAAAACTAGGGGCTGAATCTAATCAGCCCTAACTATAAGCTTTATCAAAAAGGAAGGTCTTAAGCGCACTCTTAAAAACGGATAGGGTGTCTGCTGCCCGAACACAAACTGGAAGCTGATTCCACAAATGTGGAGCTTGATAAGAAAAGGCTCTGGCTCCCATTGTACTTTTAGAGACTCTAGGAACAACCAACAACCCTGCATTCTTGGAACGCAATGCCCTAGTAGGACAGTAGGGTATAATGAGTTCTTTAAGTAGTATTCTCAATGATTCTAACATATCATTTGAGCTTTGCTGTATACTGTACGAGTCATGTTTGTGGTATTTTGTGTGTTTACACGTGCTTATGTCCTTGAAAACCCTGCACTGCATCAGTAAATGCTTTCCCACAGGGGAAGTCTGCTGGGAGACTCTCCACCCCCCGTGCATCTAAAGACCCATAACATGGAATAAAGAACCGCATGTTTGTGGCGAGCTCTCTGCAATGAAAATGGAAAATTACTAGTGCATTGATTTGGTCGACGCACTTAACGAAGCAACGGAGAGAGCTGATAATGCTGAAATACTTTAACGCACTGCAGGCCCTACTCTCAACATGCTTTAACCCTTTCAATCAGAGGTCAAGGTCTGGCTCTAACCAAGACATGCACAAGCTATAGGAACCACAACACGGCTAATAGCCTGCATTGATCCACAATTCAATGCCTCAGAGGTTCTGTGACCACTAGCCTACCGAACCCAGCCAATAACTAACTGTCCTTTCCGCTCTCCTGGGATAGAGAAAGATAAATGTGCCTCCTCCAAGGTGAAACGCAAGCTCGAGGTCAGGTTCAAGCAGATGGCTACGTAGAGACATTTAACCCAGAACAAAATGTTTTCAGATGAGGATTAGTCTTCTCCGTACTCGTGCTCCTCAGGGAAATGGCTTTACTGTCTCCCAAAATCATTTGTGTTTGATTTTGGTATTGAGTTAGAAGGCTTCTAAAGCTTGTTCTACCTCTATCGAGTTCTGGTGAAACCCCTTGTGGGATTGTCTGAAAATAGATACTGGAGGTTTTGTTAGGCTGTAAGTCACAGATCAAAGGGGATCATAACTAAAGCTAATAACCATGTTTAGTCTACTCTCTGCACTGCTAAATACTTAGTGGCTCGTAGATTACCTTAATTATAGGCAAAATACTGTAGAGGACCTTATTTTATAAAGATGTATCATTATCAGGCACATACTTTTATATTTCCTTTAGGCTCTGAATGTATTTGAGTATGGACTATTATATGCTATTAGACCTTAAGAGTCTCAGACTGCTAGCAATGCATTTACTGTTGTGGCTAATGACCCAGGGTACACAACTCTCAGGAAATTAAATCAACTGAATAATTTATCCTTCTGGGTATCGAATATAAATATTTGCATTACTGACCAAGTCATATCAAGGTTGCTAGGCAACCTGGTCTGTCTGATAGGCACTGACCCAGGCAGCCATTCTCATGGTTAAAGGTGGGGTAGGTAAGTTTGAGAAACCGGCTCAAGATACACTTTTTGTTATATTCCATGGAATGCTCTCGATAGCAATGAATATCTTAAGTGCTTTGACAAAAAATCCATAAAAAAATGTCATCTGTGGAAGCCGTGGCGCTGTAAAAAGCACGACCAATCATTTTAGCCGGCCTGGCTAAAATAACTGGATGGCCTACCTGCCTGTCAGCCTTCCATCTGTGCACACACTTATCTTGTGCCCTCATTGTTCATGTGCACGTTCGTGTGTGTTGGAGGAGGGGCTCTGTAAGGAAGTGGCAAATGTTCTCCGGTTGTGTATTTTCAAATTCTAGCGCACTCGAGCTGGTTTCTCCAACATTACCTACCCCACCTTAAGTCATTGTTTTGTTAAAAACTAAATATCTGCATTTTGTTTTTAGCTTCTCATGATATAAGTAAGCCTTAATCTCAAGCGTATGCATGTGTGCTTTGGCACTGTTTACATTTTCATTTATGAAAGGTGTCTTCTAGCATACCTGAAGCCACCTACAGTACATGGTTAAATAAGCTAAGAGAAGCTGCTCACCGCTGGATGAGTCAAGTAGTATTCAGCTGGTAACAATGGACTAAGTGCTCTCCCTCTTCATTGGGAGAATATTTTCTGTCTGGGGGAGGCAGGCACACATCAGATACAACACTCTCCTGATATAACTTGCTCATCTATTGATGCAGTCTAAGAGGAAATCACAGATGATGGGACTGCTGTGTGTGTGTACACATGGAGTTGTACGTTAATACGGAACAGGCTATCGGAAGAGTATTTTGATTGCGAGTGTAAAGGCAAAGAGGTAACAGCCAAAGCTTGTTTATTTGTTGTTGTGTTTTGCTTCCTCCTGGTTCATCATGTTTTGTACTTCATATTACCCTGCAGAACCAGCCATCTCCCGAGATCATAGCCTTTGCCCTCAATCTGAAATGGGGTTTCAGAGATATATTGTGCAGCCTCTGACGCAGGTGTGTGCTGTATTCATGGCTACACTGTTAAGTTGAAGTAGAGATATGACTCTTGGCTGGGTGACTGTTGTTGAAAATGTTTTAAAGAAATGCTCTTATGTATGTGTAAGTGTGTGAATATGCATTTGGAGCCAACACTCCATTGGTTTAACCTGCAAGAAGTGAACTGCACCACAGATGAATGTGCTGACCTTTTCCTTGTCTTTGTGCCGCCCCAAATGAACTTTACATTTAACTCTCATTGTAGCGCAGTTTCCTTGGTAACAGCATGTCGTATCAAGTTTACGAGACTTTGGAAACAAAAAGGAAACGACATCATAAGCTGTAGTGTAGTCATGATTGTAATGTCCCTTTGGTTAAAATATAGTCTTTGTATTGTTCCATTGCCTGGGTTTTGAAGCTAAATAATTCTATGCAACAATGCTGCCTTAAAGTCAGTGAGTTAGCTGTGGAGCTCCCACTGTATTTGTTTATATTTTGACCAATCTTTCACAGTAAATGTATACCGTATTAACTATAGCAGTCCCTATCACTTGATACCTTTAATTCCTAATACAATTTAAAAATGGGAACATTCTTTAGCAATTACTGTGGTCATAAAGGCATATTTTGTCCTATGATTTATATGCAGATTTGTTTTCACTTTATTGCCAATGGACGTCAAAGATAATGATATCATTGGTACAGTAGATGTGATTTGAACATTGAATCTACATATGTATGTCATATATCTGTGTGTTCAGACATGACTGAGTCGGATTTCTGGAAATGAGTACAACATTTGACACTGCAGCAATCGGTTGCAAAGGGTTATAAAGCAATGAATTGCCTTCATGAGCGGTGTGTCGTAGCTGACCCTTTTTGATAAGCAGGCCAAACCTGGTTAAAACTTGCAGTTGTTTTAAGAGCACTTATCCGTTTCACCTTTGCCCCTTCGGGGGGCTCACAGTTTTAGGACATTTCTGCCTAGTGAAACAATGTACTTACGAGATGTCTTCACTCCAACATGTATCTTGATATTTGATGCAGCTATGTGGTGACAAACAAATGAGCATTTCTGAGAGTATTGTTTAGCTATTTTCTGTTGGAAAGCATTGGTAATACTACAGACTATCCCAGCATGCATTTGGCGAGTGAGCAGGAATAAATCCTGGTGACAGATCAGCAGTCTGTCAGGCTAACAAACACAGACAGTCAAAACATATCTAGTCACATTCACAGCTAAAGGCTGCTGAAAGTATGTGATCACATTTCAGCTCAGACAGAGAAGAATCAATAAGCGTATGATGAACTAAGTAAGTAAGTACAACTTTATTTATATAGCACCCTTCACAACACAAATGTACAAAGTGCTTTACAGTATACAGTACACAATACACAATTAAAAGTACAACTATAAAATGTAGAAAAAAAGCATAAAACACAGCAAGTAAAACATAGGATGAAACACCAATGAAAAACAGCTACAAACTCACCTCCTCTGACGCCCCACAAGCCTGTCGGAAAAGGTGAGTCTTTAGCTGCCCCTTAAAAATCTCTACTGAGACAGAGGCTTTTAATTTCTGGGGGAGTTTATTCCAAAGCCTTGGAGCCACCGCCTCAAAGCCACGGTCCCCCTTAGTTTTCAGCGTGGTTCGGGGCACCCTTAGGAAGCCTTGATCAGAGGACCTCAGGGCCCTAACTGAGCTATCCGTCCTTCTGCCAAACCTGCTGCTGTGGTTGAATTAATGAACAAATAGATTTCCCCTCATATCAAATGTTTCTGCACTCTCTTTTAAACACAATAGAAATTGTTAAAGCCCAAAGCTGCTCATTTCACAAGGCTCTTGATGCAAAAAACAATGGAGAGCCCTGCTTAGAAAGGGGCTGATTGAAAGGTGATGAAAAAGGGTTTTGAAATATGGGGTGAGGGTGGTGTGTTGACACATATTACTTAAGTAAACACGGCCTGGAGAGTCAGCAGGAGATGACAAACCAGGCTGTTACTGGTCTAATGCATGAATTAAAAGCACTGATGTTGTCATCAAATGCATCTCGTCTCTTTGGATGATTATTTTCCTGAATGAGGTTTAAAGGAATCAATGAATAGAGAGTGAACTAACAATACACCACTGGTTTTGTAATAATCACATTTTCATTGGTGCAAAATGAAAAAATAATGAAGGATTGTTTTATCTCTGGAATCATTTAAAAAAATTGAAGCCAGTCGTCTGCATTTCAACAGTTTAGAAAAACGTATCTGTGTATTTGCAGCTGTGGAAAAAGCTTATTGGATGTGGTGGAGGCCTTGAGATAAGGATACCCAGTGCAATAATTGTCTTAAATGACTTTGAATTATTTTTTCACTATTCAGTGGATTGATTTATTCTCATTCTCTATTCAACCCGGGATTTATTTTGAAAAGACAAAAAGATTATTTGTTGGAGGCACTGAGGAGCACACATAATACAAGTATTTCATACAACACAAAAGAAGTGAAGAAATATTTTAAAATATTATCAAAATAAATGTAAATGTTTAATTCTTCACCACATAGTAGATTAACCTCATGACTACTAAGGTCTTCATAGAGAAATAATAATTCCTGCCATTTGTTCGACTTTAATTTAATTTCTCATAGGACGTCCTTTGACACAAAACCACAGACTTATCTTCGTACAAGATGAAGAAATCTAATTGAATAATCTGTGTGCTATTTACTGTGCTCATCCAGTCATACACAGATCTAAGGTCAAGTATGCTATATATATGCTGGTATCTTTTATCCTCGTGGAAAATTCATCCATCCTAAAAAGAAAATGAAATCAAAACTCCAGTGTGTGAAATGCTCTACAGTCCTCACACTGATGTTTCTAATATGTCAGAATCACTTAGTTTGAGTGCTGCTCCTTTTAAGCATATTTCTCTGATAAGCTCTCCCTCCAAAATGTGACACAACATAAAACTAACGGCAACAGCTTAAAACTGGAGAGCAAAATTGCCCACTCAGAAAAAGGTAAATGGTTACTTTATAAACAATCCGGCGAACTGTTCTGTTCCCATTTTTCTATTTTTGTTAGTTTTATGCATGGAGTGACATCAGTACTTTCTTTGATCTTGGGCAGTGATTACAGAGTGTAAAAGTAGACGGGATAGATCTCCTCATGGTTAAATACCAGAGGAAATGGGATTAGGTTTCCCATGAGCCCTTCTACAAAGCTGACACATTCAGGATCAACACAGTGCTGCCAAAGCGACAGATAACTGCACTACGTCTTTGCTCATATGTCTATCTTCTAATTTCCTTGAGGCATTTTTCAAAGATCTTACAAGAACAGTAGACTTGATTTGCATACAGGTACACTTACTTTGGCTGAATTAATTTCTGAACAATGAATTTACATATTGTATTAAAGGTGAGGGCTGTTGCTAGGTGCTTCTGATGTTACCACAGGCCTGACCATACGTTCAGTTCAGTGAGCAGAATTCAAGAATGTGTCAGTTATTCCTAAAAGCTTTTTCAACACCAAGACGTTAAATGAAAGGAAGGCTGTTATAGGTACAAGTGGAGAGATGTGGACGTTTAACGAACTTGGCTTAGAGTTTTTCCATCCCTGGTTGGATATTATAATCCATTCCTATTGCTGTTCTTACATTGTCCAGTACCTCGTATTGATAGTATCCATATAGCTTCTCTTTACCTTTTTAATAAATAAACGTTGATGTTGAGTTTCTTTGACTGACACGACTTGTATGATACATTCACCAGATTATATTTACTATATAGTAGACAGAGACCCAATAAATGCCTATAGTGGTTTTTGCTATGGATATGCAACTGTGCTTAAGCCCTGCTGTCATGTTCTAATTGTGCTCCCTTACAATATCTCCATACTGTACACACACATATAGTGTCCCTGTTATTTTCCTACACTTTTTCATGTATTTTGGTTTAAAGGTCCCCTATTATACTAATTTTCAACAATATATTATAGTTCTCAGATATATACAAAACATGTCTTTACTGTCAAGTGTTTGCCTTGAAATACCAAACAGAACACCCATTGTAGCATCCCATAATCCCATCTGTTTCAGCCCTGTTTCAAAAGTGCTGATTCTTTGTCTGTTTCTTTAGATGAAAATAAGGAGCCACTCCCCACGCCCCTCTGGGAGATATCTGGTTAAATATTTCATTTCATTTCAAGCCTTAATTTACCCAGATGAATCCCTTGAGATCATTGATCTCTTTTTCAAGGGAGACCTGCTCAAGTAGGTTCCACATGAAACATAAAAACATAAAACAACAGAACAACAAAAAGGACATACAGCATCATTACAGGGATTACAATTTACAATAACTATCCACATGAACAGGTACCAACAGCATCCGATTGAGTAGCATCCAACCGAGCTTTAAAAACATTTAGTGGCACCAGATTGCTCAGTTTCCATTTAATCTGCAGACTATTCCAAGACATAGGAGCTGCGCATCTAAAAGCTGTCTTCCCTAAGACAGTCCTAGCAGTTGGCACATTTAATAAAACTACAGCATGCGATCTAAGGCAGTAGCCACTTACAATTCGCCGTGAGATCAGGGAGCAGATATAGGATGGAAGCTTCCCTAACATGTCTTTGTATATAAAAATAGGCGCTTTCACACTGCGGTACTTTTCCCACAAAGGTTCATGTGAACTTAGTTCATGTGAACTCTTTTATCGCGTTCACACCAAAAAGAGCCGGTACTAAAATTAGTTCATGTGAACCTTTTTACCCCCTCGAAAGTCCCTGCTAGTAGTGATGTGTCGGTCGCAAACGAGCCGGCTCAAATAGCCGGCTCTTTTAAGTGAACGACAGGAGCCGGCTCTCGCCCGCGAACGAGCCATTTTTGCGGAGGAATCTAGATCGGCATGAAGGCATTATGCAATGTGCACATTATCCCGCTTATTACATGGCCACATTCTCAACAAAGTAACGACATGACTCCCAATATTAATGGAAATGCTTTTATGGATTTAGAAAATGATTTTATTTATTTAAATTGACATGCATCCGAAAAGTAGTCCGTTGTTACTGTTTGAACTAGCGTAGCAACGGCAGGAACTGCTTCGATAGTGTTTTTGAGGAGCTTTTTGATTACAGATTTGAAAACATCGTTGCTTGCTTTAAAAGTAGCACAATTCATTATGTCAAACCTTGGAAAGTATCTAGATATCCCTGCCCTAATGCCAAAGTAACTGGCAACTGCATATGTGTCGCTGTTTGATGTCTATGTCTGGACCGCTGCGTAAAAAGGAGGGTTTCTGCCCCATTACTTCTCTTCTTACTTCTATAAGAATAAAACACGGAGGACGAGATCTCTTTTTCTCCCCCTCTTCTGACAGCCCAGCAGCTGATCTCAGAGCACGCTCCCCTCTCCTGCAGGGGGGCGTGGTCAGCTGCAGCTCACAGAATCAGCCCTCTGCAAAAACAGCGCTGGAAAGAGCAAATAGAGCGAAATGAGGCATGGCTAAAATGCAGGATCTTTTTGGTATTTTGAAAAAAAACCTATATTTATATACTTTATATATGTCGATACAGTAGCCCCTTTTTTAAAAATAGTTTTGATAGGTGTTGCTATCTGTTTTGTGTAGCGTGGTTCTACAAGCAAGTCAATGCATTCATTGGGTGGTATCAGAGAGTTGCACGGGTCTGTAAATGCAATGAAAACAATTGGCCACAGCAAATCATTTATATTAAACATGTAATTTTAACTTTTTAATACTTCAGTACAAAGGATGTATTGAATAATTTAAGTGATATATGTGTACACATATAAATCATTAGTCAAAACAGGGCTACATTTGATTGAATTAAAAGGTATAATAAGTGGTAAACTGAAGAGCCGTTTGGGAGCCGAAAGAGCCGGCTCTTCTTGGTGAGCCGAGCCAAATGATCCGGCTCACCAAGAAGAGCCGTAATTCCCATCACTACCTGCTAGAGAGCAGGGACTTTCGAGCGGCTCTTTTGTGAGAAAAGAGCTATATTTCTGATTGGCTGGAAGGATTGCAAACCACGCGCCGCAAAACTCCCAAAAAGTTTTGTGAAGCCGCCATTTTATTATCCTCGCATTAGCATTATTAGCATTAGCCCAGCGCAGAAACGCAGAGAGACTAACTTATGGCAACACAAAATAAAACATGGGAGCAGTGGAGATGAGGAGGTGTCGGCGTTCTGGCGATTTACTCGGAAGGCTTCAGTAGAAGCTGCTGGGAGTCCCAGCAGCTTCTACTGAAGCCAGTCCCTAACTCCGGGGACTTCCGGCCGGGGACTTCCGGCTGGGGACTCCGGGTGGCAGTATACGCGGTGAAGTGGTTTGCGGCCTGCCAGTAAACCCAAAGCAGAAGAAGAACAAGTGACGTCAGCGGCTTCATTTGCTTAATCCACCCCCAGGGACTTTTTCCAGTGTGAACGCGATCTATACTTAGTTCTTGCGAACTAAAGAGTTCACATGAACTAAGTTCACATGAACCTTTGTGGGAAAAGTACTGCAGTGTGAAAGCGCCTAATGTACCAGTGACTGAGCCTCCGTACAGTTAGTGAAGGCAAACCTGTCCTTGCATACAGGGTACAGTGATGGGTTAATACTTTACAGTTTGTCACAAATCTCAGTGCGCTGTGATACGCAGCATCTAACTTGATCAAGTAATGGGCAGGTGCATTCATATAGATCAGATCACCATAGTCCAGCACAGGTAAAAAGGTCACAGTGACTAGCCTTTTCCTGGCCTCAAGCGAGAAACAGGACTTGTTCCTGTAGAAGAAACCTAGCCTAACCCTCAGTTTTTTAAGCAGGTTATTGACATGAAGTTTAAAAGTGAGACAATCATCAAGCCAGATACCAAGGTATTTGTAACAGGTAACCACTTCAAGTTTTATTCCTTGCGTACATGTAGTTGCAATATCCAAAGCAGCCTCTGGTGTCTTTTTAGCTTTAGAAAAGAGCATTACCTTGGTTTTATCAACATTTAAAAGAAGCTTTAGTTCAGAGAGCGGAGTCTGAATAATGTTAAAAAAAGCTTGCAATTCATCAACAGCCTCCTTAATGGAGGGACCTGCACAGTACATCACGGTATCGTCCGCATACAAATGTAAGGTTGCTCCATCGACATTTTCACCTAAACTCTTGATATAGATGGAGAATAATAGCGGACCTAAAACAGAACCTTGAGGAACACCATTAGCAATGTTCAACCACTCAGAAGACAGCCCATCAAACTGAACACATTGGGACCTTTCATTTCAGCAAGGTAGTTCACAAACCACCCCACTGCATGGCTGGATGTGCCAATAATGGCTAGCCTCTGCTTCAAGATGCGATGATCGACGGTATCAAACGCTTTGGAAAGGTCAACAAATAGAGCTGCACAACTCTGCTTATTATCTAAAATACTCGCCATATCATTCACCACTTTCATTGTCGCAGTGATGGTGCTATGTTGCTATAAATAAAACACAATGGCGCTCTAGGAGGAGATTCAGGTGATAAGGGGGGGGGGGGGGGGGGGGGGGGGTTGGTGATTGGCTAATGGGTACACAAGCCAAAAAATCGTAATGACATCATAAAGTGGCCAAAATCTGATCAGCTCATTTTCAGACTGGTTTTTATATAAATGGATCAGGACAGAAAGTGAGGGAATCTTTTTTCCTGAAACTTTTAGAATCTCTTTACACAGAGGTCCCCTTTATACATGTTAATGTATAAAATACATGAACAAGTGGATTTTGCGTAAAAGTTTACCTTTTTAAGGGTCACTATACAGTAGGTTGCTCATTTTCTATCTTTTTTTTTGTTCTTGCTGACTCGTGGCACGCTTGAGCGTCTTTCAATTTAGCTCCTTCTGATAACTTGGCCTCCTCCAATAGATAAATATTAAATTAGAACAAATTACTCTCACTTTCTCAGCAGGCAATCGTGTCCTCTTCCCTCGAGGCTTTTAGCATCACCTAAACATCTACCGCTGCTATCTGAAAGGGAAAAACAAGCGCACACCAGCACATTTAAACTGCTACATTTACGCCTGCATTATCGATAGTTACCATCCAGCTGCCTCCCCTGGATAACTGGTCATTATTCAGATCTGCTCAGTAAATTCACAGGGGGGCACACATTCATAAATGCAACACCTTTCTTTCCCTGAATCTGCATTAATGAATATTTCTCAATAAAATGGAGCATATCAGATAAAAAACAAAAATGAAAGATAGATGTGCTTTGCCGGAATGCTTTTACTTACATAATAAGTGTCATATATATATATATATATATATATATATATATAAGATTTTTTATATATATATATATATAAAAAATCTTCTCGCAAATCCTTTTCATGTTTGTTTTTAGCCCAGAATGTAGGTTCCAGAGAAGGTTGTAATCTTGTAAGCCTGTTTGGGTGTGTAACATTATTAGTATAACACGATTTGGATGGCAAAAGACAAGTGAGTTTGATTGGGTGTCGCTCCCGGGTGAACACTTTTGGATGAAGGTAATATTGTGCAGCATCTGACTATCTGGCACACGTTATTAGATGGTTTGTTGTGATAGGGGCGTGCTGCCATGCTGAAAGCTGCTGCAGATGGCTCATATCTATCTGTGTAGCAGCAGAGAAAACCTCAGCATGTAGCAGTCAGAGCAATATCCTGAAGCAAGTGTGCAATTTGCTCTATCGCCGTTGTTAAATACTTCTTTATAATGTTGAGGTACCTGTGGGCTGGCCTATCTAGTTTTATGGCATAGTATTGGTATATTTATTTCTTTTCCTGAGTTCTATTTTTTTTGTTTATTATATATTGACAACAGTGCCTGCTGAAAATGCTGAGCAATACTCCTGCCTTTACAGTAGTTGCTTCCCCTGCCCATCATTGACTGGTAATATCTAGCTATTTGGGACCAGGCTACTTCCAGGAACGAGTGTTGCTCGTGCTAAACATATTAGCTGCCCTATTTCTAGAATGCAAGTCTGTAAAAATGTCAACCGAGGTGTTATTTTGTCTGGAGATTCAGTCAGTTAAACCCAGTCAGAGTAGAATAAGTAGTATTAAAGGTCACCTATTATGCAAAATCCACTTTTTCATGTCTTTTATACATCAACATGTGTCCCCTCCTTGTAAAGACATTCTGAACGTTTCAGGAAAAAAGATTCTCTCTCTTTTTGTCCTGATCCATTTATATAAAAACCTGTCTGAAAATGAGCTGATCAGATTTTGGACACTTTATGATGTCATAACGATGTTTTGGCTTGTGCCATTAGCCAATCACCAACCAAAGTACCCCCCCCACCTTATCACCTAAATCTCCTCCTAGAGCACCATTGTGTTCTTTTTAACCAAATATCTCGCAGAGGGGCGTGGGACAGACAGAGAATCAGCACTTTTGAAACAGGGCTAAAACAGAGGGGTTTATGGGATGCTACAATGCACGATCTGTTTGGTATTTGGAGCCAAACACTTCAGAGACATGTTTTGTATATACCTGAGACCTATAATAAAGTAATAGAAAACAGTATAATAGGGGACCTTTTAAGGTAATAAATATGTCCCATGGATCTCAAGAGCACGGGCCTACAGGGAAGTCAGTATGATTAACAGTTTTACAGAAAAATCTAAGAAGCAGACTCCATTTTAGTTTGATGACACTCGGTCTCCGAGCATGTGTTTACAATCACTGTATAAACCCACTTGAGTCCTGTAATAATCAGTCCCAAGGTAAAATAATGTGCAGTTTGAAGCAAACCCAACTATATCATATAGAGTTTACTACTCTTTGCTCAAATGTACTATTCTAAAAGCCTGTTTGGTTTAAGGGCATTGTGTGCAGTTATAGCTGTCATGCTACTGCTCACACATTGAACAAAGACATAGAAAGGCACATGGCGCTCACTGATATGAAAGTCTCTGACAGAACATATATCTTTCTCTCACTGTTGAGGGGAAGTACGATTATTTTACCTCATGGTCCTGCTTAGCAAGTCATGGGGAAGATGAGTGATGTTTGGCTTACTATAAAAAAAACACTGGCTTTGATCTGGGATTTGATTTTGAGCGAGGGCCATCCATGCAAACCAAAAATAAAAACAAATAGTGTGCATTCATGGTGCTGTAGGTTTTTGGGTATAAGCATCCATGAAGTAACAGAGCAGTCGTGACTGTGAAGAGGAAGATTAAAGGAAACCAGGGACTGCAAGAAGGAGATTGGACGTTAACCAGAATCATTCATTGTTATAAGAACACAACACTACTTCCTGTTTGATACTTTCTGACATTGTGTGCCACTTGAAAACAAATTCCTTCATGTGTTTTCGGAAAGGAATTCACAACCAAACAGAATCCATGTTTTGTTTTGGCACTGAACGTAAATATGGGCTGTTATAAGCTGTTGGAAAGAATCACCAGTTTCTTGTCAGCATGTTTGCAATGCTTATGCAAATTCAACTAAAGAGCCTCTAGGCCTGACTTTGTAAAGATAGATAAAAGTAATGACTGTTTGTGTAATGTTGCTTACAGTATGCTAACATCTAGACTGAGTGTAGCTGTTTTATATGGGCTCAGAACAGTCTCATAATACACACATGCACACAGAAGGATTCAAACTTGTATTTCCGGATCCATACTTGATACTTGTGTTTTTCAATGCACACACAAATGTATTCCGTTTCATATACATGTAAATAAAATCCAAATACAGAAAAAAGTTTTACATATGTATTTTTGATCCTCACTTATTAGTTTCCCGTTTAAATCCCCTGAACCTGCAAACACAAACAGCTTTCTGTGCACGGATCACTTTGCATTCGTGTGTGTTTTTTTTTAGACTCCCCTGACTGTCAGTCGATTCGTACTTGTAATTTTTCTATCTATAGCCAATCAGATGTCTCCTTCATTCTAAGCCAATCACATGAGCGCGCCCCCACGAGGGTAAGATTACTTCATATACGCATTTTGCGCAGTCCGGTCAGCTCGCTAAACAGAGGGCGGAGCATCAGGTGATCATGCAGAGCAGCGTGTCTCCATCAGACTCACTCAGCAGCTGATCTGATCTCTCTCTTGCGTCTGGTTATACTTCACTCGCGTTTATGTCCATATCGATCAGATCCAGCTCTCCTGATCGGCCTTTATAGAGAGCACCGATCAAACTATTAAGAATGAATATCGGCCGATAATGACCGGCGGGGCTCCCCCCCGTTAACAGGTCACTGTCTAGCACTGGCTTCGTAGTGCACTGATCGATTAGGCTAAGCTAACCTGTAGCTGCTCCCTCCACACTCACAACAACTTCATACAGACATAAATAAAGCGCTGTATTCGCCATACAGGAAACACACATTTAAAACGGTGTTGCCTGCCGTTTTTGTGTACACAAGCATTCATCAATGGTTCGGAAAGTGGCGCTGTACCTTAATAATATAAAGGCTTGTATTTGCGTGCATTTCCTGTTCGGAAAGTGGCGCTGTACTGAGAGTGGAGGGTGTCCTGAGATTAGCGCCTGCAGGCATGCTCCATTGACCTGTCAGCTCCGGACTGCGCAAAATGCGTACATGAAGCGCTACGTCATGAACGCAATAAATCTACCCTCGTGGGGGCGCGCTCATGTGATTGGCTTAGAATTGAGGAGACATCTGATTGGCTATAGATAGAAATAATTACAAGTACGAATCGGCTGACCGTCAGGGGAGTCTCAAAAAACCCACACACGAATGCACAGCGATCCGTGCACAGAAAGCTGTTTGTGTTTGCAGGTTTAGAGGTTTTAAACGGAAAACAAATATGTGAGGATCAAAAATACACATGTAAAACTTTTTTCTGTATTTTGATTTTATTTACATGTATATGAAACGGAATACATTTGTGTGTGCATTGAAAACACAAGTGTGGATCCGGAAATACAAGTTTGAATCCTTCTGTGTGCATGTGTGTATTATGAGACTGTTCTGAGCCCATAGTTTTAAAGCATGAATAATCACAGGGAGAGTGCTCACCTGGAGAACATTGGATAATGTTGCACAGCTTTGCTGCATTTAGCTGCAGTGTGACTCCTCTGTGAAGACTTGATTCGGCCATTCATTATCAAAAAAGGGTGAGCTAGCCGTCTCCCATGTCTTGCATATGGATATTAATGGCTTGCAGTCATTTACATTTCAATCCAGACACTATATGAGAAAATAATAGGAGGCAAACAATGAGCTGGTGGATTGCGCAGGAAAATGATTGACATTTTTCAATTAATACTGTAAGATGAATGGAATATGTTTTGTGCATTAATTAACTGGAGGAAATGGAAATGACCCTCGCTAAGGTAGAATTATGATCATGATCTGTGCACAGTTCTTCTCTGGTCAATTACCCAGCCACCACCAGGAGAGTGAGAGAACACAAGAGTCATTTTTGATGGATGTCGATTCATATTCATTTTGATGGAAAGGTCTCATAACTTCACTAGCAGACTGAGCTCCTGACGAATTAAAAAAAGGTCAGTTTATCCTTTCTACGTCTGAATGCCTCCCTGTGTTTGCATCGGGGTGGCTGTTTGAAAATCTGATCACAGTATGTAGACAAATGTTATGATGAACGAAGCTGCCTCTCTTTCATGTATCACACATGGTTATGTAGTTGTTGGTGTTCAGAAAGGATGAAACTGTTGATGCAGGCTTTACATTCAAATGAATTAGTTCCTGCTTTTTTATAAATGTATATTATCCCAACAAAGGCATTTCCTACACACAGTTGAGCTTTTAAGCGAGCATGCTGAGACTTCTCGTACAGAAAAACATTACAAAAGTAGAAACCGGTCAGATTGACAGCATGTTCAACATCAATTTAAATATATCAGGACCCATACTAAAAAAAGAAGGTCTGACTGGTAGTCACTCTTGACACAAACATTATATATTATTTCTACTTTCCCCTCACCTTAAAATATGCAATCTTACCTCAGCACTTTAAATGCTGCCTGCAATTCTTCTCCACGCTTTCATGCAAAAGAAAGAGAATGACACACTGCTATGATGTCATATGTCGCTGTCATGAAATATTCATAAAGTTTGCCCAGGGTTTGCATTCAGTTTAGAATATGAATAGCTTGAAATATTCTGCCGCACACCATTGATTAAAGTGTCATTAGTTGAGTGACTCATCACAGAGGAGTGTTGCTGAATATTGATCGTTCTCTTGACTGAGCCCTGCAGAGGACACTTTCCAAATGTTCTTCTGCCGTATTTAGAGGAAATATTTTCATATATATTGGATTCACCACTGCACTGTCTAATGAACCTTTGAGTTGTCTGTGGACACGCTTATATTGACACAAGGATAGGATTTCAGTTCTGCTTCCTCTCTGCTTCCTCCCTTTCCCTCAGATAATTACACTTTAGCTATGTTTGATTTCCTCGGTCCTCATCGGGACGCTCACACGAGTTCTATCGGGCTGCTCCTGACACCAGTTGTAAAAAGCAGTGAGAAGGGCAATACATCAAGTTTAGTCATCCTCGGACCAATAGTCCAGACTTGTAACTCCTTGTGCCTTTGAGGTCCACCCTTGAGTCCCACTGTTATAAATTAAGTAGATGTATGGGAAAGCACAATAGGACACCTTGTGTACCCAAAAGTAATCTGAAATGGAGGGTTTGATGAGTAAAGGCTTTGGCGTATTCAGCCAGTGGGAAAAGTTTGCACAACTGAGTTATATTATTTTGAAATGTTTTGTCAGAAGATGACTTTTTGCTCTGTAGTTGGCAGGACACACTTCGACCTCTCAGCTGAAGGCTTGACTGTAATCATAAACTTATTTTAAAGCTTATTCTAAAATTATTTAGAAGGGCATTTAAATAAGATCCTTTGTTAGAAATATCGTATTAGTTATGCATTGGGCTGCAGGGTGGTTTAGTGAGCAAGTTGAGAGGATGAACCTCTGAACTGAAGTGTCCTTAAGTCAGACACAGGAGCCCTTTGATGAGGGGTTAG
The DNA here is from genome assembly GCF_902827175.1 of Gymnodraco acuticeps. Classification (NCBI taxonomy): domain Eukaryota; kingdom Metazoa; phylum Chordata; class Actinopteri; order Perciformes; family Bathydraconidae; genus Gymnodraco; species Gymnodraco acuticeps. The sequence goes on from NW_022992351.1 coordinate 6,084,806, forward strand.
GCAATACAAAAAAAATCAATATATCACATCGGATTACTTTCCATGACATGATCCTCAGAGCTGCAGTTTTTCAGATGTCTCCACAGGGCCTCGGCTTTTTTCAAATGTCTGACTCTTGTGACACTGAAGGAGAGACTACTCGAGGCACAACACACACACACACACACACACACACACACACACACACACACACACACACACACACACACACACACACACACACACACACACCCACACACACACACCACACACACACACACACACACACACACACACACACACACACACACGCTGGTTTGCTGAATGACTGACATCTTAATACTATCCTCACTTTACTTTTTCACTTCTTAAAGGCTCCTTAATAATATTATAATTGACTTCACAGAGGGGCTCTCTGTGCTCACTGAGTTAGAAAATCATATTTGGATACACAGCTAGCAAACTAATCCCAACCATGCAGAATGCTGGACTGGACTGGTAACAGCTGCAAGGCATCTTTAAACTCTTGTGTATCTCCCTATTGGCTAGAAAAAAAGATTAGTCACTGCAAAATAATTTTTTACCATATTTTTTAGCTTATCTTTGACTTCCTTCATTTGCTTTCCAAGCCCAGCTGTAAAGTGCTGGAGGATGTTGGGTCACGGCTGCTCTGTCAGCTTAGGGTCAAAAAGAGATGACCTTTTATCTGACTAAATCTAGACAGGAGAAATGACTTTCAGATTTGAACAGGATACATTATGATTAGCCCGTAGGTGGAGCTGTAAAAACGACACATTAATCTCTTCATCACCATTTGATCATCGCAGTCCTTCAACTTCACTTCATGATTCTCTTTGTTTCACAGAATCACTCCAAACTTTTGATTGATAATAAGACACCTATCACTATACGTCACCTTCATCACATCTGTGAGTGTGTGAGTTAGTGGCCTGTCACACTACTACAAGGTTTTTTCTTTGAAAAGTTTCATAACACATTACTTTCATAATAGGTTTTTTTCATGGCGGACATTTTGACATGTCATAGAAGGAAAGGCACAGGTGTTGATAATCAAACTAACGATGCCTGAATCCCATTTAGCTGCTTTGATTTCAGAGTCCTATTATCATGCACGCTGGCTTACTGTCACTCTGACATTTGAATTGTTAATGTCAACACCTGTGCTTTTCCTACTATGAAATGTCTATTTTCTAGTTTTAGCTTACTAACACTCAAAACCCCACTGGGAAAATCTAAATTGTTTATTCACAATTGAATTGCAGTATTGTACATGCCAACTATTTGTATTATTTTGCCAGGTAGATCAGTCATGTTAAACTATCAGTATAAGGAAGAGTTTGGTTTAACATTTGTACAAAAAACACAAAACATAAAAACCTACCAAATGGTGTGTGACAGCAAGAAACGTTCACTGATGATGGTCCTTGTGTAAATATATATATATATATATATATACATATATATATATATATATATATATATATATATATATATATATATATACATATGTTAGATAATGCTCCTTTTACCCATAAACAACTAGGTGTCCACAATCGCACTATTATTAATAAATACCTTAGGACAAGGCACACTATCAGGCAGGAATTGAAGGAACAGTTGCCACTCTCATACAGCAATGCCTCATACAACCCAGGGGCTGATTTGGCTTGTCCCTTCTTCCTTGGCTCAGAGTGAAATCACAAAACATTCATAAAGTAGGTGTCCATATTTCCTTTGTTTCCATAACAGCACTTAAGCTGTCAGTAAGCACTTTTCACGAATTTAATACTGGTACAGGTAATGAGTTCATTTGCAAAGATCTGCATATTTTGAGGAGAAGTACAATGCATGAAAAAGACGATTCCCCATGGTCTTTAGAGGCTTCTCTCCCCACTCCCAGAACTGATTCTGTTTTCTATGTAATCATGATGACAATGGGAGCTACTTCATTCTGCTGCAAATGCATCAAGCGTAAACATCATTAGGTATTGTTATGAATTTCATTCATTTACAAAATGAAGTTTGATATGCTTCACTAAATTAACACATGCCACTGAGCTAAATCCAGATCTAAATTAAAAAAAAAAAGGGAAATAAACTGGAGCCAACATCATTTAGCGGTTTCAATTATAATATTATTTCTTTTGTATCTTTGCGTAATGACTTGAGAATCGAATATACTCAGATTTTCCAGGGATCTTCTGACGATCTTATGCATCATTGGGCCCATAGAGCACTTGTGTTTCCATTAAACCCCGCCTCCTAGCTGCTGCCTCGAAGCAGAGTTGTGTCCGATACAGACTCATGCTAATGAAAAGAGAGGGAGAATAAAGGCTTTTATCGCATTTCACAACTTTTAGGACCTTATTATTTAAAAAAGGCCTTTTAAAATGTTTGTCCTGGGAGATTGATTGATGTAAAAAGAAATATCCACTGATTTATAAAGGTATTTTTCCCAATATAAGTCAATGGAAAAAATATGTTTTGCCCCAATAGAGTGGTGCAGGAACGAGTCCTAAAACCCGGAAGTGAGTGAGCATTTTACCACTTCCGGTACCCTCGTCTCAGACTCAATGGTTTTTTGAACATGTTTTTGGAAAATAGCTTGAAATAAGGTCTGTGGTTGACACACATTTAAGAGACGGATCACGTTTTGTTCTACGACATTAAATACATCAGCAGTAACCCCACTGGTGATTTATGAAGAGTTTAAGTGTCTGAATAGGATTACAGAAGTTGTTGAGGACGTTGTACGTCATTACGCCGAAAACGTAAACACTCCCGCTAAGTTAGTTTGCCCCTGTTCTGCTTGAAAGCAAATACCCGCCTCCTGCAAACTGTTAAAACAAACGCTTTTTTTATTATATTTATTATATTTTTGAATATGGATCTTTAGTTGGCGTGACGTTGAAGTCGTGCGACCCTACTGTACTCGGCTGTAGTTCGTTTATAACATAACGTTAGCATTTTGCAAATTTTTAATTTAGCATCCCTAATGTGTAGATTCAATTCTTAGCAACAAGGAATTTGAATTACGTTTGAACTTTTAATGAGGCTATTGTATATTTGGTTGTCTCTAAACTGCATCTTAAAAAGAGGTTTTCTGTAGTGTAACATTTCTTCTGCTAATTCTGTCACAAATACACTAAAATATTGTATTTTTCACCATCATTGTTGTTGTTGAAGTGTAGGAAAGCTTGTCAACAGGGTGCTATGCCTTTTGAAGCAAAGTGCTTTTGAAAGGATGCATCAAGCCAGCCAGCATCATCCCCCCTACAGCACCTAAACACAGCTCCTCTCAATCCTCGTCACCGAGAGGATGGCTGCTGAATATTGAGCAGAGAAGACAGGAGCTGCGCCTCAACCTGAAACACACAATTATTATCTCTCTCTTTCACTCTCTCTCACACACAAAGACAGGCATACATGCACACACTTACACACACAATTAACTACACTAAATGAAACTGTACACACCTACACAGGGATTCTAGCTCCCAGAACACTAACGGCATCAGACGAGCAACCACACACTCCCTTTCAGCAGGAGAAATGGACCATCTGTGAGCTCTTCAGGCCACCAGCCAATGACATTGTTTAGGACTCTTTTTAACGACAGTCGTGAACTGCATTTTGAGTCTTTGTTCTGCCATCTCGAGCATTCGGTCTTGAAAAAGCCCTTTTTGTTCTTGTTGTTTTGCAAACATCTGCCTGTGTGTGGATGTAAAAAGAGCCAATGTAATAGAACAAAGCCTCTCCAATTTCTCAGTTACAGTATAATGTTAACTACAGTCATCTCCAATAAATTAACAGAGGAGGAGGTAAAACACACTTGCAATGCAAATGAGACTTTATTTTGATACTGATCTTAAAAGGTCGAATATTGAGTTCCAAACAAATGCTTTCCTCTGATATCACCTAATTGCTTAATTTGAAGTAATTTGATAGAAAGCCACTGTCTTATCTTTGAGTAGGCAGTTAAGACTTTAATATATTTTTGAACAATGGTTGATTGTATGGTTGGATTCTGTAGACTCGTTTATTTAGGAACATACAGTAATTCCAAAAAATATTTAACATTTATATATTCGCTCATATTTGTTTGTAGTATCGTTTTTTTACAATAAATTAAATGTTTTAAATAATTGTTAAAGCCGCCCTCTAATGCTAAGTTTTAGATGTCATAATTGTGTTTTGTGTCTCTACTGTGACCTGTTTACATGCTTTAATGTTCAAAAAGCACTTTATTTTTCTCATACTGCCTGTGCTGCAGCACCTCTTTTCACCCTCCGTCTGAAACCAGAACCCGGGGTGTTTCTCAATCTCGAGTAAAGCTGCTCCAGAGCCACTACGTCATCGAGTGCCGCGGAAGTACTGTTCCAATATCCAGCATACTTGGAAATCTACCGAGCCCGGCGTACTTCGTTTGGAGAAATTTCGAGGCTGCACATGTGTAGACTCCGCGGTCTTAAGATCCCCACAATGCTTTGCGCACGGACCAATTTCCCCAAATCTGTGGCGGAAAATGTAAGGCGGGGCCTCTCATTCAAGCACACCTGCACACTTGCTAGCCTGTTCCACTCTTTGTTTTCCGAATGCCAGGAAGTATTCTTGCCTCGCTTCTGAAGCAAGACGCTCAGAAGACATGTGCTACCAAGCAAGTGTACTCGAGATTGAGAAACACCCCCATTCTGCTCTGAATGGTTAGCTGGCTGGCTCTGTTGTGATTGGTCTACCGTTAAGAGATATCCCCTTCCTTAGCCTGTAATCACTTACACCAAGTTGAAGCGCTGGCCAATAGAAGCGTTAGTGATGTCACTATGTCGACGAAGTTAACAAAGGACTACAATCGAGGCAAGGGGTGAGTGTGTGGGAAATAATCTTCCTCCGTTTTGGATTTTAGCCTTTGTAGACCATTTACATGCACCAAAACCTATATATCACTATAGAAATGAGAAAACCCCAAAAAGCATAATATGGCCTCTTTAACATAGTAGCACCGATTTTTATTAATACTTTTTACCTTGTGTATTCAGTTGGAAGATTTTTTAATAGTAAAGTTTGTTTTTGAAGGTTAGGTTTGGGCACACAATCCACATCCATCTGTAACACAAACACAACCTTCAGATTCAGTTAGACATGAAAGTATGTTCCTCTTTTTCCTGTAAACCCGTGTAAGATCTTTGTTCCTGTCTTGTCTCACTCAAAAGGAACGTGTATCTTCATTCTCATCAAAGCACACAAACCTGTTTTTGTCTGAGATTAGCCTTAAGCCTTGAAAGTCCATTTAGCTGTTTGGTCTGCCCAAAAAATGTCAGTTTGCCATCTCTGTCTGGATCTGCCTCACGCTGACAGCGGCCATGTGAGAGCACGAGGATGTGAGCAAGAGCTTAGTGAGAATAGAACAAGAGATTAGATAAATTGGGAGAGTTTCGATGAGCATACAGGATATTCCAATAAAAACACTCCCTCTAACCTGCTCACCCTTGTCGGAAAGAATGAGAAACGTATCTGTGTGTGCCAACAGACTGTGTTTACCAGGCTGCGTCTGTGTATTTTATTTCTTAGCCGGCAGTACAAGCAGTGCTGACGGCAGAGGCATCGATATCCATTCACTGGGAGTCTGTTCGCTGCCTGACATGAGCTGCTCAAGTCGTTGAGGTGATTATACAGTAATAACAGACATTGTTAAGGATAGAAAGATAATGAGGGACAAAGGAAAGCAATGAAGGAAAATCAAACGAATGAAAACTACCAATTTAGTTATTTTTCATCAACAGAGGAGTGAGATATTTTGTGTTCATACACAAACAGCATCTTTACTTTTCTTTGATTAGAAATAAAAATAAAACAATAACTGAGAAACTATGAAACTGTGCTCTAAATTATATTTAACAGCTGAATAGAACACAATTAGTAGACTTAGGCTAGTTGCCTTTTTATTCCTAAGAAACTTTTAAAGACAAATTGTACACATAATACTATTTTTCCAAATGTCAAACAACAATGTTTGACAACTGCCTTTGTGTGAAGGATTCCTGTCCTACAAAAAATGTTAAATGTTACACTTTTAAAAAATGTTTGAATACATTCTTACATGAGACAACATCTGCACCCTACTTCAGAGAAAAGGAATTGAAGGGAGTGTTCTTCACAAACACTTTATGTTGCTCGGACTAACAACTGTCTAGATATTCCCCTGGGGTTAGGCAGACAGTTTGTGACTGTACAGAGCCACCTATATCCCATCCCTCAGCTTCTTAGCTTCTACTATCCATGTTCAGATAGTTTGAACAGTATAGGTAGGAGTGTTCAGAACAAGCAGATGAGTGCAGTAACCATAGTATCGTTTTTTCCTAAGGGGCGGGGTAATGCACTATCCTTTGCTATAGAAAACCGTTGTTCTCAAACTTCGGCACAAAGCAGGATGGGATCATCAGTCATCTGGGTTGTATGTGGATTCAGGCTCATTGTCTCACTTAGTTATTCTTCTAATTTTATTTGATCCCTAATCTATTATTTCCTTTCACTGTATATCCCTTTAAAAAAAACAAATAATAAGTATTCAAAGATATTTTTGTGCCAGAGAGTGACTTTATTTGGGATAAAGAGTGAAAGCTAGTGACAGAGGGGAGGACATTGCCTCTAATGTTCGCCCGGCTCAGGATTCAAACCGGCTTACTAGGCAGCGTTCACCGCACATGGGCCACCAGCTCTAACCACTGAGCTACCCGGTGGCCCTGAATACTAATCTTTAACATCTTACACTTTACAAATAGTCTCTTTTACTATTCAGCCAGGCTTAGATGTGTTCGTTGATGATATTGAGAAGCAGCTGGATAAGGGAGGACCAATGTTCTGTTGCCAATTTATATCAATGCATGGGAGTAGGTCTGAAGACATCTTGTTTTTCTTATGGCACAAAACTCACCTGCTTTATCATATCAGACTTTAATCAATGCATTTTAATCAAAATTAAATCAATCATAGCTGTAAAATGCATCTCAAATCTAGCCATTGATCTTGAGAAGGTGTGCCTTGTTTTCATCCTGAATAATAATTGCAAATGTTCTTTAGAAATACTGGGTTGTTTGGTTATAATACTGACTCATGCGAGAAGGAACAGAATAGTTTCTGATCCTGTCACGTAGGATATGTTTCCGAAATGTGAAATCTCCATTTGTGGAAGGAGCCTGAGGGCATGTTCAGTTTCATTCCTTTGGTGGCTGTCTGCAGCCTCTACCCAAGTGACAAGATGTAAGACGTTCTGCACAACAGTGGGGGCGTAATTGACACAGACCTGGTGTATGTTAGGAAACATACACCATACTCTCAGTATCTCTCTTTTACTCAATACCCCCCTCTATTTTTGCCCTGCCACCTGAGTGTGTGTTTGTTATTTGTGTGTTCAGAATCTGCAGTGAAAGGTTTTTTGCTTTGTCCCATTCTCCCCTAATATAAGATAATCTTTATAAGAGATCAAGATAACGTTTAGCTACAAAACACATTTTCTCACTCCTCGGGGACGTTACATCTTTTCCTTTTAACAGGAAAAAAAAAACAAGCAAACCCAAGAGCATGGCCTGCATCACAGCACCTTTTCCACCTCATTGGCTGGCCTTTCCAGATGCTATCAATGAGCAGGTGATTTTGGTGCAGCCCATAAGTTCTGCATTGCAGAGGTATAGTCTGAATCACTAAATACAGATTGTGCTCTAGCTATCTTTACATTGTATTTCTATTATCTGCACAGCAGCAACCCTGACTGCTGTGAGCACAAAGCACCATAAATAGATTATTCTTGCTAGTGCTGAAAAAAACGATTTTGCTTTGTCTCATCATTGGATTGATTAAATACATATATCGTCTTTAATATCAGGCCTATGAAGTTTGTCATTGCACACATACACACACACACACACACACACACACACACACACACACACACACACACACACGTATTAATGTGTGTTTTTACATGATTACACAATTCAGTGATTCATTAATGAACTGGCGAAAATAAATAGGGGTGCACCGAATGGGAAATTCTTGGCCGAAACCGATACCGAAAATAGGAAACAGTTGGCCGAAAACCGAATGCCGAAAGGCCGAAAATGATTAATAGAAATATATATATATAATGTATACATTTTTTACCAATGTTGTTCAGCTACCTGATTATGGAAATAGACATGATTATGGCAAAACTTAACTTAAATAATAATCACTATTATGGGTCCATAAAACATTTATTCAGCACTTTTGAATGCATACAGTACATTTATATATGTCATGTATTATTGCTAAAAAACATTATATCGCAGTCTTAGTGTCGCCAACTCGTTTCTAATATGCAAAGACAACAAATGCGTCTATGATGTGTTTTCGATCAGACGAGATCTCTCTCCCCCGTCTGTGTGCGAGGGGGCGGGGCAGTTTACACACACGCAGCTGCTACATGCAGCGGAGCACACTGCGGAGATGGCGGAGAGAACGCGCTCCGAGGTGTGGTTAAACTTTACCCGTCTCGATGTGGAGAATACTTGTTACCATAAGTGCAATAAGAGTTTAGCATGTAAGCACGAGCAATTTGTCTAAACATTTAGCAAAAGTGCACCGCATGCAGACGGAGGAATGTACCGGGTTCGACCGTCTTTCTAGCAGCTCTGTAGCTCCATCCACGAGTAACGTTTCCACGTCAGGTGTTATGTATGCTAGCAGCAACACACGGAGTTAACTACATGATGCAAACATGGGTTAATGATTAGAGGTAACTGAGTTATTTAGTTTGTTAAAATTTCAGCTATTCTGTTTACAGTCTGTCATCAGATTATTTAATACGATTTGTTAAAGGCTCAGGGCAATCTCGATGACAAAGGTCAATGTCCCCCCCCCCTGTGAGCCAGCCGCGAGCATGGTCGCCGCGTCTTTATTACGTCATCACAACAACACGTTAGGTTACCAACGTAAGCCTGTTCTGACATTCGGTGATATTTTTTCGGTGCTAAAACCCTTTCGGCCGAAAGCCGAAAGGGCCTTTTTAACCATTTTCGGCCGATAATTTTCGGTGGCCGAATATTCGGTGCATCCCTAAAAATAAACTATACAACATACAGTTGTATAGTTTAGGCAGTTGTCCATGGCTGTCTGAATATTTGAGCATTTTCATGAGACAGCACAGAACCGGAATAACTTATTGTAAAAAATGAAATGTCATATATAATACAACTGTTCTGTAAATAACTTTACTTTGAATCATGTCAGTCTCGTTTCTGAATTATACTAGCAAGCATCATTTTTAGTAAGTTAACAGTTAACCATTTTTTCTTTTGCAAGACGGATACAGTACAATTGATGATAATTGTAAGTGCTAGTTTATTACAAACTGCTTTTGGTGGAGAACACAGAGATTACAAACTACCACCTGAAACATGAAAAGAGCAAATATGTTGTAACAGTGAAAGATATTTTACTTTCTCTGGTGTTTCCTTTACCACCACAGCTGGATTCTGTTTTGTGTTGTTGCTAGGCAACAAATACTGTTACAGTGAATACTTGTGAGTCTTGACTGTTATTGCTTAGTAACACAATTACGCCCCAGTAAGTAAAAACTGAAATCAGCGAGGCTTGAAAACCACGGAGCTCAGTGCTCAAACTTTTTTTGCATGACTTAAGTTGAATCCGGTGACTTGGCTGCAAAAGGCCGGTGACGATGAAGAACGGTCGCACAGCACCGAGCCCACTCCCCACTGTCTCTTTTCATATGCTAATCCAAAGCCACAGCACGCCCACCAATTACTGATCCTCAGTCAGCCAGTGGGTCCCGATGCCCTCCACTGACCAGCAGACATATTGAAAACCCCCTGGGAGAGACATCATTTATGTGATGTACACAAAGACATTAATCAAGTTTACTTCTCATGTTCACTTAACTCACAATTAACCAGTAGCTACTCCTAGATTTATGAGATAAAAATGGTCATCTGAAAAAACGACTTATAAAAACTCAAACATTTCTTTGAGGATGTGATTCATTGTCCAGCTGCTGCTCCATATGGCGTTCTGGGTAAAAGCCAATTATAATAACCAAGGGCAACAGTGGTGTCTGCATGGCTCTATTCTGTTTTTAATCCGGTTTCAGTTGGTATGGAGATTGGGAAAGATAAGTACATAAGTTTTCCATGCTAAGAACTAGTTTAGCGTTAGAACTATTAACGAAGCACTTTTATACTAATAAAGGACTGGCTTACCTAAAGCCAGTTGAGTAGCACTTGAAATGTTTGGCTCTATGAAACCTGATGTACTTATATGATTCTGTTTTCTTCAAGGTTGTGTCTTCCTGGTCGAATGTACTTATTGTAAGTCGCTTTGGATAAAAGCGTCAGCTCAATGCAATGTAATGTTTAAGGAACTGAAATCGGATTCAGTCCTGCTCCCCACCACAGCCTGGCTCCCAAAAGCTTCTCTTCCCAAAACTGTCAATTAACCTAAACAAGCCAAATGTAACCTAGGAAAAGTTTAAGCCACATAATGGATCAAGACAAACTGAATGTAGATCTGATTTCACATGTTGGTGCACACAGTTTTTGTCTGTCTGAAAACATATCAGCCTACATCAGTCTCATATTTGACCTGCCTTCATCTGTCAAGTGAAAAGATGTATTCCCGATCATAGTAAGCTTATAAAATCCTAGCTCGGCATGAGGAGAAATTCATCAGCTGGTTCAGAAGTAGTTTAGTGGACTTCACTGACAGGCAGACTGGAACCGCTGCCTGGCCTCATGCTGCTTCCTGTTTCTCCACCATAGTAAGCGCTCCAGTGACGTCACTTTGAATAGTTTGTGAAGTTAACAGCCTGCCATGCTGTTGCCCCTAGATTCCTCTGTGTACAATTACACCAGTGTTAATTTCATCAACGAAAACTATGACGAAAAATATTCGTCAACGACCTTTTTTACATGACTAAGAGGAGACGATGACGAGCTAAAAATAGATTTTTGATAATAAAAACTACTATATTTTGTTTCCGTTGACGAGACGAGATGGGACTAAGGTGTTAATGGTGGACTATCGGACATTCAAAATGCAGGATATTTTCCCCCAATTGTCCGTCTTGTTTGTCAAAAATGCATCCCTGTCATTGGTTGAATTAGTTGGGATTCTGAATCTGCACATGTCACTCATATTACACAAGTAAAGGGTTAAGAGAGTGAAATGTTGCTTTACGAATTTTCAAAATTAACACTGAATTACACAGCTTAAATCATGTCGCCCTAGGTAATATGTATGCCAACATATAGTATAAGCAGGTTTACTGACAGGATACACACTCCTGAGAAAAGACAAACAGTGTAAGGGGTGCTATAGAAGATATATACACAGATAAAAACAAATCCACTCACTTCAGATACCACCGCATCTTTATTACCCAGATGGGTCCAATAGACTTTTATGACACGACAAGAGATGAATTCCATTAATGAACATCAAGTGACTTTGGGATTGTGTGTGTGTGTGTGTGTGTGTGTGTGTGTGTGTGTGTGTGTGTGTGTGTGTGTGTGTGTGTGTGTGTGTGTGTGTGTGTGTGTGTGTGTGTGTGTGTGTGTGTGTGTGTGTGTGTGGTGTGTGTGTGTGTGTGTGTGTGTGTGTGTGTGTGTGTGTGTGTGGTGTGTGTGTGTGTGTGTGTGTGTGTGTGTGTGTGTGTGTGTGTGTGTGTGTGTGTGTGTGTGTGTGTGTGTGTGTGTGTGTGTGTGTGTGTGTGTGTGTGTGTGTGTGTGTGTGTGTGTGTGTGTGCGTGCGCGCGCGTGCGTCCACCCTCCCTCCCTCCCTCCCTCCCTCCCCTGTGACTAATGTATCATATGCAGCAGCAGGGTCGTCTATAAATAACAACATGATGTTCATTTACTGAGCGGGAGGGGTGACTTGTGTCTGGGCAGATTGATGAACGGGTGGAGTGCATGTGTGTGTTGTTCCCCATTCTCTCACTCGCATGCTGTAGCGTTCGGTCAGTTAGGTTGTATGTGAGACAACAGAGTAGACTTTAATATTGAGCCCACACACACACACACACACAGAGTGCCTGAGGCAACCGCAACGATCTTTCTGGAAGTACACAAACCTTTCTCGCCAATTTGTGCATTGTGATGGCCAATATGTGCGAACCACATGCAGTATGGGTAAGGGTGAAACTTCACGAAAAGCTGGGAAACAATAACAACAACAACAACAACAGCAGAGTGAGTGGGCATGCTCTTGACAGCCCAATGTCAGATTACAGCAGAGAAATGCAGGATTGAGTAACTATCCACAGTAGTTCATTATTAGTGCGTATTCCTTTACAACAGTTAAGAGTCTGTAAGTACTGGACAGTGAATTCTGAGAACACTGAACATACTTTTTATTTTAGCTTTCATTGATATATCATTATTGTGCCTCTACTTTTCCAGTACATGTCTTGGGTTCAGGTGCCCTGCCTTGTGTAAATGCCTAATTTCCATAGCGTGGTTCGACCCTTTTCTCTATTTCTTTTTCCACTGCAGATAGTATCCCTTCAGTGTAGGCGGGATTATCTAAACCGCATCAAACTGCCCTGACATCATCTTCTCTGCTTCTCTTCCCTGGATGCTTTCATTGGCAGTCAAACAGAGGAACATCTCCACTTTGTCAATTGTAGGCCATGTTGAGGTTCTGGGTGCTCTCATCTTTAAAACAAATCTAGGTCTAGTCAAAAGACAGTTCCATCTTATTACAAAACGTGTTCATATTGAGAGGAGCTTGGCCTTTTTAAAATGGCAGGTTTGTGCAGGATGTTCAATGTCGTGCCAATGACTTCTGACCATTATTAGTGACAACTCCGCTCATTTTAGAAAACTCAACTGAGGTGTTACCAACAAAAGTACCAAGTTACTATGAACAACTTTTGCTGATGGAAAACCGAAAAAAACAAACGAGCCATGTTAAGGAAATGTGTGTTAACCACACAATTCATCTCAAACACAATACACACAAAAAGTAATAAATACAAAATATATAAAAATACAGAAACTTAAAATAATCAATATTGTTGTGAGTACATAGTGTGTAGATGTAGGATGATGGGGAACATGCAATCATACGGTTCAAATATAAATGTATGTTAAATCACATGAACAAAATGTGATATTGACTAGCATGTTATTTCTGTCAGCTCTGCAGCGTCAGTATTCAGCTGCTTCTGATTCATCAATAAGGAGTTTCTGTCCCATTAGTGTCCGTCCCTTTCTTATCTGATTGCTGGTTATTACTTGACATTTTGAATGTCATTGTCCTGCAATGCTTCAACTAGAATAAAAGCAAAAGCAGTTTTCCCACCCTGACTGCAGGCACAGTACTTTGAACAATACTCCTCTGTGCTGCGGCAGAGAGGAGAGAGACACTTTAATGTTTCCTTCTCTGAGAGTGAAGAGCCTTATCTGTAAACAGGTGGCAGTCACTGTGTGCTGTTGCCTCAGTCGCCTTTCAGTCTTCTTTAATAAAGGAAAATAGGGATAAAAGCACAGCAGAACTAAGGAGTGGTTATATACAGTATAATAAAGACAGAAGGAGACTTTGAGGTGTGTTAGTCCTCTGTGAGTTTATGAAAATGTTGTGATTAACGTGCCTGAATGGGGAAGTTCGCTTAGGACAAAGGAGTGAGCAGCGTTCTCCACATTGCCAGTTTTAATGGGAAAAAGCACATGTTCTCAAATTTGCGCACTAAATTTCAAGGTAAAAATATAAATAATAAATCTACATTCATAGCATTCTTTTGGTTTTATTATTATACTCAGGGCTGCAAATAACTACTTTCATTACCTATTCATCTTGATTGAATGTTTGAACATTGCTCAGTTTATAACTAAAGCACAAAAATATTTATTTCCAATAAAAAAAGTCACAAGAGAATCCGCACATTTGTTAGGCAGGGATTATCATTTCGTTTTTGGTTTGTTAAACTTTTTGTTGACTGAGTGACTTAAACAAACTATTGCCTCAAACGTTATCACGGTTTCAAAAGAGCTCAATTTCAAGTTTTTATGTAATTTTAATTTTAATTTTAAAAACTGTGATAATTGCAGTGATCCTGTAATGAAAGCATTGTTTTCATAACTATTTTTTTTTTTTTCCCGCAACTGCCTCTTTGTCAAACTAATGATTTCCTTCCCATTGTCCATGAGTGCAGGGAGGGAGGTGCATGCGGTATAAACAGACTGAAAAGAGGAAAGGCTGAAGTGTTCTCTGAAGTCCGTTTTATAGCTCAGTGCAATGTGTTGTGTTCAGTCAAACACACAATCCCTGAACTTTGCAGCATTATCTCCTAAAGACAGCTGTGCTGAGGACCTCTGACTCCCATGTGCTTATATGGGCTAGCTCACTCCTCCCCCCTGCATTTCTCTGCAAATGGTACAGTCCATTTAAAAAGGCGCTTGTCGTCTCTCAATGCTCTGTGTCCTTTCAACAGTCAGCTGCAGGGAGCACATTTCACTGGGGCAGTGCTGGCTCTCTATAACACACACATACACACACACATACACATGCACTCTCATGCTGTTACGTTACTCTCAGGCACACACACTAACCGGCATGCTTGCACACTAACACACTCACACTACACATACATTATCTCTAGAGCGCAAACTTCTTCCAGCAGTTACACATTTCCCCTGAGCTGGATGCCTCTCTTTAAGGGAATGGACAAACTGCTAATCTAAAGGATTTAACTTGGCTTTCTTATAAAGAAAGGGGAGAAAGAACAGACAGAAAAGGAGAAGGAGGAAGGATTTATTTGGGGACACGTTCCTTCACTGGAAATGTACAACTTGTCAGTATGACACCTTGTCCGGATTCCCCTCTCCTCTTCAGGCAAAAATCCTGAAAATGATGGATGACAACAAGCAGCTGGCTCAGCGCATCGATGGGGCCATTCAGTCCGCCAGCCAGGAGGTGACCAACCTGCGGTCCGAGCTGAGCGCCACCAGCCGCAGACTGGCCGAGCTGGGGGCCACCGACTCGGGCAGCATGCTGGAGACCCTGCAGCACAACCACAACGGTAGGACAGCCCCACGGAGAGTGGAGTGAGACTGTGCTGAGAAGCTGCGAACATGTGGGGAAGGATGAGTGCACTCTGATGCAGCGCTGTATGATCCCGCTGTGTGTGTTCCTGCATGTCATGGAGTTGAAAAAGCCTCTGCTGCTCACGCCTCTTTCTGTGTAAAGTTAGCAAGTGAGTTGAACAAAAGAGGTGAGGGGTTCCTGCTGGCTTGTGTCCACTCTGAGTTCTCCCACAAATCCCCTCTCATGTTGAATAATTAACCTTGTGAACCTTTCAGAGAGGGGGAGTGCTGCACTTTAGTGAGGGCAGAGTGGGTAAAGTTACAACCTCTTTTCACTGTCGGGCACTCACATTCGGTTCTCCCTTAACTGGGCAATGGATCTGTGTCTCTCGAGTAGGAAGGGAAAAGGGGGCTGGTTTTAGGGTTGCCGTGGGTTACTGTTACCGAGAGCTGGTTTGAATGGCTGCCCAGTTTGTAGAATGCTGTCCTCTGTCCTCTGTGTGTGTGTGTGTGTGTGTGTGTGTGTGTGTGTGTGTGTTTTGTGTTGTGTTGCAGCTGCTCTGTTTGTCCTTTTCTAACTTTTTTGTCCTACACTGAGTTTTGACATATACAAAGGTAACAGATGTGAGTTTTTGTGTACATGCATAAGCACTGGTGGCATCATTAGCATGTGTGGGTATGTGTGCCCATGCTGTCATGTCCTTTCAGCTTCTGGCACACACATACTCACACACTCTTGCTGTTTCCATAGCAGTCAGCTGGTACGCTGAGCCGGCTGATAGGATACGTTTCTTCTTGGCCTTGGGAGCACTCTTCTTTGAAACCACATATCTTTGGGATACTTCTGAGTTATTTGGTCCCCAGTTGACCTCTGTAGTGTTTTAAAAGGGGGAAATACACAGCTGGTCAGGAACAGTTTGGTCATGTGTCAGCATTGTTTTCAATGGACTGCCGCTGTTGCTTTGTTTTTCAGCTTTTTCTTTCAGCTTGTGTGTGTGTGTGCCTTGCGGTATCCCTTTAACCCTGATGCACGCTCACACTCCTGCTGTTTCCATAGCAGTGTGTGTGCCAGTGCGAGTGACGACAAGCATTCCTCTGGGAGGGTTTGAGCACTGATGTCATTGTGCTTGTTGCTGCTTCACTGCTTAGCTGAAATGATGCCTGAGTTGTGCATGTTCAGTGGTGGAATCACGTTCATCTGTCGAGAAGATTCATAAAACATATTTATTCATATTCTCAAAATGTTTCTGAAATTATACACATTAAGAACATGGCATCTACGGTTTCTGTACATTCCCCACAGAAATTGATTTTGTCAGACATAATTGTCCAGAAATATGGTGCTAAGTGGTATTGAGTGTCCATTTTCTCAACATCAATGACAAATGCCTACATCCTTTTGATAGTAAAGACTATGGTTTCTGAGTCCTGGCTTGGTTTGGCCTGTATATCTTTCCTCTGTCATTGTCAATAAGCCTTTTTTTTTTCTCTTCACACCCATCTCTCACTGTCTGTGTCAAGACAGCCCTTTCTCTCTTCCAAGCTGTTCTTTACAAGCCCAGGGTGTATAATAGAAACGGCTGGGCATAGGGGGGATTAGGCAATTTATCACCAGTGTCTGTGTTGGGAAGCGAGGTGTGTGCTAAGGGTCGCTGGTTCATTGCACAGCCGACAGTGGGAGTCCTGGGGGAGATTTGCTGGGGGTGCTACCTGGCACATCACTACCAACAGAAGTAACCTTGCTAGCTGGCTAGCTTACCTTAATTGCATTTGCTCTGCCTGGGGATTTTCATCTGCATGTTCTTTTCATCCCAGCAAGTAAAAATGTTAGGATAAATCTTTGTAGCGATGTCCCAATACCAGAGATTAGGCCATACCAATTCCAAAGAGTATTACAAAACAACAACATAACTGTAAATCCAGTGTACTTTAACATAAACTCCTTTATAACAGTTTGCATGCTTAGTAAAACAGGTCATACTTCCCTCTGTATTTCTTATTTTATATTGCTTTGAAAACATCTCCTTCTCAGAAATGTATCTAATGAAGGTTCCCGCCAAAAATGTTAACATTATATTTAACCTTCACTTAATAATGTTTTGAATAAATAGCAATTGAAAGCATTATATCTATCTATCACAAAGGTACCTTGTTTTTGCCATTAATGCTAGCTGTTAGCTCCTTTATTAAGCCAAGCAGGACAGTGCTGCCCACTGACTGCTCAAAGCTAACAGCTAACAACTGAAGTTAACACGCTCTTCCCCTGTTGATTTCAACACAGATTTGTTGTTCACAATCAGAGATGGGGTCGTTACTAAAAAAAAGTAATATATTACATATTACATATTACTTTTAAAAAAAAGCAATATATTACACTACTTCGTTACTCTCTACATAAAGTAACTCGTTACTTTACTCGTTACTTTACTCGCAGGGCCGGCCCGCCCCTCCCTACAGGCAGATCACGCAGACTGCGGCGCACCTACAGTGTGCGCGCCACAGTTTTGCCTCTGCGAGACTCCACTTGCACCCCCAATTACTATTGCATTAAGGAAGACATAACACAAGTCTTTCTTTTTATATGCTCTAAAATAGGCTACCAGCCTACCACAACAAGCTAACAGTCTGTGAAACGTCAAGACACTAATTAATGAAACCAGTTCAAGACGCATTATTCTTATCATTCTTTATGAGGGCAGTAACGGTAAGGTATCTAATTACTTATGTATTTAGTATTCCATAACTTAGTAACAGAGATGGTCAAACTAAAGTGGTAGAGACATGGCAGAATTCCTACAATGAAGCGAGGCATTGAACTGTTCACCCGTGAGAGGGCGATCGACAAAAGAGAGCGAGCGGCCCCGTTGAGGGAGTTTACAGATGAAAAGACTCAGCCATGTTTATGCAGCACTGCACGTGGAGATGTGGTCTCGCAAGTCGCGCAGATTACATAGGCCTACATGTATATAAACCTGCGGCGGAAACCCCTCTAGTCTGTCAGTGAGTGTGATTATTTTATAAAAGTAACGAAGTAACGCGTGTCGGGGCAATGTTAGTAACTGTAGTGTGATTACTAAATTATAAAAGTAACGCGTTACACTACTCCGTTACCGACAAAAGTAATATTATTACAGTAACACCCAACTCTGTTCAGAATTTAGTATTATCGGAGAAAATAGGTTCCAATGACTCCAGAATATTTTGTTTTCATCCCAAACAAATGCTATGTCTTAATATTGACGACTGGGAGGACCTTGGTCTCGAGCCAGAATTTTGAAATAAACATAACCTTTTTAGTAAAGTATCGTTTTTGTACCATCCCTTAATGCAAGTACTTTATATATTATCTTTCTGTGGTGATATAATATATGGAGAGTCTTATGCTTACACGTCTTTTCTCAACAATATAAGAATACCCGGCCTCCACAACGCTCTCTTAAAAATCGTACTCCTTATCTCTCCTCTGAGCTCACGAGAATACTCATGTGGTAGTCCATGAGCTTCCCCCTAGACATTAGTGGACTACATTTAGCTTTGGCGCTGCTTGTTTGTTGAGAAACTGTAAAACTGGCTCTAAACTTCTGCCTTTGGCCCCAATTCATGCCGTTCTCATTTTCTCTTTGAGAATGAGAGAGGATGTGACGTCCTGCTCCTCTCTGGAAATCAGACCATTGAGTGAGAAGTCCATTCTAGTGCTCATTTCATTGTCTTTCATATAACTTTTATGAATCTTTCTGTAAATAGTCGCAGTTGAGAAGAAGGTTTTTTTTTATCAAAACGTAAAAATAAAATACAACAGAAGAGGCAAATGAAACTATATGTCTAATGTCATTGTAACATTAGGGACTTTCAGTCTGCGGCTGAATGGGAATAATCCTTAAGAGTTTTCTTGCTCACCAACCTACAGTACATTGTTGTAAATCACATAAAAGCATGTTTTGTGTTGTGCAGAACGTCCAGCCTGTTAAGAGGCGGACAAAAGTGAGCGGCGAGGACCAGCTCGCCGCTGCACCAATGTCTTGGATGGGAGACATCCTGGACAGAGCCCAGGATGCAGCCAGACCCTGAGTCGAAAGAGCTCGCGGACCCGAGGGTGCCTGCGAACTCTGACTCGTATGGGCCCCAAAGCAATTGCTTCCACAAACCAGTGGGAGAGCCGTTGCTTAGTAACAGGCTTGCCCTTATAAGGGTTAGCCCAGGACACAAGGGGTTGGTCATTATGACGAAGCACCCTTGATCTGTCCCTGTACGTGCGTAAAGCACGGGCTGGACACGGCAAATCCGGCCGCTGTTCCCCGGAGGAATACAGTGGCGGGGAGGATGCCTCAATGTCAAATGTGGTACCTGAACCAACCGCCTTAAGATAAAGGCAGGGTTGGGCTTCAACCACACTCTGTTTGCCCTGGGGCGAACTGAGTGCATGAAGACTGTACAGATAGCGCATGAGTGCCACTGGCTCGCTTGGCAGCTGCCAGGGTCAGCTTCATGTCACACTGTATTCAGATTGTACCACTCACGGGCCAGGCCCATAGAGCCAAGCAGCTGATATATCTCCGCTAGCCAGTACATAGCTGGCCAGTGCGGAGCTATCAGGATAAGTGTGTGGCATTGCTCTCTCACTCTGGCCAGAGTTGGGGGTATCAGAGCCAGGGGTGGGAACGCGTACAGAAGGCCCGGGGGCCAATCGTGCGCGAGTGCATCCACGCCTAACGGTGCATTTAGATCGCGCATCGAAAAGAACAGCTGACACTGAGCGTTGTCTTTCGATGCGAACAGATCCACCGCGGCTCTGCCGTAACGCACCCACAGCTGGCACACAATCCTTGGATGTAGAGTCCAGTCTGCATAAAGTGGTATACCTCTGGACAGTAGATCTGCCCCGAGGTTCATCACTCCCGGTACGTGCGTCGCTCTCAGAGAGAGGAGACGTCTACCGCTCCATAGGATCAGTTTGCACACCAGTGTGTGTAACTGGAGAGAACGCAAACCCCCTTGGCGGTTAATATACGATATTGTGGTCGTATTGTCTGTCCTCACGAGGACGTGATGTCCCCTGAGGAAAGGCAGAAAGCCTTTTAGGGTGAGAAACACCGCTAAAAGCTCCAGGTAATTTATGTGCGCCTGCTGGAGGTCTCTGCTCCAGAGACCCCTCACCGGGCGACCTTCATAAATACCTCCCCAACCTGTCAGACATGCGTCCGTGGTGACCACTTTCCGTGAAAGGACAGCAGCCATAGGCACACCTCGTACTAGAAAAGTCGGGTGCAGCCAGTGGCGCAGTGCCATTACGCATTTCACAGTAACCATCACTTTAGTTTTAGGGCGGCCACCCAGCGCTGAAACTCCCTCATGTGTAAGCGTCCCAGTCGTACGACCGGGATGGCTGATGCCATGAGCCCCAGCAATCGCAGGCATGATCTGAAGAGAACATGTTTGCGCAGCTGGAAAAGAGCGAGACAAGCTCTGAAAGCTTCCACTCTTTCCGCTGACAAGCGAGCTGAAAAGGGCACCGAGTTCAGGCGTAAACCCAGGAAGAGTATAGTCTGCGCGGGGCACAACATGCTCTTCTCTGTGTTTATTATGAAACCCAGGTTGAGCAGGTGCTTTACGAGGACATTTGTCTGCGTAACAGCCTCCTGCTCCGACTGTGCGAGAAGCAGCCAGTTGTTCAGGTAGGTCGCCAGGCGAATACCCTGTTGTCTTAACGGGGCTATCGCGGCTTCCGTACATCGTACAAACACCCTTGGACTGAGAGACAGACCGAAGGGGAGTACTCTGTATTCATAACAGATCCCCTGAAATGCGAATCTCAGATATTTCCTGTGTGGGTAATATACTGGGATATGAAAATACGCATCTTTCAGGTCGACTGATGTAAACCAGTCGTCTTGTCGCACGAGCCGCAGCAGAGATGTGTGAGTGAGCATTCTGAAATTATATCTTTTTAGATATTTGTTCAGAGCCCTCAAATCAAGTATTGGCCGAATTCCGTTCCCTCCCCGTTTGGGAACGAGGAAGTACTTGGAATAGAAGCCGCCCTGACTCTGCTCGGCCGGTACAATAGATATAGCCCTCTTTTCTAGGAGTGAGAGAATCTCTCTCTCCAGAATATGGGCTGACTCTCCTCGGGCCTGCGAATGCAGAATGCCCGAGAAGCGAGGGGGGGTGACGGTGACTTGGAGTCTGTAGCTCCGTGTAACTGTCTTGAGAAACCCAAGCAGATGTTGTGAGCATCTCCCGCTGTATGCTCCTTAGAGCCAGCTGAGATGTCACGTCTCTTCCCCTCTGAGTCTCTATTTGTTATGTTATGGGGCCCTCCAGTGTCTGAGCACTGTGGTGCCCCATTTCGACAATCCCCACCGACACAGCGCATGCGTGTGGCGGTGGTGCCCTTACGGCTCCAGCCGGCACTGCGCATGCGCGTGACGGTGGTGCCTTCACAACCCCAGCCGGCACTGCGCATGCGCGTGACGGTGGTGCCTTTACAGCCCCAGCCGGCACTGCGCATGTGCGTGACGGTGGTGCCTTTACAGCCCCAGCCGGCACTGCGCATGCGCGTGACGGTGGTGCCTTTACAGCCCCAGCCGGCACTGCGCATGCGCGTGACGGTGGTGCCTTTACAGCCCCAGCCGGCACTGCGCATGCGCGTGACGGTG
The DNA here is from genome assembly GCF_902827175.1 of Gymnodraco acuticeps. Lineage (NCBI taxonomy): Eukaryota > Metazoa > Chordata > Actinopteri > Perciformes > Bathydraconidae > Gymnodraco > Gymnodraco acuticeps. The sequence continues at coordinate 6,106,533 of NW_022992351.1, forward strand.
GTGCCTTTACAGCCCCAGCCGGCACTGCGCATGCGCGTGACGGTGGTGCCTTTACAGTCCCAGCCGGCACTGCGCATGCGCGTGACGGTGGTGCCTTTACAGCCCCAGCCGGCACTGCGCATGCGCGTGACGGTGGTGCCTTCACAGACCCGTCAATTGTCCGCCCTTTGAGAGAGGCCGTAGCTGCTCTCAGAAGGGGAACAGTTGACGGACTGTTTATTGTTTTTCTTTTCATTTTTTCGAGCTGCGCCCTTGGCTCGAAGCCTGGATGCGTCAGCGGAAAATGTTTTATGACAGAAAAATCAATAAGTGTGTGACATGTGTTTATGCGGACTTGAGGATGGTGTTGAGGCATCTCTCGAGGCGGCGGGAACACATTTAGAGCTGGGGAACCGTAGACTTCCAGCTCTGTCACAGAGGGGAGAAGGAGGGGCTGTCACGCCGCTCGCTTCTTCTTCCTCGACTGCTGGCCGAAATTCTGGGTTGGCTGCGCCTGGGCTGCAGCCGGAACCGGAGATTTTCTAGGCCAGCTCGCCCTCGTGCCCTGCCTGGGCTGGGGACTCGGGGCGGACTGCGACCTCTGCGTTTTCGGTATTTTGAACCGAGCAGGGTTCGAGGGAGGCAGAGGTGGAGGGCCTCGTCCTCCTTCTTTTTCAACGCGCATCTCCTCTGCATGGAGGCAAGAGCAGAGCCGAAAATCCCCTCGGGAACGATGGGCATGTCTAGCACATCCTCCTTTTCCCGGTCTGGGAGGTTGGTGAGGTTGAGCCATCTAGCTCTTTCCTGCACCATCATGATCCCCATTGTTTTGCCCGTGGCCTGGACGGCACAGCGTTGGACACGGAGACAAATGTTTGTGACCGCGGCCAACTCGTCCAGAACGGCCGGTCCAGGATTACTCGACATATCCTCACAGAGCTCCGCTTGGTATGCGGTTAGCAGTGAGGAAACGTTCAGAGCCCTGGCGGACAACGCTGCGGCTCTGTAGGACCGTTCAGTCATGGTCGACTGGAAACGGTCCACCTTCGCTGGCAGCGTGGGGTTCCTGCTTGGTGACGGGCCCATCCTCGGTAGGAGGTGGGCTGCCACCAGCAGTTCCATCGGCGGTATGCTGAGCAGGCCGAGCCTCTCCATAATGTCGCAGTCTAGGGAGGAGGCACCCTGGATTGGGGCCTTGTTGCTAAAGGGTCGGTCCCTCCACGAGACCGACACCTCATCCAACATCTCCGGGAAGAGTTGCCTCCTTGTCCTCGTTGCTTGGGGAGAATGTTTCCCCTCGTAACGGGACCTGGCGGTCTCCTTGGCCATTTCGGGCCACGGGATGTCTAGCCTGGACGCAGTGCGCCGACATGCGGCCTGCAGGTCCATGCTCAGACAGGGCGAAGCTGGTGTGCTATCGCCCGGGAGAGCAGCCATCGCTCCCGGCTTTGCCGTTTGAGCCGATGACATGAAGATATCTTCTTCTTGCTCATCCGAATCAGACAGGAGGAACTCAGAGGTGTCCTCTTCGTCCTCCATGTAGTCTAATTCCAGGACATCTTCCGCGGGCAAGACCATGGTGAGGTCTCGCCGGGAGCTCCCGCCTGGTGAGGCGTGGGGCTCCGTTCCCGCGTCTCCTGCCGCCACCGGGTCCCGGCCTGACACGGCGTGGGATCCCGGTTCCGCAGCTGCCGCTGTTAGTGAGCCCCAGACCGACACAGTGAGGGGCTCAGTCTCTGCGGCGGACGCCCCCGTGTCTTGATTGCCAAACGGCGAATCAGTGGACATGAGGGAGTCCTGTTCCAACAAGCTAGCTTGGTGTGCTAGCCGTCGGTGGAGGCTCTTTCGGGTGAAACGGGCACAATGCCCGCACAAGCCGGGGTTGTCGATAGCCTCCTGGGCGTGTTCCAGCCCGAGGCAGGACGAGCAGACCTGGTGTGAGTCTGTGCCTGCTATCTTCAACCCGCAGCCGCATGACCGAGCCTCCGAGTCCCTGACTCCTCTGGTGTGAGGGGGAGAGGCGTCCATCTTGTTCGCCTCGTGGCGTGGAGAGGACCCGCTCGTAACAGGTACGTCGTTGAGAGAAAAAGTGTTACCAACCCGTCCTTAATCCGGAGAAAAAGGGACGGTGTGGGTCCTTTGTTCTCAAAGAATATTGACTGGTGTGTCAATATACTTCTAATCCTTTTCTCCTCCGTGAGAGAGAAAAAGAAAAGCGTCCTCGCTACCGTGGTGTCGGTAGTAAGGGGAAGCTAGCTAGCAACAGGTGCGTAGCTAGCTTGAGAAAAATCAAAACCTTACCTTACTTTCCGGGCAAAGAAACGGCGAGGTCGATTTTAATACTAACTGGCGTTAGTATTACCGTCTTCTTGCGAAGCAGAAGGAGTAGCCGGCGAGCGCCCGTCGACCGAAATGGTTATATTTGGGTTCAGTCTGTGGACCGTTAAGCTTGTCCGGCTACTATAGAGATGTGCTCTGAAGCGAGAAGAGGTGTTTGAATGACGCATGCGTCGTGGCGCAAGCTACTTATAGGGGGTGAATTCCCTGACGCTGACGTCAAGATCACCAGCCAATCAGGATTGGCGTAATGAGATTGATGCTTCTGTTTGCTCCGCGATGAGGCGCATCCCATAGTGAGACATCGAACGGAGTGTTATGAATGAGAACTGGTTTACAGAGAGACAAGGATGTAACATAGGGATCTTGTTGCGATCAAACCAGGGACACTGTGGTTATATATTTTCTTTATATGCAAGTTGATAGATAATGCTTTGAATATTTTATACTGCAGCTGATTGTACTCTTACCACCTCTCTTGAGTTATGACCATTTTTATTTATTTAGCAATGAATGGTTATGAGAGAAGGTCAGTTGTATTGCATTTATTGACCCATCCATTCTGATACTTTCAAGTATTTAAGTCAAGCTTGGTTGGTCAAGCATTCACAAGATTATTGACTGCGATGCTGCCTTAACCCAAAGGGCATGCAACTCTATCTGAACCTCATCAAAAGATTTTACACGATGTCTGGTAAATCATTTGAGTTATAATCCCTGTAATAATTAAAAATACAAAAATATATTTACCTTCAAGGATCCAGAAGATTAAGAATTATTTGGGCAATGATTATATCATTTAGCATAGAGGATTTGCTGTCTCTATACATCATTAATGTGCAGACAAGCGCTGCATGTTTAAATGCTCCTGAGACTACAGTTTGATGGTGTTCTCTAATTCTGTTCACGGAAAGCCTCCTTGGCCATTGCCATTAGATATTAAGGATTAAGAATATTGTGAGTCTATTTGGTTAAAGAAGTATCTCCATCAGAGGTGAAGAGAAGAGCAAATAAGACGTGACGCTTTTAATACCATGAGTTTAGGAATTGGAAGGAAATAGGAGCCAGTTCTCCAGACCAGCCGCAGCACAGCATGTTGCATCGAGTGTTATTATAAGGTTTAACCTTTATTTCAAAAGCACCTTAAAGTAGGGCAGCTGACGCCTCTCTCAGACTGGCCCCACCTGCAGGCTCCAGGTCGATGCAGCAGTGTGATGGCCAGCCATTCATCAATACAGTTATTTGAAAGCGAGAAGCTAAGCTTTTATCCACTAGCTGTATGACAGACACATCAGGCATCTAACAACAGGAGAAGAGCAGCACATTTCTGCCTCCTCGCTGTACTTTTGAGTACTCGACAGTGTAAAAACTGTCACAGAAACATCTATCCTCCCTCAGTTTTACTCAGCGTGGAACAAAAACGCACACACTGCCTGTTCTAAACATTGTCTTCCCATATATAACATGGCATTTCAGGGGACAATTTATGATTATAATTGTTATGCTCTGCTCAGCGGGGTTTCCGTGATTCTGTGTACAGCGTTACCACTCAATTGTCAGTATATAAGAGAGAGACTACTCGCACCGTAAATGCTTCATTAACATCATGAAGAGCTTGGACATTTGTATTCCTGCGGTGTGCAGAATACACACGTTCATGCACTCACACGTGTGACATGCATCCCTTATTCCCACTCTGACAATCAACACTTACCAAAAACTAATGTTAAATGGAAAATGCATTGCTTCATTTAGTTTCAGACTAGATTTAAACATGTAGAGCAAGTCATCCCAGGGCTACTAAACTAAACATTTATTTGAGTCAATATGAAATTATTAGAAATAGAGATAGGCTATATTCAAACGCTCAACTATTTTAGACTTACCATTCATTCAAAAATATATGAATTAAATACAGGATTTGCATAATTTGGAGAAACACTTTTATATCTCAGGCTTTTGAAAATGTCAACAGGCTCTTACATTATGGCCTACCCTCTTCAATTAAGATAATGTGGGCAAACTAGGGCCGCACGATATTGAAAAAAACTGACATTGCGATATTTTTCCCCTGCGATATATATTGCGTTTTTTTTAACTATATTTAACCGGATGAAGGATTTTAGTCACGGACGTCTGGATCTTAACTGGTTGACTCATCATACCTTAAGTCATGATCTAACATGTCATGATAATGCATGTTGCTTACCCTCAAATAAGGGCGTTCATCTGTGAATGAAGAAGAGAAGAACCTTTTTGTATCCAAAATAGTTCCAGATGGCAGATGTTGCTTTTCTTTTTGGAAGTAAATCTTCATTCTCGCCGGTATTGTCCTCCTGTGCCTCGCTCATTTTTTACCGGTGTTTTGATGGTCTGCAAACTAGCTGGGCGGGGCCTGCTGTGATCTGATCAAGAATGATTGTGATTGGTGGTTTTCTGTGCATGCAGAGCCTGCATGTCACTCACTCAAGTACCCCTGACATGAGAGCCGCGCAAGTTTTCCTTTTGTAGCAAGAAGCAAAATAATTGTAACATGACGTGTTTAAGTTAATTTACGTACTTAATATCGCACGTCCTAAAAAAAAATTTAAAATTAATTAAATCGCACGTCCCTGCAATGTGAATATCGCGCATGCGCATATCGCGGTTATCGCCATGACACGATATATCGTTCAGCCCTAATGCAAACGAGTCTTTTTTTCCAGAGTTGCTTCAAATGTCACCACTTTCTTGTTAAAAGTATAATTCGAGCGCTTAGTTAGTTCCATTATATTGCACTCATTTTAATTAATGCATACCAATAGCCGTGGATAACAAGTGTGTTAAATAAATCCTAATGATTTTGGTTTGAGTAATTTATTATATTTAAAGAAAATATCAACTTACATAGATATAAGTAGCCTAGTTATGAATTATATATTACTATATTTGTCACATAAGGAACAGAGAGCAACATTTTTGGGACTCAATCTGTATGTTTTCTTTGTGCTTTTATATACTTAAATTTCACAGCACATCTCCAGATGTAAACACATCTCACCGCCTTTGCTACATCAAGCAAAAATATAATTTCCCACATTGTTTATTGTTGAGTTTTAAATCACATCAAAGTCCTTCAAGCTAAGAACGTTGTCACAGATTACAGGTTTTGCCTCTATGAATTGCTGTCCTGCTGTCTCTAGTCTGATTAGACGATGTCTGGAAAAACCTGACATTTTCCAACTGCTAATGCCTTCATACCCTTTACACTCCCTTTCATTGATTTGATGAAGAGGGATAGGTTTAAAGCTGCTGCCACTCAGAGGCATGTGGTGCAGAAAGCCAGCTGAGAGACTCAAAAGCAATGACACAATAAGACAGGAAAGAGAAAACAGGGGTATCACACTCACAAAAGACTGCAATGAATTACCTCACGCTGTGAAAATGGCACCAAATCTCATTAGTGTTTTCGTAGATTCTCTGTCTATGGCAATGTGAAAGTTAATGACTTGTGGGAGGCACAGTGATAGTCCTCCTCAGGTTTCATGTTTATGGCACGTTTTATTTGATAAAGTTACCCAACAGATGGTTTCTCATCAAAGCAGTACTCACAAGTGCAACACAAATTGGAAACGCCACAAATGCCTTTGGCAAATTCATTTAGATCCTCTGTTGGCACCAACCGCAGTAACTTCCTTAATGAATCCCACATTTAGAAGGAATCACCACTCACTGAAGTTCGTATTTCAAATGGAACGACCCATGTCAAGATAATTAATAAGGCTGAAACCTGAACATGGGGTTGAAAGTAGTAATTACTTGGTTGTAAAGCATCTTAATGATGAATGATGAATGATGTTAGTCTGAAACCATATGCTTAAAGGTCATTCATTTACTTGCACATGTAGTCATCAAGCGGGTGAGAGAACCCTGTGAATTAGATTGATTACAAAGCAGTGTAAAGTTAAGGACATGACATGCTGCCTCTTGCGCAAGTTACACACACACACACACACACACACACACACACACACACACACACACACACACACACACACACACACACACACACACACACACACACACACACACACACACACACACACACACACACACACACACACACACACACACACACACACGAGCAGAGGAGGAAAGCGTTTTCCAGACGGTCATCAGTTGTCATAAGGCCTTGAGACACTGTCAGTGGCTTTGTTTGACATTACAACTCTGGTATTAATACATTCATCCCCCCTACTACCGCACACACCTTTTATTTTTTATTCTTCACCTGAATAAACAATTTGATGCCCTTCATAGCATTCGGGTAGGTCAGGTCTGTATGCATATTTTATGTTTTGGGCTGGTCACAGTCCGCATTAATGAGTGGCTCTCAGCTATGTAAATGAATGCTGCCCTCGTCCTTCAGCCTAACGTTCTTGAAAACTGATGCTAACAGACCTCTCATGCTACGCGGCAGATGGCGTGAGCGAGTGTGTTCAGTATCCGTTGACATTGTACATATTCAGATGTCATGAATTGCAAAGCTGTGTCATGCAAAACTGTAGGAGTAGGGGTCAGATTGGGGGTGGACCAAGGACCGCATAAATATCACTCTTCCCACAGAAAGACATTACAGAGAAGATCTGGTGTTATTCGTAGCTCTATGAAGGTGACGGTGTAGATTGGGCACCATGTGGATAGACTTCTGTGACCAATGATTACAACTCTCATTAATTTGATGGAAAGCTTCATTAGTGGAAGATGGTGGGTGGTGGGCTTCATTGTTTTTATACTGTATCGACTGTGATACCCTTATTAGTCTCTGGATGGTCCTCATATTATAAGTTTGCCACAGGGCCAAGCTCAAACATATTAAAGCCAACCCCAGATAACGTGATCCAGTGAAAATAAATGAAAACCAAATAAATGACAGTGGATGGATCCATGCAAGGCTGAACTGCGAATACATCGGATGGGACACTGGCTCAGAAATCTGCACAGCGGAAGCTAATATGTCTCCTCTGTTGCCCCAGAGAATGGCTCCTAATAGGCCAAGATAGGAGATGAGGGAAGAGTGTGCTCGTCAAGTGCGGAACCCCACAGTGGTTTCTGAATGATGTGATGTGACGGTGATTTGGGGAAGAATTGGGGGGACTGGGGAGGGGGGGGGTCCTTCTCTGTGGAGCTTCCTTAGATTTTGTCAGCAATTACTCGCAATGAGGTGCAGCCAGACAATCGGCTGTGGCTGCAGCGATGATGAAATGACATTTCCCCTGTTCATCTCGCATTCCCTGAAGTGGTAGATGGAATGATGCTGTGGTGTGTTTGATCATTACAGAGTGCTGCAGCACTGTGCCAAGACGATGCGACTGTTGACGTCATCCTTATACTTTATCTCTATGCAGGTCTTCAGTAAAAGTGTTTGGAAAGTATTTGTAGTATCACTGTATGTTTTTAAAAAAAAGAAGGACTTAAAATTATACTGTTTTTCAACAATGTATTATACAGAACATGTCTCTGATTGGCTCGAAATACCAAACAGATCATTGTAGCATCCCATAATCCCCTCTGTTTCAGCCCTGTTTCAAAAGTGCTGATTCTCTGTCTTTTACTTTATATGAAAATACGGAGCCACTCCCCACGCCCCTCTGAGAGATATTTGGTTAAAAATAACACAAAGGTGCTCTAGGAGGAGATTCAGGTGACATCATAAAGTGGGCAAAATCTGATCAGCTCATTTTCAGACAGGTTTTTATATAGAATCTCTTTACACAGAGGGGACACATGTTTGTGGATAAAATACATGAAAAAGTGGATTTTGGATAATAGGTGACCTTTAAATGTGTTAGGCTGATTCATATTTACTGGTTCATTAATGACAGTTCAAAGCAGCTTCTAAGTCTACACAGTGTTACTTTTGGATCCTAGCTGGGGGGTACAGGGTGTGTGCAACCCAAGACGATAAGGATATTTTGGGTGTAGGTAGGCCTATAGCCGAATAGAATTACTGCATAGCTCTGCAGCTCAGCATTGCTTTGCCTCGGAGCATTTTCAGACATACTGGTCCTGGGTCGGATTTCTCCTCTCACACATCCCACTGCAGCCGTTTAGGAGCTGACAAATAGAACGGGATCTCGGATCAGTGATCCTGTAAAGCTACTACTCGAGTGTCAAACGGCTTCCACCAGCTCACAAGGACCAGTCAGGGGAACTGCAAGTGTGTTTCAAATATTTTTGCGAGACATTGCCTTGAAATTGCTACATCGCTCTTGGAAAAGGGCACAGGATGTTATGTTCTTGGGCTAAGGATCAGTGGGAGTCTCGAGGTACTCATGTTCAGCAGACACCAACACAAACACTCCTCTCCACCTCCCACAATTTGTACTTGACATGCTGCCTGGAATGATGCCCTAAATCTTGTTGATGGTGTTGACTCTAGATAAGTTCATATTTTAGGAATATAAACAAGAGTTTCCTTGCTCTGTTGATTCTGTGATCTATTTACGCAATGATCATGTTGGATTGAGGATAACTTTGTCTTTAAATCCTGTCACTTGTGAGTAAGAGGTTACTTAAGTGATTTTGGGAATTTAGTTGTCTGGGAACAATTCCTTGTCTAGAGGCCAGGTTATCCAAGTATGTTGTTGCCGTCACAGTTTCTTTGACTGAGATCACATCAAACACCTGTGCTTAGACCTCGTGTTCAGCTGTGAGTGTTGCCAGTGACAGAAGGCCAGAGGTCATGGTAGCAGATACATTACATCATCATTGTTGTTGCAAATCAAGACAATGTGTATAATAGGTTGATAAGTAATTAGTAAGTGTTGGATTGTGTTCGTTGTTCTCGCGTCCAGGAGAGAAGTTAAAATAACGAGACTAATGGAATCTCTGAAAAGGTTAAATTTGGTACTTTAATTAAAGGGGACCTATCATGCAAAATGCACTTTTGTACGTCTTTTATACATGAATATGTGTCCCCGGTGTGTCAGGGAACTCACCAAGTGTCAGAAAACACAACCCTCTCTCTTTTCCTCTATACCCAAATCTCTAAAAACGGGGCTGCAACAGATCTGATACAGACTGATCCAGATTTCAAATATCTCTGACGTCAGAAACGAGGAGCTCCACCTATATGGGCAACTCTCCATCTATCAGGAGGAGACAGCCACGGCCATTGCCATTTGAAAGCGCTGGAGACGCTGTAGTACATATGCCAGGCCTCTAGGTGGCGCTGTAGTCTGCCACAAAAGCAGCGAAGAAGACTTCTCACAGAATCAGCCCTGCAGGGCTAAAAAAATAGCAAATAGAGCGAAATAAGGCATGGCTAAAATGGATGATCTGTTTGGTATTTTGAAAAAAAAAACTTCGCAGACATGTTTTATATAGGTATGGCCCTACAATATATTATTCAAATATAGCATGATAGGTCCACTTTAAGTAGCGTGGTAATGAAACAAACAGAGGAGTAGTGGGACAACAGCTGTGGTCCCGAGGCTGCAGCAATGGGGTGAAGAAGAGAGCGAACAAGCCAAGAACCCCCCGTCTATATCTGATGAAATTGCTCCTCCTTTCAATGCCGGCTGTTGACGTAAAAAGGGAACCTCCCTCCCTGTGTTCTTCTGTGTCCGATGTCGCGTAAAACAAAGGATTTAGACGTTGTGTATTCATTGCATCACTCCACACGCCTTTTCTCCTCATACACTCTTTCATGACTTTCTTTTATTTAATGCATTTTAACGGCTGTAATCGATGTTAACGTAAAACCGGAAGTGGTCATTGTTGTCAACGGCAACGCCTTTCAATACAGCTTTTCAAAGTAAACTTTAACCGGAACTGTGTGTTTAACTTACTGTGTGTTTAACTTACTGTGTGTTTAAGCTAAATTACATAATTCAATATTGATTTTAATTTCTTACACAAGCTAGCTAAGTTGCATTACCTAGCTAAGATAAACTTTACTTGTTGAAAATATTGGTTGAGAGAAAGCTAGTGAATGCTTTTCGTGCCCTTGATGATGAAAAGTTGTGGAAACATAACGTGGGGTGACTAATAAGAGAGCGCATTCACTGTTTTATTATCTTGTGTAACAGCTGCCGAGGTAATGGCTGTTTTCCACATGATAAATCAAAGCTAAGTTTGAGATATTTTCTACATGGAGATCCCAGGAGTGCACGGCTAATGCAATGTGTCCTTTGTTTGGAAGATACAAAAATATTGGCGTAAATATATAAATCAATACAAAAAAAAGGTTTTTCTTTTGATGTATTTATTGTTATTTTTATTTTTATTTTTCTCTTCTAATTATCACATAGACAATCCACATACACAGACACATAGCTGTTTGTTCCAGTCAGGCCTGGCTGTTGTGTTATCTTTCAGCCTACAGTTGTCCATCCATCAGCATGCAGGCTGTCCAGCCAGCTGGTGCCTGCCGGGTTGGAGAGGCAGATTGGGCTAGCCTGGGTGTCACAGTTGGGGCAGGTGGGCTTCGCCATCAGGTACCCCGATGCCTATTTGCACAGACGGGAGCCTTCCCTGAGCGCCGCGATGGGAACAGGACACGTTTGGCGGAGGAAAAACGAGGGGCATCTTGATCCATGAGGATGCCAGCCCTGACAAATTGGACAAAGCCTCCAGTGGATAGGAAGGGCAATGCCAGTGTGAGGCTGACATATGAAGAGGCACAGTGGGCAGAGTGGGAGATGAGGGGTGGAGGGTGATGGAGAGCAGATGTGTGTGTCATCCCAACCTCGGTATCATGCTGAAGGAGAGGAAGCATTACTTACCTTAATGGACGTAAACAGACGGATACACACATACACAGAGCAATAAGTTACGTGTATGTGTGTTTGTGTATGAGAGGGAGAGGACTTGCCCTTCAATAACGAGGCAAGGAAAAAACTGCATATGGTGCTATTTTCAAATGCACGCAATGTCTGTCTGGGGATACTCTCGATCCTCTACCTCAGTGGTTCCCAAACGGTGTGCCGCGGCACACTGGTGTGCCGTGAGGCAAGTCCGGGTGTGCCGTGGGATTTTGTGACAACCATACGTTATTATTGCAATATACAACTACACAAAATAATTATTTAATTTACTATATCAGTGCTTTGTAGGTTTATATGTACGTAATCTGCGCGACTTGCGCGTCCACATCTCCACGTGCAGTGCTGCATAAACATGGCTGAGTCAGCGATAACTTTCGAGGGGTGGAGGTATGCCCATTATTTTGAGTTCGTCCGAAGAATAGACAGGAATGTGACGGTGAGGTGCAAACTGTGTCCAGGCCAGAAGCTGTTAACCACTGCTGGAAACACCACGTCAAACCTCAATACACACCTGCAAAGAACACATGCTAAGGTGAAGCTACCGCACACGCTATTTGTTGTTTGTTTATATCACGTAGTCTGTTCTTCTTCTCTGTCTTCCGGTTGTTGCCTGTTTTGAATGATAAATACACACTACCGCCGCCTGCTGGTAAGGAAAGTTATTGCCACTCACGCATGCGCAGTTCGAACGTGCTCGGCGAGTAAAGTAACGAGTTACTTTATGTAGATAGTAACGAAGTAGTGTAATATATTACTTTTTTTTAAAGTAATATGTAATATATTACATTTTTTTAGTAACGACCCCATCTCTGGAGTTGGCGTTCTCTACTCTGGTTTACATGAAGAACAACAGGAGGTCACGGCTCTCTGTTGAACAGGACTTGCGAGTGGCCCTCTCCTCAGTGCCACCAAGGATTCAAAAAATCTGCGCGCCCCGACAGGCACATGTATCTCACTAATTTGTAAATCGGCAAAATATTTACAATAGCACATGTTTCAATGCTGATTGCTGAAATGTTACATTTATAATTTGTAGTTCAGAACCATGGACAATGCAGCTTCCTTGCATTGACAGTTCTCTGTGCTGAATTTCTGCTGAGTTTCCTTTGCCTCATTTAGAATTTTGTGACCTGTCTGGTTTAAATGAGTGTGTTGCTGCTTTGATGAAGCCTAATTTGATAAAGTTTCAAATTCATTTCTGAAATATTTCGTTAATAAATATTTCATGAGTAATATAGTTGTCTTTGTCACATTTTATTTGGCATTAGTAAATAATTATGCACATTTACAGATATTTGACATGATATGAGTGATAACACGTGTTATAAGGGCTATTTTGCACAATAGGTGTGCCTTGAGAATTTTACTTGTCCTTTGGTGTGCCTTGGGCACAAAAAGTTTGGGAACCACTGCTCTACCTCATTAGTTTTTTCACGTGTCATAAACCAAACCTTTTCCCTTTCTGCTCCTAGAATGAAACATGACTTGAAAGCCATATTTGATATGCTGATTCATTTGTGTTTTTAAAATGCCCACAGACGTTCTTGCAATGTCAGGTTAGCTGCATGTATTGTGACTGCATGCTGTAGAAACATGCTTCTCAAAGCAGCTTTGGAAACATCGAATGGTACGCCTTGAAGAACTCTTTAAATTGTTTATATGCTGTAAGGTGAAAACTATGACATTTTATGCTGAAATGCAAAGAACATCATATTTTAAGGGCTGTCCTCAATACCATTTTTTGGGCTCCGGATATTCGGTAGTAATCAGCAGCGAATATTCAGATATTCGGATATTCGGCGAGCTCGCGCTTCAACACGTGTATTTCGGTTTATTCAAGGCATTTATTTTGTTATTCTACAGTATTGTTGTTTTATAGTTATTTGTTAATGTAAATAACCCAATTTATGTTCTTTGAAATTTAAAAGGATATTGTGTTTGTTACTTTCGTTGTAGTTGTATTATGTCTTAAGTGTAATTTGGCTTGGCTTCCTATTTTGTATGGACATACTTTTATTTTGAAGGAGAGTTAGCGCTGTTGAAAGGAAGTTGTTGTTGCTATGGAAACAACGTGACGGACAAAAGGAGCGGAGATTAACGGACAAAAGTAATATCTACATATAAAGACGGAGAAAGTAAACGATAACGTTTATGGTTAAGTGTTAGTAGTGCACCCCCCGAAGAAGCACAAGCTCTTACGTTGATAATGGAGATTTCAATAAATGTTATTTGGCAGCCGCAGTGTAGCAGCTAAACTCCCCTTTTGGTAAACTTAGTGTGTGTATTGCTTAGCATAAATTACAATGACAAATCTTAAATTTGCACTCTGCATATCAAAACTGGTGACAAATCTGTGAGGCTCTGTTATTAGCAGGCCAGCAGCAATTAAAGTCCATTTATCGTACACGTAAAAACAGGTGGCTAACAGTCAATTAGATTGCAGGTGTGCATATTGCAAAATCACATCAGACCTCCATCAGCAAGCTGAAGCAAAGCTGCTCATTTACACTTAACCAAAGCAGGTACAGATTTCTCTGTAGGGATTAACTAAAGTGTTTCTTCTGAGTTTCAAAGTCCAAGCGTCTGTTGTCAGGCCTGTAAGTATGATGATGTGTTAATGCAAACGGTTTGACTTTAGAAATAAACAAAGCCTGGGTCTCAATGGCCTTGTTGGCAGAAGGAGAACTGTATTTGCCTTAACCCACTTAAGGATCTGTTCTGTCATCGTCTTTCATTCCATCGATCGGAATAATGCTTTAATGCCTATCTCGGTGTCTTATTGTATTACAGCTTTCATTTTGTAATAAAGGCATTAAGCAGTAGGCCTACGTAAAAAGATAGTGTGTTGAAAGCTATCTGCAGTCTTTCTGCATTGTTAATGAATTGAACTGCTATTGATTATGTGGACTGCTGGTCCAAGGCAGTGTATCATGATGCACACAATGTGAATGGCCTCTAAGACTTAACAAGCCAGGCTGTTAGTTTAGAGTCGATGCATCATTGAGCCCACATGACCTCCAAACTGAGGATACGATGTCCTTGTCATTAGAAAGTGTTCCCCGCTGCACCATGCCTTTTGAGTCTTCATCAGCAGGGAGACAGGCCCGTGCCTGATCCGTAGGTAGGGGAGAAACAGAATCACTGCTACAAAATGTGTGTTTTGTTAGCAGTTACCTAAAGAAAGTCCCTGAACTAATCTGATACAGCGCCATATATGGCTCTGATCTGATATATTTTTTCTATCTTTTTTATTTTTTCAGAAATTTTTATATTTGCTAACTCTTTGGACTATAGATTTTAACATAATTAATGGACGGTGCTCCTGTGCGACTATGGAGGTTAACACCAGCTTATAATCATTACTTTACTTATTGCTGAAACTTCTGGCATTCAACATAGCACATTCTTGCCCTATCTCTTATAAACAAACCCCCACATTGTTGCATTTTTTTAATTCTCAAGGAAGGAGGATGGTGTTGTAAGTGTGTAACTAGCATTGCCCCTTCATTATCAAGCCAAAAAAGCTTATAGTAAAAAGTGATATCATATATACAAATGATCCTCTTAAAAAAGTGTTTCTGTTCTGGTCATTTGCTAGCTTGCTCAGTGTGTTGTACAGATATTTCCTGTCCTTTAACTGAACTGCTGATGTTGCAATTCACTCTTCACAAACAGACATGCCAAGAAGCTGTAAATGACTTGCTAAAAATGTCTCTTACTGCAGAAAAAGCCCTATATAATGTTGTGGCAAATCCTATTTGTACTTCAGAAGTGGGTTCTTATCTGGTAGACAACAAAGAGACAGGTACCGCCAGAGCTGCTCAGTCAGTGTAGAAGTAGTCATGGCACTTCATCTCTCTGAAGCTAAGGGGCTTTGTCTCGTAGCTCCATCCAAACAAGGCGAGTTCAGCCAGAGTTCAACAGGAAGTTGAGAAGGAAAGCCAGATTCCCGCTTCCCCCTGTGTATGTTACTCCAAACTTTTCGAGTTCTATTCCTCTGGCAAGAGAAGTGTTTGGTTTGACAGCCTGTTGGTTAGCTTTCAGATGGTCAGAAAACATGTTGGGATATTTATTGAGAGAGAAATTATCTGTGTTTTTAGGAGGCATGGTCATCCTCCTGGATCACCTTTGGGTGATCCTGTCTCTGTAATGGTGGGTCATTGTGCTTAAATTACGTTCTAGAACTCCTTCTATCTCATAGGTTAACAGGAGGAACAAATCTATTCAAATTGAAAGGGGTTAGGATGCAGAGGAGACATCATTCTTAATAACATCTTCAGTATGAACAAAAGTATGCTCTCAAGGAGGCTTTGTCATCTTTCAGGGAAGATGAAAAATGAATCTTTGACTCGGCAATCCCAAGGGGAACATGTCTACTTATCAAAGATGCAGAAAGAAATGCTGTACGATCCACTTGGCCAATGAAAACGCATGTAATATTCTTTAAAAACAAAGAAAAACATTTCTTATTTAAAAATAGAAATAGTGCAGGGATGAAAAAAAACACCAGATGTTTGATTTTAGGGAAACAAAGGATGGCAGCATGTTGAGCATGTCATTGGGATTTTGTGCGACATACTTTACTATGAAAGGGCTAGTAGTTTATTGTATCCTTGCACAAATGAATGTATGTACATTCTTACTCTCACAAACACGTTTTGGGCGGCTGTTTCTCTTTTCAAATCCTGACTCTGTAGTTACTCACCAATGAATGTCTGATAGAGCTTTAAAATAACCTAAATCTTTAAATGTAGGCTACTGAATGCAGTTAAGGTTTATTTCCATTAACCTTTCTAAAATATTCTGAACATCTCATTCAAAATGTTACATTAACATTCAAATTAAATACATCTGAATAGCAATGTCTCCTGTATTCGAACAATGGCCCTCTTTTAAAGTGTGTCTGTGTGTGTGCTTGCTGCGACTTTATCCCAGCATCTTGTTCCATTTAACATTATTATCCGATCTTTAATTAAGGCTGTAGCCTACTGAGGATTTTTACGCTATAAGATTATTATTATTAATAACTTTGAAAACATTGCGCTAAATGCTCCATCTGACACATCTTATTTTATGACTCACAGCAAGCTCTTTCACAGTCTCTGTAATAGTCTCAGACATTTATTGAAAAGAGATAGATCTAATCATCTCCAACATGTTTTAAGCAAACAATAAAATGTGACTTTACGTATTTGTTGCCATTCAGCCTTTCAGAAACAACATTTTCACTCCGGTAAAAGAAACGTGCTTGCCTTACACAAATAAATCATCAACCTGAAGAGGGCGGTCTAATAGCAATCTAACAGCACCATAAATTATATTTATACAACCGTAAAAACTAAATATCTTCTTTTATTATTGCATGAAATATGACGACAAACATTAGAAGCTCTGAATGTTAATAAATGACATTCGATACAGCCCTGACTTTGATAATGCAATCCAGCTTCCATGTCTTACTATATTTAGTTAGGCAAATGGCGGATTTAGATGCAGGGTGACCTTTCTGCGGACAAAAGATGGTAATCCGTGGTTCTTTGTTCTATGGAGTAAGAGTGGTCCATTTGTTGGCTTGCTTGCTGCCCATTAATTGATGTGTATGGCTATGTAAATAGAATATATTTGTTGTCTGGACTATAAAGCACCATGCTACAGCATTTCACCGTCTGAATCTACAAGGCCATTACCTTTGAAGGAGGTTGATGCCAATATGGAACAGATTCATGGATATTGTAATTGGTACAGAACAAATCATTGCGCTACTACTGTGCCAACTTTTATATATGCATAATGGATAGTTTTCTTGCTGCAGCTATAACCTCTTAAAAAGCCAATAAAAGGAAGTGATGTGCGATCGGTATTGAATATGATGTTGAGGGTATGGGCTTGTATCTATGTTTGGATCCTTTCATTACGACTTGTTATTGTAATAATATCCCGGAGATTGATGTCTGCATGTATCTGGATCCAAAGCAATAAGCCGCTTATATTGGACTTTAAATCCTTTAGACCACCAGACAACATCTTGGCTTTCCTTCCACAATCCATAATCAGACCATTGACACAAAGTTTATTTGGATGCTCTGAAATCCACTGAAGGATTGCCAAAACCCTTAACCTTATAATGCAGCAGCTTGTAATGCAATCCATGTTTTCCCTTTGCATATCTAACTTGAGTGGATGGATGGTTTGGCGGATGGATGGTTTGGCGGCTCTCGTGGCGGCCAAACCACAGCTCGTGAAGAGGAATAAAGTCCATCACCTCACGGACAATCGATCTCTGTCAGACTGACGCATCGTTCTGTGCCGTGTCTGTCTGCCTCCACAACGTTGACTTATATTAGGCTTAGCGCTCTTATATTGCTCTGCTGCTCAGGGTGTCAGAGAACTATTCTCAGGCCTAGGCCCCACACCGTAATTGAATCATTGATTGTCCGCCTCAAATACTTCCCAGACTGCACACACTGTCACTGTCAATGTGGTTTGGGGTTCATAAGGAATAAAGTTCCATCAAAGTGTATAGACCCTCAAACCATGGTAAAGAACCAATCTCAAAAGTAGTTTTATTAGGATAAATCAAGGTTTTTTAAATAATCTCTTGGCAATAAAATGAATATTTTCATAATTATAAACATGTAGTTATGGCACTGTGTCATTCTGTCACCTGAGTTGGGAGTAAAGGATACCTAACTCTTATCAACTAAAATTGTTGCTGTTTGTAATTTTTCCTTCAGGAACTTTCTAGAACCGGTCACAGCAGAATAATGCTCTTCTGCCTGATTGATTAATTGAAGTGATATGATGATAAATGACTTATTTCCACTGTGGTCCTCTACGGTGTGACACACATTTTTATACTCCTCAAGTTAAAGGTGGGGTAGGTCATTTTGGAGAAACCAGCTCGAGTGCGCTAGAATTAGAAAATACACAGCCGGAAGAAATCTGCTACTTCCTTACAGAACCCCTCCTCCAACACACACGAACGCGCACATGACCAATGAGGGCACGAGATAAGTTTGTGCACAGATGGAAAGCTGACAGGCAGGTAGGCTATCCAGTTATTTTAGCCGGGCTGGCTAAAATGATTGGTCGTGCTTTTTACAGTACTACACAGACAGTGGCAGACAGTGGCAGAACTTCAGTATTAGTATTATTAGATCTCAGTGCTGCGTTTGACACTGTTGACCACAGCATATTACTAGACCGACTGGAAAACTGGGTGGGACTTTCGGAAACAGTTCCAAATTGGTTTGAATCCTACTTAAAGGACAGAAACAACTTTGTTTCTATAGGTAAATACACATCTGAGTTGACAAATATGACATGTGGGGTTCCTCAAGGCTCCATCTTGAGGCCTCTTCTTTTTAACATCTACATGCTACCACTGGCTCAGATAATGAAGAACAACAAAATAAGTTACCATAGCTATGCGGATGACACACACATTTACGTAACAATTTCACCAGGAGACTATGCTCCAATTCAAACACTGAGTAAGTGCATTGAACACATCAATGACTGGATGTGTGTGAATTAAACAAAGATAAAACTGAGGTAATGGTTTTTGGAGCCAAGGCAGAACGTATAAAAGTTAGCGCTGAGCTTCAGTCTGCAATGTTCAAAACAACAGATAAAGCCAGAAATCTAGGTGTAGTCATGGACTCTGACCTACGTTTCAACAGCCACATTAAAACAGTTACTAAATCAGCCTACTATCACCTAAAGAATATATCTAGGATTAAAAGACTAATGTCACAGCAGGATTTGGAAAAACTTGTCCATGCTTTTATCTTCAGTAGACTCGACTACTGCAATGGTGTCTTCACAGGTCTCACTAAAAAATCTATTAGAAAGTTGCAGCTGATTCAGAACGCCGCTGCTCGAGTCCTCACTAACACTAAGAAAGTGGATCACATCACTCCTGTTCTGAAGTCTTTACACTGGCTTCCTGTGTGTCAAAGAATATATTTCAAAATACTGCTGCTGGTTTATAAAGCACTGAATGGTTTAGGCCCAAAATACATTTCTGACCTCCTGCTAAATTATGAACCATCCAGATCTCTCAGGTCTTCAGGGACTGGTCATCTTTCTGTCCCCAGAGTCAGAACTAAACATGGTAAAGCAGCGTTCAGTTATTATGCTCCAAATATCTGGAACAAACTCCCAGAAACCTGCAGGTCCGCTGCAACTCTGACTACTTTTAAATCCAGGCTGAAGACTTTTCTTTTTGTCGCTGCTTTTAATTGAACTATTCATATCTTAGACTGCACTGTAACTTTTATCCATGTATTTTTTCTTTTAATGTTTATTTTATTAGCTTTTCTTTTTAATGACTGATTTTAAATGCCATTTTCTTAATGTCTTTCATTTTTTGTAAAGCACTTTGAATTGCCTTGGGTTGAAAAGTGCTATATAAATAAACTTGCCTTGCCTTACGGCTTCCACAGATGACATTTTTTGTCAAAGCACTTAAGATATTCATTGCTATCGGGATGTTAAGAGCATTCCATGGAATATAACAAAAAGTGTATCTCGAGCCGGTTTCTCAAACTTACCTACCCCACCTTTAAGGTTTAAAAAAGGGAATTGCTTTGACATCCAATTCTCACTTTTAATGTTAACACATCCCTGGAATTGCTGACTCAATGTGACTCGAGGCGTAGGATTCAGATATGAGCTATCATAATACCATCCCTTTTCTATATTGACAATTCTGGCAAATTGAAGCATCAATGTAATATTACCGCAAGTCTGTCTGAGAAGAAGATCCGACATGAGAGATTGTTTGAATAAATGATCCACTTTAAATGTCAATGTTTTTGAGCCTTGCCCCTGCTGGACCATCATCTAACAGATATGGAGCTGTTCAGTGGAAGGAAGGTAAATATGGTGTAGTTATAAGAAAATGGCCCCCAATGGCTACAAAAGAGAAAATCATCATGCAGTGGAAACAGCTCAGACAAGACGTCCAATTTTCCTGTCCGGAATGTGTGACAAGGTGTAAATGTCTGTGGTTGTTTTTACAGTGTTTGTATTTCCCGCTCCTCATCTAATGTCATGTCATTTTACTGGAGGATGGTTAAACTACTACAGTTTAGTTTGACCTTACTTTACCGTATACTAGGGATCGACCGATATGGTTTTTTCAAGGCTGATACCGATTATTAGTAATCAAGGAGACCGATAACCGATATTTGGAACCGATATACATTTGCAGTAAAATCAGAAAATCTTGGTGTCAAAATGTAGAATAACTCAAACTCCAACACAACTCAACACAACTTCTTTGAAATGCATTAAAAGCATATATTATGTTTAATAAACTTTTAAACATCTTACAACTGGTGTCCTCTCTGTGCCCTTTTCTTTAGTGCAGCCATCTGCAATGAGTTAGAGAGAGAGACAAGAAGTGGGGCTGCAGGCTGACATGCTTAACTAACAATAATGCTTAATTTATTATATCTGTCTATCTAGCATCAAATCCCAATAAGCTGCTAGCAACTGCAAAACACTAGTGCTAGCTAATGTTTTGCAAACTATTAAAAGTGAGGTTATAACAGTAAACCTAACATCTAATATTTTTGCTAAACATTTGCTAGATACATGTTGGCTAGCTAATGAGCTTCACATATCAACCTGAAAACTGCGAGGCTCCACTTGCAGCCCCTCCCCCCCCCCTCCGCACCACAGTTACTCCGCTGCGAGACGCTGCATGCACCCCCAACTCTGACTGACTTCAGTGTAACTGGGAAACTGATAGAATTGGATCATAAAATCGTGGTGTTTTTGCAACTTCAGCATAGGGGATTGGGATGTTTATTGAATTTCGGTTTAACACATGTATGGCTCTGCCGCTCAGCGCTGCCGCTTGCTTCAGTCTGTGACAAATGCGGAATATCGGCCCGACCCCTACCTTATACCATTGTTCATCAATTCATAGTGAGGGCAAATCTAAAATACAAAACCTACAGTAGGCTGTTGAAACCTGCGCCCTTATTGAGAAAGACATAATTTAAGATTATTTTTGACTGTAATTATATTGTGCCAAGCTGTATGACCACTTATAATAACCCCATACTGGCCTGGCCCAACCTTGTATACTCCCTACATGTGTGGCACAAGGCTACACGCTCTTTCTAGTCTGAGGGCTTTGCCTTGCTGCCCCAGATCACAGCGTTGAGTGAGGATTAAAGTAACTTTCTAAGCGTTTGCCTCCAATGCAGCAACACAGTTATCACAGCCACATGATCACACTATCAAAGCTCATGCCCACGCCTCAGCATAAGTCGGTGCCGGCCTTTTAAGATGTTAACAGCCAAACAAAATGAAGAGCCTATGCAAAAAACTCTGTGTCCTCGCTGTAGGTGTGCCTGTTAGTTCCATATATGTGAAGGCTCAGTGATGGTGTCTATGTAGATGTAAGATAAGTGTGCGTGGCATGCTTGCTGTGGGCACTGAAGGAAGAATTGTGAGTCTCCTCTGTTCATTAAGATTCTGCAGCGGCCGCCGAGCAAAGCTGAGATGAGAAGAACTGATGAGAGGAGAGGCAGCGGAGAGACAAAAATAGATCAAAACCAAACCGGAGTCCAGAGCACTGGTGGGCATAAGGAGGGAGGAATGCTCGCCCTGTAAGGCTGGACATGCTAAATGGAGCTGTCCAACTAGATTGCAGATAGAGAGGCGCCCAGGAGAATGGTAGCATAGCGGACAAGCTAGCCCGCTAATGATGGAGAGTATTTAAGAATGCTGATAACTGCAAGAAAAGGTTGTGATTTGGAAGGATGAAGATGATAGAAACCCTCAAGCTGTTTTTTTCCTCCACTCAATTTCTTCCCTCCCCGTTATCTCCTTTTTTTGTTTTGCTTCTCTGACTGCGATTAGTGCAGAGATAAGAGCCTCATGATTCCTTTATTTTCTGTTCCATTAGTCTGACTCACTTCATGCGTTTGGGTCTGTCAGTGGCCGAGTGGCTCTCCATCCTCTCGCCTTCATCATCTTGTATCTTGTTTTTCAAGGCCTCTCGCTCCTCAGCCTTTTATCTGGTGAGCCGCACAGCTTAGTATTCTTTTTAGAGTTTGGGGTGTTTTTGTGATGCGTTTGAGCTTAAAGAAGTGTGAGCCACAGGTCATTAGCTGATGTTAAAAGCTGGATTCTTTGAGCGCTTGCAACAGAAAAAAGCCCTTTCTATTTTCTGTCATATGGATTTATTTTAAACATTTAACTATGAGCTGTGCAGCCAATATCCCAATGAGATAATTATAGCTCCTTGAAAATGTGACCCTCAGTTCACTGCCCCGCTCCATACCTCTGCTGTCCTCCCTTTTCTCTCCAAACAGACCATTAGCTCTGCACCGGCCGCTCTGGAACTCTGGGGACGGACGACATTTAAGAAGCATCGCCCTTAGTCATTCCTCTTCTTCATCCTCGTGTCGATTAACCTTTCTCCCTCCCTGTTTTCCTCCCTCTATATTCTCATTTCTCACTTGCAGTCTTTTCCTCTGATCCTTCTGTGATTTGCAGTTTCATTTATTTTTTTCTTCGCTCCCACTTTTTCGTTCCATTTCTCTCTCTTTCTTGTATTTTTGCGGATCCATGAGTGGAATGGAAGCAAATAGAGAGGCAGTGAGGTAGAAAGCCACTTCCTCATCTGGTAATGAGTCTGGAAAGTTCCCAGTCAAAAGTACACCGTCTCCATGGAGGCCGAGGTAAAGTTGCCGGCACTGCCTGCGCCTGGTGTCTTTGAACGGCCCAGCGAGAGTAAATAATGCCACGGTCACTTCTCCCAGGGGTCCATTTCACCATCTGCGACCACAAAGACACACCACAGTCTTTGAGGACGTGGTCGTGGGGTCTTTTAAAAAAATATCTTCATCCAGGACCTTTTCATTAGACTCTCTCAACCACCCTCAAAGTAAAAACATCAATGTGTGTTACATTTTTCCCTACTCGCAGATTGAACTTTTTTAAAGCTCTTTTTTGCCATAGGCACAGATGAATAGCTCTCCAATAATATCTCCATGCAGCCTCAACGCAGAATAATTAATGTGAACTTGTTTGTGTTCCTTTATTGGATGTAGCTTTAAGGTTCATATTTAGACATATTTTCTTTCTTGTTGTTTTTCATGCTATTGAATGCCCTCTTTGTCCTTTTGCAGCCTGCTGTTCTCTCTCTCTTCTCTGCCACCCGCCCACCCCCGAGCCACCTTCATTTATTGTTCAATTTAATTATTAATGTTCTTAATTCTAGATGAGGGAACAAAGCTGCGACGTCTTGTGTTGATGCCTTTGAGCTCTGAGTCATTCACTCTCTTCCTGCTAACACAGTCGCTGCGGCAAAGTCACAAGTCATTACAGTACGTGTTGGCTAATTACATTCAGAGGCACCTGCCCACACACAAAGCACAGACGGGTGCTTCAGTCACACTTCATTGTCCAGGCTGCCTGTCTTGCACTGTGAGCTCAGAGTACACTTCAGGTCAAGTCTGGGTGGGACTGTTGTGTGCAAAGTTGTCTGTTGGAAATATCAGAAAACGGTGGTTATTGTAGCTTTTGTGCAACCAGTATATTCCACTACAGTGTAGACTATACAGAAACTAAACAGCCACTATTACTTGTCACCTGTAAACCCGCAGAATAACACGGTAACATGCACGATTTAGGATGTAAAGCCTGTTCTCAAGTGTCAAAGCCCTGCATATATTTGATCTCCACCATGACCTCCTCTATACGACTTCTGCGCATAACAAGAAATGTCCTTGACAGGAAAAAAAAACATTGCTAGTAAACATAATTTAGTAGAATTAGATTAGTAGAATGAAAACATACATTTTAGGACACAGAGACGACAGTAGTGAATGTCAAATATTGAACTATTTTGTTTAGCTTTGATAAGTTTGCCATGTTAAAGACTTTATTGTAGAACTTAAGCCATTGTATGTATGAGTTATAGTTATTGATATAAAGTCAATAACAAAGGTTATATGTTTTTCAGATGCTGGATAAACCTCTCCGCCAAATGTAGCTTCATTTGAATACACCATACACACTTAAATTATTTGTCCTTAAACCTGCAAATCCCCAATCAATGGTTGCTGTTATCAGCTGCTCCAACATTAAAACATATTTGGGAGAAAAAAAAAACATACATCTAAAAGCCTACTCAATTAACAGCTGGTCATAATATATAACATCATATGAGGTCTGTGACTAATAAAAACAATGAGCTACCAAATTCTGAAATGTAATCCCGGCATTACAGAATAATTACATTCTATACCCTGAAATACAGAGCCTTCTTTTTTTTTCTCCCAAAGCCTATGATAAATCACATTTTAGACCGGTGTGATGAGGCTGACAAACATCTTCCTTCATACATTCTTCACCAGTTGTGTGACTACAGCATTAAGCTGCAAATGCGACCCTGCAGGATGTAACCGTGCTGGTACTTGACATTCTGCCCTGTGCCGGCGTGTTTGTGTTTAAATTGTGAAGCTCACACGCCAAAGTGTCCCACGCCGTCCCAGACGCTACAGGGCACATATATCTAGCAGTTAATTGGGGCTGAGGGCAAACCCAATGCAGATGGTATTTTCACTGTGTGATGAAGAGAATTTTCTGGGTTTACTGCAATCTGCAGTGCAGCTAGCGGAGGAGAGGAGAGATGAGGAGACCGGAAATTGGAAAAGAGAAATAGAGGGAGATGGAATAGACTGAAAAAGAAAGTGACAAACATTTGCTGAGGAGATGGAAGGCAGGGGTGCACAGAGAGCAGGAAACAGGAGGAAATACAGTGAAATACATTACTTAGGACGTATACAGGAAGAGCATGTAAAATCCCTTATGACTCTCTGCTTAGCTTTGTTTGGTCAAGTTAAAACACATTTACCCCTCTTACATGTTCTTTGTTTACATTTGATTATTTCCTTCAAGACCTGATGATCTTTGTTTGTATATAATGCAGGCTTAAATACGTGATTACGGCCAAAATGTAAATATATGGTGTAAAAATCCACATCTATACTGTTGTCTTGACCATATGATTTAACAAGATATATCCCAATATGGCCAACTCAGGTCATGATAAAGGGTTAACTCACTTGAAGTTCCCCCCTACTTAAAATCCTAGCTCATCCTATAATTAACTCTGATAGAATCTCCTGGAAACTCATTCAACTTCCTAATGTGCAAAGTTAACTTGATGAACGGCGAGCAATAATGCATCTGCGCCCTCCATCAGTCACCATTAAAACTGAGAGCTGGCCATTGCATCTCAATAAAGCGTTATTAGCAGCGGGGTTACTCAAGAAGACGGAGCGCTCTGCATACTAATCCAGACAAGAAGCCTCCGTGTAATGCTGAAGAAGAACAGCTACTCCACTGTACGTTTCTGAATGATAGTCAAATATGATTCATTTGAGCATTTAATGGGACGGATGAGTAGATTGTAACTAACAAATGGCATCTGTAGATACTCTACAGATTTCCCAAAAAACTGATTTAGAGTCAAATCCTAAGGCGTACATTTTATTTAGCTAATTTTTCTCTCAGTAAAAACCACCAGGATCCCTCAGTGGCACGCAATTTAGCTCTGAGCCTCGCTGCATTTAATCCTTTACACATGCAAAATAACACTCAGGATGCAAGATACAACTTGCATCTCCCACATCAATCACTTTCACCACACAGTGTTTTTACATCCCAAAAGATTTTCAGAGAATACTTTCCTGATGAATAAAACTAAAATGTCCCCTGTGACTCACACATGCAGCCCACACAACATCCCACAAATGCTTCTCCGTTCATCATACTGTACGCTGTGATTTGCTTTGTATTCTCAACATAGACGACCAAGATGATGAATGCCTTTCCATTTGACGGCCTTTTAAAAAAATCTATTCACTTTTTCTTCCGACACAACTCTTATCTGTGAATTTCATTTTATGCTGAGAAGCAGAATCTGTATTATCAAAGTATACTACAAACCAACTAAAAGATTGGATACTGTGTACAGTATATGGTACAATTTGAAGGCGATCGACTGTGAATGTTGTCTGCTGGTAAAAGCTATTAAATGCGGCACTGGTCCGGAGTAAGCTCGAGAGACATGTTGAGACAAAACACCCGTGTGAGGTGGTGGGATGCTGTGAGAGAAAAACATTCACTATGGAGGAGGGCCGTATTTGAAATAGGTTTGTGAGCAACAGCTTTATTCAGCTCTGCATATCTACCATGCTGCAGTTGCTATCTTTTAATTAGCTTTTGTATTTAATGACTCAGACTTCACAAATCTATTATTGTAGGGTTGTATCACAATTGTTAAAGGGGCCCTATTATGCTCATATTAAGGTTCATATTTGTATTTTGTTCCTCTACTGTTAAATGTTGTTTACATACTTCAGTGTTCAGAAAATGCTTTATTTTTCTCATACTGCACCTCTTTTCCCCCTCTGTCTGAAAACAGAGCCCAGTCTGCTCTGATTGGTTGCTAGCCGGCTCTGTTGTGATTGGTCAACCGCTTAGTACAATGTGTTGGAGCACTAGCCAATAGAAGTGTTACTTAGGGATGTCACTACGGAAGAAAACAAAGGAGTCTAATGGAGGCGTGGGGAGGGAGTGTGAGAAACTCCCTCTGAAGGGAACTTTGGTTAAAATCTGATTAAAACAGTGAAAAATACGAATAGTACAACAAAGTTTTAAAGGCTTGTACTGTATATACTAATGCTTTAAAGAAAACCACCCATACACAGATACCAGGTATATACCTGGTATCTGTGTATGGGTGGTTTTCTTTAAAGCATTAGTTTTTCTACTACAATTACATACAGCACATCAGGGCATGCACCTATCTGAAGAAGAAATCAATAGCCGTTATAAAAACTAATGGACCATTTACATTTTCTTCAGAATTTCTTGACCTTTAAGCTATTGTTTAAGAAAAGATCAATAATTTCCAAAGAGCTCTGAGGCGTTTCTCCAAATCGCTGATATATGTACTAAAACAACAAAGAAAGCTTTTATGTTTCATTTACTTTGTACGTTTTTTTTATCAATCTGCACTGTCAAAGTCAAATATTATTTCCGTACGATAAAGGAAAACTTTCTCACCTCTGACTGAGCATGAAGACTCGGCTGTGGGGAGTTAACTGCCTCGCAAACATGATGGATCGCAAAACAGCCAGTGTCTGGAAAAACCAAACCAGCATTAAAGCTCCTAGCTGCCCATCGTTCCTTTCTGTCGTCCGTGGCATACATCTCAGTCAAGGCATACAGAGTGCTCTCCCTTGGTGTGGTGAGAAGGTTATTTGTTCACTTTACAGGGAGTCCATTATACTGTACTGCATGTAGGTGGTGGCATTTCATTGTGTCTAGGGAAGGTTTAACACCAGATGAAAGCGTAAGGATTACAAAGTTACTATACATA
Organism: Gymnodraco acuticeps; assembly: GCF_902827175.1. NCBI lineage: Eukaryota > Metazoa > Chordata > Actinopteri > Perciformes > Bathydraconidae > Gymnodraco > Gymnodraco acuticeps. Next base: position 6,134,079 of record NW_022992351.1, read on the forward strand.
TAAAGTTGGCATATATTGGTTTATATGCTCATGTTTTGCCATTACTTTTTTAAAACACTCATACATGTTCAGGCCTCCTAAGGTAGTGTGTACTTTCTTTACAGAACAACACACATGCTGTATACAGTAGGCTGTAGATTAGATACATTCGGAAAGGATGAATGGTACTTTTCTCCTTACAATGGGTGCGTGTGCAAAACCCTTTAGTAATTTGCCTCAAGTCGAGTCTTTCTGAGCACTATAATATCAATGTTAAATTAATGTAACTTATTTAATGATCTATATAAAAGTTATCAAGTGAGAGTTCTCTCTCTTTCTCTCTCAGACTGACAGACAGTGAAACACACACACACACACACACACACACACACACATACACACACATACACACACACACACACACACACACACACACACAGGCTCACATTGGCAGATAAAAAGGTAGCATGGGATTGGTTTAACCACAACAACAGCTGCTCATGTCTGGCTGATGTGTGTTAGCCAGCAGCCATGCAGTGTGTGGATAGACTCAGAAGACACTGTTTATTGGCAGTTTTTTTCTACACTCATACAAAAGTTATTGTAATTTACATAATGGGGACATGAGGGGCTCTGAATGGTGTGTTTTGCAGAAAGCTGTAAATTCATTTCGTAAAAGGGGTGCATATTCAGCTGATGGTGCAACGTACATTACAGCATTTACCTTTCTACACACTAATGATACAATCATTTAAAGGTGACCTATCATGCAAAATGCACTTTTGTACGTCTTTTATACATGAATATGTGTCTCCGGTGTTCCAGGGAACTCACCAAGTGTCAGAAAATACAACCCTCTCTCTTTTCCTCCATACCCAAATCTCTAAAAACGGGGCTGCAACGGATCAGATACAGACTGATACAGATTTGAAAATAGTCTGACGTCAGTGACGAGGAGCTCCGCCTATATGGCCAACTCTCCACCTATCAGGGGAATGAGAGGTTGCCGTGGCATGGTAACAGCATGGTAACATGACGCTCGTAACTCCTCCTTTGCAGGGGGGCGTGGTCAGCTCCAGCAGAGGAGAGGAAAATAGAGCAAAAAGAGGCATGGCTAAAATGCATGATCTGTTTGGTATTTTGAAAAAAAAAACGTATAAATATACCTTATATAGGTATGGCCCTACAATATATTATTCAAATATAGCATGATAGGTCTCCTTTAAGTTTGACTGTAAACCATCGAAAGTAACATTTTAATCAAATGTTTTACGGTTAGGTTTTCAAAATGTTCTATAACAATAAAATAGTTGAACCTATGTATTTAAGTCTGAAAGAAAAGGATAGTACACAATAAAGGATTTTGTTTGAATAAAGATCCGTATCTAAATAAATCACTCAAAAATGTTCTCATTAAGATTATTTTGTAATCCTTCAGGCAACAGTGAGCTCCTGTTCTATCTACTATCTGTTCAATATAGAAATATCCACTTGGTTTGACTAACATTCTCCTTAGGTTGATGCTAAGTCCAATTTGATCACAAACCCTTTTGTTCAGCTTCGTACAGTGTGAGACGAGACAGCAGGGATTCACATTAAATAAAAACCTGGGAGGAGGTGAAAAGATGGATGTATATGTGTGCGCAGATTTAGTTGAAAGTGTGTCCACTGAAGCTGAAAACGTGTCAAATTGAGTGTAAAGTTATTTAAATTAATACATTCACTTCACTCTATCCAGATCCCAGTTTGGAAGCCATTTGTGGGAAGGGTTATGTGCTGCTGAGATATATGCGCTTTTACACCTCAAAACACCATTTTACTATCCTGTTATACTGCTTATATTTAGGTTAAAAAAAATAGAAGTATTCCACACGAGAATTTTGAAAAACTAATTTCTTGGCATTGCACTTTGCCATGTTTTCACTCGTTGATGTTACTCAGCGATTTTCCTCCTCCAGTCACCATGTAAACAAACAGTAATTTGAAGAACGGCTGTTTGGATTAAAGCTGAGCTGTTCTTACTCATCCTGACTTGTTTAATAGCTTCAGTTATAAGAGGATGGATAGGTTTGGAAATACTTTATGACACTAATATTGCACCAAACTGAGGTGGGTGTCAAACGCTTTAATCAAGCATCAACGCACACATATACAGATAGCCTGCTCTCACTACTGTTTGGGGACTATTATTGCAGTCTTGCTGAACTTAATGCAGGGTTTGGGTGGAGTCAACATCATTTCAAGGATTCATAAGCTCCTTTATGTGCTGTGACATCTCCAGAAATGCTCCAAATGACCTCCACTTAAAGCACAATGCCTGTCCCGCGAGTGCTACGTTTGTCTCCCTTGTGACAGTTTGTGTGTGTGTGTGTGTGTGTGTGTGTGTGTGTGTGTGTGTGTGTGTGTGTGTGTGTGTGTGTGTGTGTGTGTGTGTGTGTGTGTGTGTGTGTGTGTGTGTGTGTGTGTGTGTGTGTGTGTGTGTGTGTGTGTGTGTGTGTGTGTGTGTGTGTGTGTGTGTGTGTGTGTGTGTGTGTGTGTGTGTGTGTGTGTGTGTGTGTGTGTGTGTGTGTGTGTGTGTGTGTGTGTGTGTGTGTGTGTGTGTGTCTTGATCAGGGCGTGTCTCTAGATGTTCATTAGAGGGCCAATGAGAGGATGCCTGCAATGGAGACGCACATACACACACAGTCAGGCGCACAGAGACACTCACACACAGATTAACGGGGGGTAAGCTGCGCCGCTCATCTGGGATAAATGCGGTCAGTGAGGGGAACAGCTGAGCAAACAGCTCTGGCGAGAGGCAGACAGCGGAGTGGAGAGGGAGAGGGGGAGGCAGGGATGACCAACTCTTCATCCCGGCGCAGTGCTGGCGACCGGCTGCCACGTTGGATATGCATCAGCTCTGAACCGGGAAGAATGGGGACCAGTGAAGGTAATGGCTAGCAGACACACATATAGACTACACTCAGCTGCCAATGAGCTTTGTCTCTTCTCCCGGAGGCAGAACAGAGGGAATAGTAAGGCCAGTTCACTGTGAAGTAAACAAAGACTTGGATGTCTGGGAAGTATTTCTTTTTTAATGTAGTGACAAATAAATCACAGGTGCTTTTCTGTTTATCTCAATTAATTCTGCTAAAGCAGGCTGTCAGCAATTTCACTGAGATTACAAAAGTTATTGAACAGAAAATAAGTGTTTGTAAAACTAGAAAAATGATGAGCCCTAAAACAAACAACACTTTTGCGGCTACATTTTAAATAAAACTCTTTGAACTGACTTGATTTGCAGGGCTCCAGATGTGGCTCAGCAGGGAAGTGATTTGTTGTTGAAACAGAAGCAGAGGTATTATGTTGGGACATGCATCCTTGTTGTACACTACATTATGAGGCCAGATGGTCTGACGCTGATAGTCAGTTATGAACCAATGAAACCGATGTCATCAGGGTAGATAACAGTGATCTTCTACATTAATCCTCCACTACTTTGTCCAGATGAAAGGGAAATGCAGTGAACCTAATTGGCTGAGTTGCTGCTTGATGCCAAGCTTGATCTTTAATTGAGTTTTTCTTTGATAGTCTTAATTTCCCAGTTATTTTCCTGGAGAGAAAATGTGCACCTGTAACGGAAGGTGTTCATTGACTGCTGCGGACAACTTATTTAATCAGCAACACTTTATTCAACACCACTGTAGTGTCAATTGCTAGACACTTTAGCCTCTCCCTCATCTATCCATAAACAAGTCAACACTAATAGATAGGGCTCAATGCTACTTAGTTTTCAAATTGAATTGAGACACTTTAAATCCACTTTTGTCGCAAGGCTCTCAGAGGTAGTCATCTTTGGAACAATGTTTTTGCCAAACTCAATTTACAACTTAACCTTTTGAGAGTTGCTAACTTTGATCCGGTTTTGTCTCATTCTGGCACTTTGACATTTCTAGGACAGACTTGTTGTCACAGAATATGAAGTGCAACAACTGGGAGAAAACAACTTTGTCAAAAGAAAATCTGCTCATAGGAGAGAAAGAAATGTCAACCTGAACGTCTGGAGACATCATGTTGACTCTTTTGAGTTTGTTTGCTTTTTCAAAAAAAATTGACATCTGAAAACAGTTGTTACGGTTTTAGAAAAGCCCTTTGTCAACTGCTCCTCCTGGCGTATGAAGACAAAGTGCTTTAACACAAATGTTTAGGCGGGACACTTATGAAGTCTTAGCAACCTTTTGAACTGCTTTCTGAGCAAGATGTTTACTTGTTTGTGGCTGGCTTTATGTTTTCATTCAGTTTTTTGACTACTGCTGTTGCATGTCTGTTGTGATTTAAGAGTTTAGAGTTATTAATATATCAGCTAAGCTGGTCTGCATCATTCTTATACAGAAACCGAAAATAAAATATATTCTCGTTTGCCTTGGGATTTGGCTTTATTAAAAGAATAGCAATTATCTTTTATCTAGTTTAATAGAATAGCATTTGCAGCCTTTCACCCTCTACCTTTACAACGCAGTGTTAGTTAAACTATGTGTAATGTATGTTATTGTTCTGACTGAATGATGGTACCAAGAGCAACACATATTTCTTTGTCAAAAAACATCTGAGAGCTCTGTCTTGTCTCTGGATTGTATGCCAAATAAGCACCGCAACATATTGACAACACAAATTGAAACAGTCCAGAACAGATGGTTTGCTAAATGGTTCAGATCACATGAAGCTGGATGTGTATGCCCACCTGTTTACACGTGTGTACAGTCTCTCCTTTTTGTCCTGTAGCTTGTAAAGTTTAGTAGTACATGTAGTAACATCAGACACTCTGCCTCCTCTTCCTGTGGCAGCAGCAGTCTTGTTGTTGTACCTCAGCAGATCGGGGTAGCAGCTGACACTTCCCACTGCTCTTCTGTCAGTCTCTCACCGCTCCTGCCCGATGTGTGAACCTCCTGCCAGTGTCTCCGGAGGATCTGCCAGTTAAACCAAGGTTAAATCAAATCAATTCCCACGTTCATATGATTAGGCCTTACCAAATTGTTAATTATCTAGATCATGGGGGATTTGATGAAACCAATAGGCAATAAGAGAGTGGCAGGGGGATAGGGGCACTTTGATAGAGTCACAGCGTACAGTGCTGTGTTATACATCTGTGGTTATACAATCTCTAATACGGGTGTTTAAAATGTCAATATGTTCTCCTTTTCTCTGCTTTAAAGGTCTCCTATCATGCAAAATGCACGTTTTGATGTCTTTTATACATACATATGTGTCCCCGGTGTGTCAGGGAACTCACAAAGTGTCAGCTGTATCTAGGTAGAATTCTCTTGATCAGATACTACTTTTAAAGCTTTAGACCCGGAATCAGCACTTCTCTAACAGGGCTGAAATAGAGGGATATGAAGGATGTCTAAAATGCATGATCTGTTATGATATTGATGATATTTTGAGCAAAACACATCACAGACATGTTTTTTATATATTTGTATATATCTGAGACCCATAATGTATGCCTAAAAATAGCATGATAGGAGATCTTTAAGGCTTTGGACTATTAGCAGGTAAAAATAAGCAATTTTTGAAAAATGTCTTCTTTTTTTACATTTTATATATTAAGCTATGAATCCCATAATAATCAATAAAGATACATTTGGCCTGTCTTGGTGATGACAAATGCCAGGCATCTATTTACACACTGTGTTTGATGCCCCAAATCAACTTCTCTCATGACTTTGCAATTCTGTCAGAAAGACATCCTATGAACTCTACAAGCAATGTTCTTGAGGTAAACTAATATAGCAGTGTGTTGGACCACTAACCCATAATGTAATAGTCTAAAAAAATGGTTCTCTTGTGTCTGAGCTTTCCTTCTGTTGCTCTGCCAGAAAAAGGCTTCGTCAGACTTTTTTAGCCGAGGCTTCAAAGATTACATTTCCCCAGATTTGCTATTCTGGGAGGAAAATGGTCTTTGCGGTGTAACAGACTTCTGATGGGAAATGCTCCTGAAGGAAGAGAGAGCCCTGGTCACTTTGACTGTTAGGCCTGCAGAGATGCAGATATACTTCCAGTCTATCCTTCTGTCAAATGTTCAATGGCCTGCTTTACTCACAAACATCCTCACCCACCCTCTTACTTTCATAAACATGCTGTTTAATCTTGTCTCCGCGCTGGAGATTGACATATGAACTGCTCACGTCTTTAAACTTTAGTCTCATTCTTGGTAGTCAGTTTAATCTACCCACATTTAGTTTTTCCACATAATCTCAAGGACTGTCTTTAATCCGTGGATGTCTGCAGGCTTTCACTCTAAGCCCCAGCATGTGTGTTTGTGTCCATGTTTGCATGCATTTCCATGTCTGTCCCGCTCAGACACATTTGCTGACATGACTTTTCACACCACTCAGCAGCAGTAATGAGTATGGGGCTGGTTGGGACAGGCCTCCCTACCGGCTCCATGCATTATTTAGCTAATGGTCAGGTGGCAGATGCTGGAGTGTTTGTACTGAGACCAACATCCCTGCGGGCAAAGGCTGCCCCCCTCTCTGAATAAAATCAGTGATGTTCCTCTCTGCTGGACTGTGAGCTCACTGTGGTTTCCCTGGATATCCTCCTAGTAGTTAATGTGGCCTCCCACGAGTTTGATGTCTGAAAGCTCGCAGCCACCCACAGTTTTAAGGGTCAAAATCTGCGCTCTGAGTGCAGAAATACCCATCACATTTACATGATCAAAAAACTAAATCAGACTTGCCACAGCAGGAACCCAAAGTAGTTCAGAGATTAGCTTTTTATTCTTAGATAAAGCTAGCTTTTTGGCTCCACATTAAAATCGTTTTTTAAAAGTGAATAGTTATACTATGGCAGGTTTAAATACAGTTCATTTTTACTATATGCAGCTTACATCTCAAACGGCTACTTATTAATAAAGATAAGATGATAAACTGGTCAAACGTTAAGTGTTACAATGTAGGTTTAGGTTGATACGTTTTCATTTATAACAATAATTTCAATGATTACTTAATTGTTTGTCATTTTGAATTAAAAAGAAAGCCCAACATTTGCAGTTCTCAGACGGCCTCTCTGTTGAAAGCATTTGCCGATTTTGCCCGTTTCTTATCATCAAAAATGAAATGTTTTTACCCTTATTTTTGATATGTTATAAATTGGAAGACTCTATAATTGAAATGAAGTAAACAGTGCAAATAGTAGTAATTGAAGGCTTATTTGTCTTTGCAGTTTTAGTTTATAGTGTATCTCTGAGCACAGTATGAGGTAGATTGTTCGGGGCAAATCAGGTTAAGTCATTAAAGACCTGAGATATTAATCTAGCCTCTCTCATCATGCTGCTGCATAAACAGGCTAAATAATGCGCCTCTAATTTTCATACATTTCGTTTTGTGGCAGAAACCATGACATGCTCGTCCAACTTTACAGCAGCTAAGGCCCGAGCCTGGCATCTAATAGCGCTAATTGCGGTCATTAGCTTGGCTTTTTGGGGCAGCGGCTCAGATGTTGTTTGGACAAGGACGCTGTTAGTGACGCATTCTGTTGTTTTGTGTAGTATCATCTACGGCTAACTGGAGCACCATGGAGTGCTGGCTGGTGTAATGGAGAGATGTTAATTAGTCCATTGGATGGAGCTTGTACCCTCCTGAGTATTGCCTTTGTGCTCTGCCCTTTTCTGTGTACAAAGCCAAACTGGTGCTTATGTCGGTGTAGATGTCTAAATATGTGTGTGTGAGAGGGAGAGGGAATCATAGGACAGTTTGAATGTGTGTGTGTCTGTTTGTATACATGCACAAGACACTCTAGGGGTCTAGCTAATGAGGCAGTCATTTGTTTAACGTAATCACCCACTAGTTTATGCCACCCGCTTCCCTTGGCACAGGGACAAGCGTAATCATGAAAAAGGGGCGTGTTCGAAACGCATTAGCAGTAAAACAGCCACCTCTGTCCCTTAACCCAAACTCCCCAGTCACATGCTGAAATGAACCATCAATACCCAGCTGCCAATCCTCCAGCAAAGCATTAATGGTGCCATTCACTCGAGATGTGCCAATGGTGCTGTCGGTCTTTACGCTTTTTGGGTCCCTGTGGTTGTTTCCAATGAAATATGAAAAGAGGCTGTTTCTCCCAGCGCTTTGCATACAGCCAAGTGTTTGGATTTTGTGCACGAGCTGTCAAAAGATGCTTCACATGAATATCTGCCACACATGAAGGATGAGATGTAGTGAAATGGTATTATGCCAAATATAGTTTTTTGGCATTTGATGCTGTTTTCAAACAAACAGCAAATTGCCATTGGCCTTGATGTTGGTTTTGAGCTATGGGGAAGTTTTTTTTCAAAGCACTCAAAATGTGAAGTCCAATCATAATTTTACTTTGAACATAAACTGAGCTGAACATTGACTGCTTTTCAGAGTAAGAATGGTGACTGTATGTACATTGACCCTCAGTGTGAAAAGAGCCATAACAGAAACAGTCCTGGTTTAATAAGTTACCCTTTGAGTACCAGCACTCGCTTATATCAGCCATATGCACTATAATATGTTTTAAGAGCATAGTCCATAGCAGTGCCGCAAAACTATTAACACATATAATAAGTTTAATAGGGGAAAATATCCTTTTTATTATCTTGGATTCAGGCAGAGATTTGATGAGGAGTAAATCGGTCAGAGTAGCCAGAGCAGACAATCTGCGTCTCTGTTGACGGATGTCCTATCTGATCCTCCAGCTGCCTGTCTTCTACAAGATAACAAACATCATCCGATAGGCCGACAGAGAATCTGCTGCCACTAATGAAAACAGGCATTTCATCACTCTTGGGCCTTGGGAGTGAAAATACGGAGGTTGACATTTCTAAATCATTAACTTGGCCTAAAATGCAGTTTCCATGTTTTTAATGGGAAAAGGAATAAACACTTCACATCAAAGACATAAACAGATTTCTGGCCGCCTCTTTCCATTCACTAAATAAGTCCTTTGTCTTTGATCTATCTGTCATGTTTCACTGTTTGAAAGTGGGCGCACTTGAGGGAAGAGCTATGCAAATTAAGGCCCGGGCATCACGAATGGCTTAATCAGAGTTATCATTGAGAGGGCTGCAGACATCAGTGATAGCAGGGTAATGCTGGGATCAAGCTAGAGATGTTCGGCTGCACATTCATTGGTATCATAACCCACATCACATTAACCAAAAGGCCATAACACAGGGATCAGCTGAAACCGGCTCAAACTACAGACACAAGCTGCAACGATACATGTCGGCCCATTTTGAACGGTTCATACCAATATTGTGTTTTATAAACATCTGGCTGCAAAAATCGTGAATTAATTAGTCTATAAAATTGTAAAAAATTGCGGAAAATGTCCACTAAAATATTCCAAAGCCAAAGGCGGCATCTTGACATGGCTTGTTTTGTTTGACTGAAATTAAAAACATTTATTTTTACCAGCAAAAAAAAGCAGCCAAGGGAATGGATTAATCTCCAATCTAATCATCTTTGAAAGCTTGGGAAAGTTTGTATTTCCTGTTAGGCTTACCATGTTGATGCACAGGGTGAATATAGTCCCAGATTCTCCTGGTGAGTCATAGTAGTACAGATGGATCATGGTGTATTAATGTCCTTTATTGTGTGGAGGCTCCTAGGAGCTGAAATTAAACAGCGTGGAGGTATTCTTAAGAGCGATGTTTCAGTCGAGAGCACAATTGTGAGCAGATGATTAAAGATTACACTTTTGTCGTGTACACAATGATCTCTGGCTCAGGCATGTATTGAAAGTAATGAGAAAATCATCCCGAAACACAGATACTCTTGCATAAAATTTACTCATTTAACATGCTGTTAGACGGATCAGTAATCCTGCTGTTGTTCAGGTAGTAATACGCAATATCAGACAACTTTTTCACCCTGGTATGCTCAAGCATGAAACACATTTGTTCTGGCCTTGAAGTGCTTTTGATGTGGCATCCTATGAGAAAAAGGCACGGACTAAGATGTACAGAACATTTGAAAACGCTGTCCCCATCTCTTCAGGATAATGAATAGGCCCTCACAACACAAGAAGAATCCTACTTCAAAAAACACATCTGAAGTCAGAAGGGGACCGTACCCTCTGCAGGCGCAGTCATAAACATTTCACTTTCTCAAGACCTATAGCTTGGAACAAAGGTAGTCAGTTCATACACTTGAAATTATTTAGCGTTCTGAAATATTGATTCTGAGTAGCTTATGCTAAACCCAGAGTACATTTAAAGTTAATTATAGTTCTTTATACAGGTTTATTTTTGGTTACTTAACACTCACTACACTAATTAAGCCTTTTAAGTACAAAATATAATACCTATACTACTCTACTTAAGTCAAACACGTACCACCACTTCTTTTTTGAAGTTACTCACAAAAGTATTTTTTGGTTATTTCAACAACAAAGAAATAAATATTCCTTTTCTTCCTCCCACAATTAGAAACTATTAGCTAAAGCGGGTATTTTCATAATTTATCTTCAAATAATCAGACAGATGGAGGCGTTTCATTAATACATGTTAAGCCCAGACATAAGAATATTAATAAAAAAACATCTGAGTGGAACCACCCCAAATGGCATTATAAAAAACGAAGTGTATGAAAATTGGGCTTGTCACTCACGGTGAACTTTAGGGCCAGGAAGAAATATTATGTAACCATGATGAGCATCTGGACACTTTCTTTCTAATTGGAATGATCATTAATGCAGGGGGCCAGGAGGCCAGCTGTGGCCTGTGCTGGCCCTTATGAGCTGTCCTCTGGGAGCCTAACTGTCCCGTAAAGCTGAGGGCCAAATCAATGCCTCTGATTAGGCCTGCAGCTGGGTTTTCTCCACAAACCTTATCTCCCCCGCCACAGGAGATGCCTGCTGCCATATTGAAATAAATGACTGCTCATGTTAACAGCTGTAAGGTGCACATGAGAGAGGAAAGCCATGCATCTAAATGTGACGCGAACACATGGTAAATATATAATTGCATTAGCTGTCATTTACAGTCTGACAATGATCCATGGTGTTAATTTAACAGTTTGACCTGTGTTGATCAACACCATCTTATAATTGTTTGTTAATCTGTTGTCTCTTTATTACGCAGATGCATAATGTGTAATAATGAAGTTGAGTTCTCCATAATAGCAGAACAAGGTTGGCTGTATTCTCAGAGTGAGCATGGAGTCATAAAGTTCTGTATTGCATACATTGAATCTGAGATATAGTACAATAGATTGTTTTAAAAAAAAACTTTTGACAGTTCCTATTTCATAGCCAACATGCAGTTTTACAGTACAGTACATCCAATAGTAACTTAAATAACCCAAATGTATTGTTCTACTTTATACTGAGTTTGAGTTAATTTCCGTATTTCCTGAGTGCATCATTTGTCCCATAAAGCACCACCACTTCCTTATTCTTTCAACATGACTTGCGATTATTATGTGCTGAAATGGCACCAGTCAACTTCTAGTATTTGAGGTCGACTGCCAAGAGGCTGCATTTTTCACTTGGAGATTTAAGAACATGCAGTAAAAATGCAAGAATTCTCTGTCATACTGTATACACTATAACGCAGCGTCCACACGGCGGCGTGCGTTGAAGCTTGCCGGCGGGCGTGTCTGAAGCTAGACCAACAACCAATCACATTAATCTTCCGCCCCGGACACACAAGCACGTCGCGGTTGATTGGTTAGAGCTTGTACTGGCATATTATTTGATTAGTTGACGCTTCCGTCGAAGCTCGAGCAAAGCGAAGCGATGCTCCCACAATGCAGTTCGGCTTCAACGCACGCCACCGTGTGGACGGGCCGTAACATACCATATGCAGGCTTAGGCAGTTTTTTTTACATTGATTTAGGAAACTGATGCTGCTGTAAGCTCTCCAGACTCCTGAAGATGCAACATGTAATTTCCTCTGCTCAGACTCAGACACAAATCAGACCTGTGTATCTTCCACGCTTGGTTTGTCCGCGTTGGTATTGATCTATTCATGTGTTACTTGACTCTTCCACAGTAGTGGCAGTAAATGGAAAAGTATTCAATTATACAAGGACCCTGTTAAATAGAAAGCTCAGAGCGACCAGCTCTGGTTTTCTTCCATGACTACTGTCAGCGTTGTTATCCTCAAGGAAGCAAATTGCAGCAAACAATGGCAATCTAAAGGAAACCGTGGTTCAAATACCAGACTGCAAATGATATAACTGATAGTGTGTTTCCTTTGTCTGTCAGTCTTGAATCTTTGTTGATTTTGCCAAAAGCAATTTGTTGGACATATTTGCTGCCTAATGAATTTGGAAATGAAATACAAACAAACAGAGTAATGTTACAAATAACTGTTTGATTACCCCACCGTGATTTTTCTGTGAAGAGCAAATCACTGTAATACAGCCAATCAAATATGTAGTTACATCAAGCTGTGGCTTCTTAATGCAATGTTCCTCCTGGATTTCTGAGGAAATATTAACTACGTTGCTCAGGAACATTACGTTATATGTTAAATACCAACAAACCAAGCTAGGCAATGTACCCTAAGTAGGGAAACAATGCCGAATATGAAGGCTTTGTAAGTCAACCTCTGTGTTGGTAGGAGGTCTTTATTTGATGATGGACATTTCCTGTTGAGCTACTTTGGCAAGGTCACAGTAGCCACTGCTGCCATTGCAGTGTTTTGATGTTTGTTTATTTTATGAAAGCCCCTTGGCCAAGTGTTTTTCAAAAATGTTAGGTGATTCCATCTTTTGCAGTCACCTTCATAAGGTAACATTTGATTATTATAAATGTCATGTAGTCCTGGCTTGATGTTTAGTAGTCATTCTGTGTCACTCCTTCATTTGATCTCAGCTGATTGAGTAAGATTCGGCATTGCTCCCTTTTTAGAAATAAAAACAGGGTTTGAGGTGACTTCTTATTCTCCTTTTCTCTTGTCTTCTCTCCTTTATCCTCTTTCTGTCTCCCCTTGGGGATTACTGTGCTTTTCTTTTTTCCCCCTTCCCTCCAAGTGTCATCTTCAGGTGTTTATTTTCTGCTGGTGCTTTTCTGTTGTCTGCATTCTCAGACACGCGCTTCTGTGTGTTGTTGTCTTCCTGAAAATGAGTTAAGCCTTGGTGTATCTAACAAGAATCTGTGACATTCTCAAAATGTGGCAGCAGAACCTTCCACAGCTTGCGTTTGTCATGGCTTATCAATTCTCCCTCTGCTTTACCCAAACCTGCCCTCAGCCCCATCTCTAGAGTTTGTTGACGTGAGGAGATGACAGGATTGTTCCAGGTCAGCTGTGTAGCTTTGACCTCCACTCCTCTATGCCTCTTATCCAGGAAAAGGCACACTCGCTCGGCTAAGGCAGCTTGATTTCACCTCGGAGCCTTAGCCTTTAGTCGTGCTCTGGAAGGTGATTTAATAAAATGGCGGGCTGTCACAACAAAGCCGGGCTCTGAACTCACAGACTCCAGATATGCCGGTTACCTGCTTATGCTTGGCTGGCAAAATCAATTCAGCAGTAAATCCAGGATTGTGAAGGGAGAGTGTGAAATGTGTCAGTTATGGTAAAACATGTATCACCTTTATAGGTATAGGTTCAATGTCTGCTTTTCTTGTGTGTTAAATGTTATAAAGCTAATTGACATGCTAAAAAAACTAGACCATGGAGAACATTTTATCTGCTTAACATCAGCTTTAAGCGTTGTCATTGTGACCATGTTAGCATGCAGACATTAGCATAGCTCATGATTTACTGAATTTCAGCCTCACAGGGTGCAGCGTGGCTGTAGATACTTAATCCTGTTTGCACGCGTGAACAATCCTTAACCTTATGTCCTTGTTCTTGTCACAGAACAAAATGACTTTGTGTGCGCCCTCATACATATCATTACTCATCTCGAATATCGTAGAACCCTACAATCCAAAATTCGACATCATCAAGCAAAGCAGGAGCAAGTAAAGCTGGTTTAAATGTACTCTTGTCAAAGTCTCAGTTTTCTCGGTAAAGAGCATAATCAAGAGTACTTTTTGCTAAACTGCTAAATTTCGAATGGCTAACCCTGTGTCACATGTCATTTCTGCAATGTGAATCCATTGTGGTCTGTGATGTTGGTTCTTGAGGCTGAACAGATAAGAAGCCTTTATTTTTCTCCTATGAAACACCAGCTTTAAAGCCAATATACAGTTTATTGAGCTTCATTCATCAAACAATCTGTCCCCAGAAACCCTCTGTCTCCGTCTCTTTCTGAAAAGGTGTCAGCTGGCACCAACGTAATTAGAATCCGCACAAGGCGTCAGATTGACTTTCGACAGGTTCAATAAGGCTTTCATTTTAAGGCTTTAAATCTTCACAAAAGGAGTAATCGGTCATATACTCGTCTAAATGATGAGATAGCGATGCTCAGGAACTAAAAGGTCTGTTATGTCTGTAAAGCTCCCATACATTTCACTTATAAATTCAATGCTCAATGCTCATTCATTGCCTTACTATATCACACTGATATAGTAAGGCAATCATTAGCCGGCACAGGGTTGTGTCAGTGTAAATCAGTGATCTAACAGCATGCTGTCAGGTTGTGGCAGTGCATCTGTGGAAAGTGTCTGCCCAGATTTTTCATTTGGCTACTTCCAATTGATTTGGGATAATTGCAGTTTTTGCTGGACTTTGGGAGAAAAAAGAGAGAATAGGACAAGAGAAGCTACCGTTCTCTGATTTGTACGGTAACCTGTCTGACACGAACATGCAGAGGCCGGAAGAGAACACCCTATTCCTGTTTAGAGGGTGAGGACATCGAAGTAATAAGAGAGGGCTGGACAGAAGGGACAGGGAACGATCAATTGAAACAGAGTCAGAGGAAGGAGAAAAGATACAAAAAGAATTGAGATGGAAATCAGATGGAATGACGTAAAAAGAGTAAATGAAATGTCTTAAAGGAGGCTAAATGGAAATGAAATGGACATTTGTGTACATTCCAAACATGTGAAAACTTTAAACGCTACTGTACGGATGACGCACTTTGCATATCTGGGTCATTAGATTCTGCATATTCTGGCCAAATGTACAAACGCATGTGAAATTGACGCATGTTGATTCGTTTATAGACAGAAAAGGAGTCGTACACTATTCTACAAGTGTTTGCAGGAAATAACGGACTTTTGGGAATGGTGATGGAAAATGTTCAATAAAGTTTACATTTTACAGGCCATACAATGTATTATCAGCTTATTAATCAATAATGAATATAATAATTTCACTTTCCCTCAAAGTACAGCATTAAAGCAGCACAATAGCCTCTTCTGACAGGATATTAATCATTTTGATGATAAGCTGATGAAAAGCGGATCTGAGCTACTCCTGCTCTGAACCTATTGAACTTGTACCAAAGCCCTTCATTAATCCAAAAGTCTAAAGTAGAAGCTGCTGTCTTGCCTCCTAGGAAATGATACCGATTTAATATTAGCATTACTCCATTTACCATTATGACAAATGGATGATAATCATTTTCAGGGCAACAGTTTGAAGCGTTAGTTCCAGTGAATTCTTTTAAATTATTTTACAGATAATACGGATGAGTGCATCTAAATTAAACAAATGTAAAATCCACCATGGGGTTAAAAAATGAATGATTACTTGCAGAAAACACGTACAAGTGACCAATAAAAGTACAAGACCCATGGCCTATTAGAGAGATATACCAAGCTAACACAATGTGTATACCCCTAGTTCAACAATGTAAGACAAGAACACTATCCAAGATACCTTAAGTAGGAATGTATGAACTATATCATAAATGTTAACGGTGATCCGTCTACTAAAGCAAGATATGCAAGGTACATTACCTAGAGGGACAGCGAATGACAACTTCTCCCCCGCCAAGGTAAACTGACAGAAAACAAAAAAACAGAAGGATCCCTTGACTGCCAAAAAATGCTGACTTGTTGGATGAGTATCCCTGAAGAGAAGGAGAGCCTGGAGTGACAGAGATTTTTTCACGCGGGAGATCTAAAGCTAAAGAGGTGGAGAGACAGCCAGAGACATGGTGGAAACGACGCTGAGATCTAAAGAGGGAGAGGGTCAAAGTGACACAGTAACAGAGAGTGCGACAGACTTAAAAAGACAGAGTTTGTGGACCAGGCACGCCTCAAGGCCTGCAAACCTACTGCAGGGTGATTAATGATGCCAGGTCATATCCTGAGCATGTTGACAAAGAGACACACAGCTGTTAGCTAGAGGACATACACTGCACTCTCAAACTACCATAGCCAAAATGCAGAACAGATCTGCAGAGTTAAGTGTGAAGACAGCAGTTTGGCATCTATTGAATTCAATTTCAGATTGAGATTATACATAAACGCAGGCTTGAAAATACCATGTAGGGGCGGAGAATATAACAGTATACGTTACGATATAGTACTTTTTCTGTCTAGTCATACTTCACATACATATTTTTAGTTTTGTTAGCATCACATGAGACAAAACTTAAGTTAAAACAGTAAAGCTAAACTCCCTTAAAATGGAAGCTTCCAGGTTCTTGACATAATTTCTATCTTAAGTGTTATACGTAGTTGCAAAGTTAACAGGTGAGTATAGATACCAGCCTGATTTTATTCAGACACATATAAAGTTGACTTTTCCTGCAGATTTGGGTCATCTTTGCAAATGGCTGGTTATCATCAGAGTTCTTTATCAGCCTGATTTCACAAATGTCCCTCTCCCTCTCAATGTCTGCTTTAAATCTGAGCAATTTATCTCCATATTTACCGCAATGGAGACAATATTGCATAATCTCTAGTGGACACATTTCCTTTGTTGCACAGTATATACCGCCATATTTCCCAACTGAAATATGTGAAGGGGTTAGAGAAGGACAGATTGGGAGGTTAGGGGGTCTCCTGTGGCTCTTTAGGTAAACTGGCTCTCGTTGGGCTTATTCACTGGACATTTTTAGGGCCACCAACTACGACACAGGTGTAGAAACAGACTTTGGTTACTAAATAAGGACCACAGAGCCCGATGGTGCCAAGAGGTGTGACTTTCCTGTTATGTAACCTTGAACAAAACATGTTCCACTTGAGGTTATAGTGAGGGTGAACTCTTTTGTCTCTTAGTGTAACTAACGAGAGGCTTTTTATATTCATAACAATAACAAACACACTCTCCACTTTGTAGTCCGTGTAAATTACAGTGAACCCAGTGGCACCGCTGCAGTCTTAGTATCCATTACAAGAAGCTTTTTTTAACCAAGAGGGACGCCCTTAATTTAGCTGAGACGCTAGTGACCTGTGACCAGGCTGCAGGAGGGGCTGCTCCAATTTGCTTTTACAACATAGTAAACTACTCAGGCCCCTTAACACAATCATCCCCCAGCATCTGGTAAACAAACTGGGACCCCTGGGACTCAACACACCCCTGTGTAACTGGCTGCTGGATTTCCTAATGGAGAGACCCCAGTATGTTCGGGTCGGTAACAACACCTCCAGCACCATCACCTTAAACACCGGCTCCCCGCAGGGCTGCGTTCTGAGTCCACTGCTTTTCACCCTGACGACCCACGACTGCTGCTCCAGGTTCAGTACCAACCACATCATAAAGTACGCGGACGATACAACAGTGGTGGGACTCATCAGGGAAAACAACGAACAGGCCTACAGGGAGGAGGTGAAACATCTGACAGACTGGTGTAACACCAACAACCTGATCCTGAATGTCGATAAAACAAAAGAGATCATTGTCGACTTCAGGAACAAAAAGCACTGTCACCCACCACTCCACATCAACGGCACAGCAGTGAAGACTACAGACAGCACCAAGTTCCTGGGGGTGCATATCACAAGCTGTCTGACCTGGTCCACTCACACAACATCACTATTTAAGAAGGCACAGCAGCGCCTACACTTCCTGCACAGCTCCCCCCTCCCATCCTCACCACGTTCTACAGATGAACCATAGAGAGCGTGCTGACCAGCGGCATCTCCATCTGGTCGAGAGACTGCAACGCCAAAGACTGGAAGTCTCTGCAGAAAGTGGTTAGGACAGCAGAGAAGATCATCGGAGTTTCTCTCCCTCCCATCAGAGACACCGCTCAGAAACGCTCCCTGACAAAAGCCCAGAACATTTTTAAAGACCCCACTCATCCTCACCATGCTCTAAAGAGCACATATTTTTTATATAGTATGTCTATTTTATTTATATGTATAGAAAGTCTTTATATTTTAAACGCACACTTTATCTTTAATTTTATCAGCACCACGTCACTATTATTTATGCATATGTACAATTTTAGCAAGTTTTTATATTGTCCTGTTCCTGTAAGCCAGTACAACGAAATGTCGTTTTAATAGTACACTCTGTGTCTTGTTGAAATGACAATAAAGTATGTCTATGTTATGGCATAACTCTCACTCTGCAGACTGTTTTTGACTGTTTTCCATACGTATTAGTCCTAAACTGAACAAGGTTTACGTATCCTAAGGTATTTACTTTCGGATTAAGGAAGGATTAGGATAAATGTGTCAATTGTTTTCGTTATCTAAAAGATGTCTAGCAAAAAGTAAACTTTTTTAATACATTTTGACAATAAATGCGTTTAATAACTCACATTTTCCAGCTTGAATATAATGTGAGGTTTCTATAAATCAGTCAAAATGATATATATTTTCCACCAATGTCTTACAAATCAGGAAATCCCTCATAGAATGAATAATTATTGTGATTGTCAATGAATCCGTCCATTAGTTAACCGATTCATTAAGTAATTGTGTAGTCCATAACTAGAAATAAATGTGATAATTGACTAATGATGTCAGTACTAAGTGTTAGCTAATGCTAGCTCATATTTCCGGTGCTGTCGGAGATGCAGAATGAAACAGATTCATTTTGTAGCTTCGAGCTGTTATTGGTGAGACGGCCGTGAACCTCTCTGTCTGTTTCTGGTCAGCTGGGGCGGAAATGCGTTAAATAATTGTCAGGACAAGGCAGCAGCTTGACAGGGACAGTTGTAGAAGCATGGGGGTAAAATGAGGCAATGGCAGGGTCAAACACCTGGCAGTGTTGAGGTTCAAAGAGCAGCCACCTCTGCCTGTCTGTCTCCTGCTGTTGTTGGCAGTGTTTACTCAAAACAGCACTCCTTGCTCGTGGCAGACAGTCAGATATGTCAACGCCTGGTAACCGCAGCACTTAGAAACTCTCTCCACATCTTTGCCTAGCAACACATTGCAGTGACAGTTTATATCACCACCAGAGTCGTCTGCTACAAGCCTCTCAGCGGCGATCTGTAAATGTTAAAAGGCAAAACATGGATTATCAAAAAGCGACATGAAGCGCTGAAAAGCCCTTCAGCCAAAAACAATCAGGCCCAGTTTTTTTTTATATGAACATGACATGAATTATTGTAGGTTAGTGGTTGTCTTGTCTGAATTTAAGAAAACAAATATTTTGGTTTGGCCACACGTACACTAGCATAATTGATGGTCTGCTGGTGTGGGATGTAAGCCATTTTGTTATTCAGTTAACATTTCTGCTCTTTCATGCAGCGGTCATGAATTTCACGGTCTTTGTCTGTAAATGACATATCTCATTATCATTGTTAACAATGGTCTTCTCCATTGGTACAGTCTCACACGTCTTCAGAGACATGTATTTATTATGGGAATGATGCATTGTGTCCCTTATTACATTAGTGGGGAAACAGGTAGCCTATTAAGCCCTCAAAAAGTGCCTATACCCGCTTTTCACAATAAATTCAACTATGATAACTAGGGTTGTGCTGAATGAGGACAATCTAGTAGCCTCTTCTTTTTACCAGCATTTGGCTGGTGCTAATTTCAAACCCTGAAAAACAAACGGAATGTATAATTTTCCCCTTCTTTTTTGTACCTCAAAATAGGAGTTTTGCTTAATAAACCGCCTGCTGTCTTGTCCCCCTTTCCCCTGACTCCCGGAATGCATGAATAATGACAGTTTTACTAAATTCGGTATGGCTATTTAACAGTCATACTCACACAGTAGAAGACACACAAGCCCCATAAATGAAATCAAACGCAATGTGTGCTCTTGCTGCTATTCAGTGAGACATGGTTGCATCTCACTGTGGGGATTTCAAATATAGTCTGCTATGGACTCTCGTGGATGTTGCTTCACAGTGTAGGCCACATTTCATATTTATGTAATGGTTTCCAAAAAACAATCTTTAATTAAAATGTGCTTCAAATAATATGTTTGTGCATACTATTAAACAAACAATAACATAAGCACGACATGATTCAACCAACAACTCTTGTGTTCATTTTATATCAATTATTTAAAAAATGTTCTCCCAACCTTACTGACAGCACATTTCTACAGTTTGAACTTTGAACAAACCCTTTTAGTTATTCCCACTGCTGGCATACATTTGCCTTTTAAACTGGTCGTGCCGATGTTATCCTTCAAAATCGCGTCAACTAGACGACCTGCTTTGTTGTGGCATAATGAATCACTGCTTGCCTTTTGAAACAGCGCTGTAGATAAGAAGAATGCGTGATTTGAGTTGAAAATGTCAGATATTTCTGTCACTCTGCTGTTAAGATATACAGCTGACAAGGCTCGAGTCCTCATACAAAGATGGTTGAATACATAATAAGTTGCTGTATAATAATGAATATAACTGGGTTAAATGAGGACGGGGGACGTTCCAGAGTTGAGGGTTAATGCCCGGCCTTGTTGTACATTCTTCTTGCCAGAAGGAAAGGTTTTACAGCCACTGAGTTTTCCACTCTGTTCTCTCATGGCACATTGACTAATGTGACCGCTCCAGTGCCAACCCCCAACCAATATGTCTCTTAGGAGCTTATTAGCCGCAGACCTGCAGTGACCCAGACGCCCTCGCTTGTTCCCTGAAGCTGAAAAAAGTTACTGATTTCCTTTTTTTCTTTCTTTTACTAGATGAGAGAACGATCAACCTGTTGAACTCTTGTTTGCCTTGGCCCATACACAAATAAAACATGTGTCAATAGATGTGAAATGAGCAGGGACTATTTGTTTTGACTGAAATAATGAAGTCAGAAATGTTTTGTCTTACTTTAGAAACATTTTGAGTAAAAACTTTCCAATTGTTAGGCAACAAATATTGTTTTGCATTGTTTCCACATACAAATACATAATACAGATTTATAAAAAAAACAATATATCTGCAGTGTTGGTAAGCAGACAGTGTGTGGATCGATCCGTCATGCATGAACACGCTGCTGAAGCTCAGATGCTGATTGGTGCTGAATGTTGCCCGTCCCAGCCCGATGCCCCCTGCTGAGCCCCCTCCTACTTTCCCCATTACCCAATCAATAAAGCTCTAAGCACACCTGAACGGCTGCTGCCTCAGTGCTGCTTCTAAGTGCTTTTGTGGAGTGCTTTTGGTTTTAGAGTTTATAGAAACTAACAGCAGTCACAAGAGCATCTGGAGGGGTGTGGTTATGGCCAAAATGTTAAGCCGTCTATTGGAATACTTATTTATTTTTAAGCCTGCGTACAGTATATGTGAGGTCAGGAGATCAAAAAAGAGAATGAGGAAGACACATTGGTGACTTTTAAAGTCCAACAGAAGATTTTTCTACCCATCCATGACCCAAATCGCTAATAATATTCATCCCTCTCAAATGTTTAATGTCAAGTCAGTTCTTATGAATAATGTACACAGGCTTATGGTGCGTATTAACCTTAAGTATGTGCGTTTCGAGCTTGTTGACGGAAATAAAAGGTTGCAGTGAGAACATTTGATGTGTGTGTAATGACATTCAGAAAAAAGGCAGCCCTCCTCTAGTAATGAAAATGTTATAAACCATTATAAACCTATAAATTGTATTTAATTTAAATGAATATGAAATGGGAAATCAAAAACTAAATTATGCATGACTGTTATGCGATCTCTATTGGCCTCTTTTTTACCAGAAGCACTCTTCTTGTTCCCTAGCCTCACGCTGCCTCCCACTCACACGTCTCCCCCCCCCCCCCCCCGCTCTACAAGCTTCCGGGAGTCGTCCCATGCTTCCTCAGCTCTCTGCTATTGGCTGTTGGACCCTGGGCTGGAGCAGGGAGGGTTAAGTGGCTTGTTGAACACAACCCTCGGCTGTAGCTGTTGATGGAGGACAAACTTGTTCACTTTTCCCACACACATTTCCCAAACTGATCTGGGACCTGAACCCTTTGACCTCTTCTCTCGTCTCAGCTGCCACCATGTGGGCTTGGCTGCAGTATTTTTTATTTTCCTGAATATTTCCTCTCACTGCACGGAATCTCACAGCTGAGCAAGATCAAAGTCACATGTAACTGAATGTTATATTTTGATTTCTCCTCGTTTTAATTGCAGTCACGTAGTGCGTAGGACTGTGTCTGCGCATTTTTCAGCAGAACACGGGCTCCTCTTTTGAACCGGTCACCCTTCGTTTCATAGTGAGAGGTCGAAGATGTACAATTATTTTCAGCTGCTGCTTACATTTTCACAACATTGAATATTACAAGAAAACAAAGAAACCTTGTCAACACCAGCCAATATGTCTTTGATTATACCACAATTACTGCCTTAACATACGGTGAGATGTCAAGTAACCACCTATTCCATCATGATGGAAAAAATGGATGTTATGCTTAATAATCCGGTCACCTTGAGCATCTAGTTGGTTTGGATTCGCTGTTCGGTTTGTTTTCAACACAAACACTTTATGAAAAATTAATAGCATCATTGTATTGAAACAAATAGCTTGTTCCACTTTCCACATGTCCTCCAGGAAACACCACGATCATCATTTGGTATTCATGATGCAGGATTTTCCCCGGTCGATGATTGAAGTGCTGACTTGTGTAAAGATTTAGCTGGATGTGTAACATGCCTCAGAGCCCGCCAAAGTTAGAGCCTGACAGTTGGTTGGCCTTCAAGTGGGGGTAAGCGATGCTTTACTGGCAATTTGTTTTGCAGTGTGAGGCATTGAATAAGTAGCGTAGCGCCGGGCACCGTCATGCTCGCTGCGCCCCGTGGAGCTCTGGTAACCTGTTTGATTTGTTGCATCTACACAGCTTGGCTCTCTCTGGAGAAGGCGAGCGCTTCCTTTCTTCTGGGACCAATTTGATGTGCATCTTGACACCAAATCCATTCATGTTTCCAAGATAACTTTTTAAGCAAACCTTTTCAACTTGTCAGTGCTCTGTGAAGCATTTCTGTACAATGCTGGAATTTGTGTTTGTGTCTTACAGGTAGCTTTTCCGTCTTGGTAAAGGAATTCAAAGACTAAAATAAACCAAGGTTGACAAAAAGAGTAAGATGAACTTGATCTTTAAATAACTATCAAATTCAAATGTGTCACAACCTACAATAGAGCCAAGTGTAATTATTCATTTAGACAACATTTCCCCGTAAACAATGCTGTGTTTATAATGTTTGATTTTAATTGTATCTGTGCCTTTATACCGTCTATGGTCAGTGCAGAGCTATTTTTGATTGGAGCAGAGAAACGTGTGTGATAGGTCTTTATATTGCTTATCCAGTTTTCCAACTAAACAATACTGAATAACAGCCACTTGGGGCAGCACTCACTTGATGTACCGTATTTGCTGTTGGTTAAAAAATGACAGACATTTCTTCTTCATCCTTCCAGATACAGAAAAGCATGCATTTGTTTGTTAGCTCTTGCCCAGGTATTTAAATTTTATCCCACTCATTAAGCCCATTACTCATCTCATTCCTCATGCAGCACAAACACAGCATTCCCAATAAAGACATGCACATACAGTAACATAACAAAAACAAACATGTCTAACCTTACATATTTCCCTCAGGTTCAGCTCTACCTGCCTGTCTTTTTCCTTGTCAGTTTTCATACATTGTATTATTAATTGGGAACATTTGTAGCTGCTTCCGGGCAACGCTGTGGCACATCTATCACACCGCGCACGTGCCAGAAACATCAGCACAGACACTCAGGTATAATAATCCCAGAACAGACACACTCCTGTGCCGAGTTCTGCAGCCTTATTGGAAAGAAAATGCATGAGTGCATACCGCTGTGTATTGACTAAAAGCGTCCCGCACAGCAAAAAAAATCTCTTAATTATATTTCATTCCAAGTCCCAGTCTTGTTTTATTGTTTGAGCTGTTTGATGCTTCCTTTCCCGATTTCAGTCCATTTGTTTTTGATGTTCCCCTGTTGCATGACCATGATAGCTATTATTAAACTGAATTCATTCTCGATAACAGTAAACCAGTTTACCAACTCAAGCAAAACGGTGACCTCTTAACTGTGACTTTTATGAGCACAAATTATACTAGAAAACAAGTACATTACTCTTGCATTACTCAAACAAAAGCTCAGTTAAGCCCAGTGTGGGACTCCCTATTGGACCGTAACAGTTTAATGGGGAACTGCATGCTTTCCACTTTGGGAGAAATTACACAGCAGGCAGTTTAATGTCTTCAATATGGCATCGAACCCTTCTGCCAAAGACTGGGCCGCATCAGGAGAGACATCACCAGCACCGTTTCCCTGGGAGTTCCCCAGGTTTCATTGCCCTCTCCTGGTGTCCTTCACCTTCAATCCAAATATAAACTTTGAGCAGACAGGACCAAAGTTAACACATCAGTTAATGTCAGCTCAATGTTCAATTTGTCTTACTGGCCTTTATAAGACAACCAAATGATTCTGTTTCAAATTCAAAAGCCGTGAAATTGTTGATGTCTCTTACTGTACCAATTCCTGATTGTTGAAGTTCAGCCCTGCTTTCCGTTCACATTTACCGTTACGTAATAGTGTGTTTACTGCAAACGCCACAGCCAGTTCAGAGATTAGGGCCAGTTAATGGACACTGTGTTGCATGCTGGAACACGGATGTGGTTGTCAGTAGCAACAGTGTCAAGAACCATCGAAGATTCTCCCCTGTCCACAAACTCTGCATTAGCTCACGTGTTACACAAATTGCTAAGCCTCTGCAAATAACTATGAACAAGAACAAAGGACACAAACACATATCATTTCTTCATATCTCCAGTTGTTCTATTGCTGTGTGTTCACATATCCAGTTGGTGTTATTGTGCCTGGACTTAACTGTCAACACTCAATAGTGGATTTTGATGCTTGCTTCATTTCCTGAAAAAGTCCTGAGAGTGTATGGGTGTGCATGTTTGTCTGTCAAAGAAGCAGAGAAAGAAAGATAAACATGGGAATGGCCGACTGCAAATCTGCGGTTCAGTCTACTCCAATTCATTTTTAGGGTATAGGATGGCAAGAGGAAGAGGATAATAAGTCCAGAGTTGGAGGTGTGAGAGGGGATCCTTTAGGGAGCAGGAGGGTGTGAGAGAAAGGATTCACATTGCACTGGATGAAAGAGAAAGTGAGGAAACAGAGAAGAGTATTTGTCAGGTGCTAGTGAGTTTCAGAGTGAAGGGAGACAGGAGCCAGCAGAAAGCCTCTCATCAGAGGGATACGAGAGCTGTTACTGCCTGGGATGAGTTTTTGAGGACTGGGTGCTTTTTTTTTTTATAATAGGAAGCTTGTGTGTGTGTGTGTGTGTGTGTGTGTGTGTGTGTGTGTGTGTGTGTGTGTGTGTGTGTGTGTGTGTGTGTGTGTGTGTGTGTGTGTGTGTGTGTGTGTGTGTGTGTGTGTGTGTGTGTGTGTGTGTGTGTGTGTGTGTGTGTGTGTGTGTGTGTGTGTGTGTGTGTGTGTGTGTGTGTGTGTGTGTGTGTGTGTGTGTGTGTGTGTGTGTGTGTGTGTGTGTGTGTGTGTGTGTGTGTGTGTGTGTGTGTGTGTGTGTGTGTGTGTGTGTGTGTGTGTGTGTGTGTGTGTGTGTGTGTGTGTGTGTGTGTGTGTGTGTGTGTGTTTTACGCTGTAAACATTTGACCGAATGCTCTAGTGGTTCACTTAAAAATTCCAGTAGCTGTACTCTGACATACTTATTTCATTCAATGGTAAGCCACCGCCAACGAAACCCCACACTTCCTACACACCTTTGACGGTGAAAGCCTGTCAGAAAAGGAGAAGGATACAGCTATTAAAGCTGTTGAAAGGCTTTTCATGTGCTAAAGTCATGCAGTATTGTCTGTTATGATGCTATCATAACAGAGAGACAAGAACCAATCATACAAAGTCATTCGAGGATAAATAATATGTTTAGTTTAGTTAGCATTCCCTGCTCAAAACACAGCAGGTAAACATGGATCTACTGTAGTGTTGAAGGGACCTCTTTAAAATGTGCAAAATATACAGCAGAAGGAAGGGTCAGTATGATTAACATCTATGAAAATAAGAACTGTTTTTTCTCTGCATAAAAGATGTATATATAAAAAGAGTGTTCGTTCTTTGTGGTCTCTTTCTTTTTATTATTCCCACCATTTACATGTAGGCAGCTGAGCCCTTCCCACCATTCTGTAATTGTGTTATTCCTTGAGGAGATGGAAACTTCTTCATACTGTCTGTAATTCCTGCCATCTCTCCCTCTTGACCTTCCTCCTACTTGGTCATTACGCCCTGTGTCTCACTTTTTCCTCCTTCCCTCCCTTTCCCTGTCTCTCACGCTCTCCCTTGACATATCTGCTCTCATTTAATCTCCTCTTCTTGCACACTTCCTTCTGTCTGTCCCCTCACATTCGCGGGCACAATAAGCCCCAGAGCAGATTCCCTGCTGCCCTTCTCCACATGCCGCACTCTTCATCATATTGAAGTAGAGAGGCTCACATAGAATCACATTTTGGGGCATGGTGGAATTGATAACGACAGCCTGGGCTCATTCAAGGACAGATACTCATATAAGAGAAATAATATGACTTTGCTTGAGTGTTGACGCAGCAAATTGAACAGAAATTGCTCCCTGAACAGCAGCATTTCAGCAAGGAGGTCTTCCCTTATAAACTGATGTGTTGGCTGATGAGTTCAGATATATATTTGACCGTAAATCTGTTTATATTATGGCATCATCAGTATCAACCAAGCAAGATGTGTTTTTGTTCTTTTCTTATGTTGCTGTTCCTGGAATTATACTATCTGGTTGTTCTGGGGATCTGTTTAGCAAAACCAACAGGAGGAGGAAGTTAAACATCAGTGAAAACTGTACAATACAGCTGTAGGAGAGCCTGCAATCTTTGAATACTGTATGTACATGTATGCTGATGCAACTCTAATTCAGTAAATCCTTATTCCAGAATTTATTTTGGGCCACTTTTTTATTCATGCAACCCAAATATGATAATAGCTCCAAAGGAAATATGGCAATTTGGGCTTTAGACAACTGTCAACCAAATGCAGGTGAATTCTGTGATACAGAAGTTACACAATATGGATCTGAACACAATGTCTTTTATTAAGTACAAGAAAGAAAAATAACGCACATTTATTTTTTTGTCCATTTGGATTTGTGTAAGAGTTTTTGATGTGCTGCTGAACTACCTGCTACATGTTTGTCAATATTCACTATAACTGGTGAATAAAGAACTCAACATGATAACACATCAGTGTTGTCTTCACAACCAATTCTATTAATCTTCTATTTAGCCTGAACTTAATCGTAGTCTAAGTACGTTGTTCTTTTTGACTGAGCCTTTCCTCTGAGACCTGCCCCCAACACAAGACACTCCATTAGTAACCCATTAAAGTGACAAAGCAGAATATTACTTTTTCACCCAAAACACTTTAGCATTTAAGTGGCTTTTCAGATGAAATGTTATGACATGCTTGCAGTTTATAATTTAATAAAACATTACACTCAGCAGCACGAAAGGATTTGCTGCAAATCATGCACATAACACCGGGATGCTCTGCCAAGGCAAGGAGATATGAAGGAAAACAACAGCCTCCTAAGGACCTTTGGAGAATTCTACACTCCAATCATTTAGAACTGCCCAAGAGACATAATTGATGTTGAAAGCTGCTCATGAAACATATTTGGTATTTATAAAATAGATTCTGAACAAATTGAGGGGCGCTGAAAAGGATTTATTTTCAATTTTACCTTCTAAGTTTTTTGCATACGGTAATTGCATTGGGTTAATTATTCAAATATCTTCATGTTTCATTCTCTGGGCACATTTCAAATTAATTGTATTTAGTACCCACAATTCCTCTGTTTTCTATTATAACATGGTTGGTTAAATTAATGTGGTAAAATGCTAAGTCCCAGGGTGCATTTTGCTAATAGCGTAAGAATATCATTAATGCAGTATTAAGGCTTGTCCAAATTAATATTGTAGATTTAAAGGAAGAGCTTGAAGAAATACACTTATTGGCTTTACAGATAGATATGAGGATGGTATTGTATCATCTTCTCTAAATATATTATTAGAATTTCTAACAACTAACTACTAGAATTATGTTTGATCCAAGAAATTGTGCATTCTTATTTACGTCCAACTTTTTATCATCTTACCACACAGTGGATCTTCACCCAAAAAAACCTGTGGGGTCAAATAACAACAACTGTCTCAGCTTCTCACAGTTAAAGTAACATTTAATTAACATGGCCACTTATAATCTCTCATTATCTCTGTGCACAGAATATAAACATCCTTCCCGCCACAGCAGGCTGGTGAAGAGTGTCAGTAAAGATAAGAACATACTGGAGGTGGAACAATTCACACAGTAGTTAAAACCTATTATAGAGATATAAATGCAACGTGTTGTCAGGGGACACGTATTTTATCACCGTTCAGTTTCCTGATAGGTGCTGTCACACAGCTCTCTCTTCCTAAGTGCTTTGATTCCAGAGAAAACTATGGCGCTGAAGTGTCCATGCTCAGGCCATTTTCAAGCTGTAATGCTTGCAGACACCTGTCCCTGGTTTGTCATGGAGCACGGAAAATTGGCCATTTTTCACTCTG
This sequence comes from Gymnodraco acuticeps, assembly GCF_902827175.1. Lineage (NCBI taxonomy): Eukaryota > Metazoa > Chordata > Actinopteri > Perciformes > Bathydraconidae > Gymnodraco > Gymnodraco acuticeps. The sequence goes on from NW_022992351.1 coordinate 6,162,851, forward strand.
CATACAGAAGTGATGTGTTCATTCTTCTGATCGCCACTGTGAAAATGACATTCACGGTCTAACAAAAGCCTGTTTCTCCTCGGTTTAGTCTCTCAGGCTGCAGCTCGAGTCCTCCTTACACCAAGTAATAACAGTTAAACATTTATTTTGAATGGCCAGCCAAGTACATTCAGCATCCTTTCATTACAATATGAATTCACGAGTCGTCTTGAGAATGCCGACGGTTAGCGTGGGCGACTCAGCGCTAGCTCCACAATCGCCTAGTCCATTACTTCTATCTATCTGCAGGGTATTTATAGGGCACCTTGAATTGGGGTCTTGATGCAGGTGATGCAGGGGGGGGGGGGAGGCCTGTCCTGGCTCGTGGTGATTAATGCTTGAATATGCAAGCTTTATCACAAGTCCGGCAGCCTTGGGAACAGAGAATGTCACTGCAATTAAAGGCGGTTGACAGATGTAAGAAAAGGGAGGCGGTGGCTATCTACAGATTGCAGACGGAGTTGGGGAACACGGGCGGAGCGGTGAAGGCTCCAGCTACAGCGCCTTTTCATTCCTTAATCACCTCCACTACTCATTAGGCACTTCTTTTGTTCCAGCCACCGTCTTTTTACTGCGCCGTGCCAGCAGATAAAATATGGCATGCTCAGAAAAAGTGAAGAGCTCGGAGTACCCCATTAACCTGCGACAGAGAAAAAGATAGAAAATGAGGAAGGAAAAGGAGAGGTGACGTTGGAGTGGTGGAGTCAGTCAGCTGAGGAAGAAGAGAGGGCTCGAGGGAGAAGGGTGGTGACGGGAATGTGAGAAATTGCGCGGCCATGCAGAGACTAGTAATTCATCTCGATCGCCCCGTTAAGACTGTTGGAACATCCAACCAGGAGAGCATTACAATGTGGGAAGTTTTATATCATAATCCTACACAGTGCAGCTCATTAAAGCTGTAACTGCTTGAATTACCTCGGCAATCATCTCCGTAAACCTGTGAATTTCAACGTTGGTGTGGTAACTGGATGTCAATTGGTGGTTTTACTCAATCGTTTAACTTGCGAGAGCGTAACGGTTCTCTTCCTGCTACCTTCAAGTGAAGGTATCAAGGTTTTCAGAAGATGAAGTCTATTATTATTTTGCCTAATGGAGAGTAAAGTCATCCTGAGTGGTTGGACTTGTCAGAGCCTTTCAGAAGGATAAAGCAAAGATGAATGTTGTGCATGTGTGTGTCCCGACAGAACCATTACAGCTTACTGGCTTTGAAATAAAGGCTGCATCACTGATCTTACAGTGATGATGATACATTTACAGAGAAATACATCAAGACATTTCAACTGCTGTCAGTTCATCCTTTAGAGACGGACATATGGGACTTTGTAGATAAATGCTAATACTTCCTAACTTTCAATAAGCCACTGGGCATTGTAATGTGCAACGGCAAACATAAATGATAAAAGAGACCTATTTTGAGTGACACTCACAGTAACACCAACAATCAAACTAAGGCAGAGTTTAAAAGTCTCATAATCCAAAATATTTCCCTCCCTTCAAGGATTACCATCCGCCCGACTACAAACTATTTGAATGCCCAAAAGTAATTGTCTGAGTCCTTTAAAGCACAATGAAGTCTGCAGTTTGACTTCCTTTCGACTCAGTGAGGTAAAGGAGGCTTTGCTGCCTCTATTTCTTTGAGGGAATATTTTATTCTGGGAGACCTCTCACTGACAGGATTCGGTGTTTACTCCCCACTGAGTAACAACAGGGCGCTCCTGTTGACAAAGGCTGAGTCCTCCATGTAAGTTTTGCTGCAACATTGTAAAGGTTAGCATCAGACTCCCACGGGAGGGTCACTGGGGTATGGCACATTTTAAGTGAACATATACACGACAGTTTCTAAAATAACCTTAAACCTAGTATGGAAGACGATAGTCAGGGTCACTGAAGACACTCAGTTGTGTAACTTCTTCATAGTCAGAGAAAAAACTGCTGATCAGGGGCACATTTTAAAGTAACCATATACACAACAGTTTCTAAAATAACGTTAGACTTAGTATGGCATTTCTGTACTGACATGTGTTATTTGTAGGGATGTAACGATATATCGAATATCGCGATTTATTTTTATTTATTTTTTATCTTTTTTTTAATTTTTTTAAACCTTTATTCAACCAGATGGTCCCATTGAGATCATCAATCTCTTTTTCAAGGGAGACCTGTCCAACATGATAGCAAGTAGGTTACAACATGAACATAAAAACAACAGATAACAATAAAGGACATCGTATTTACAGGGCTACATGTACATACCTAGAGACATTGACAAGTACCAACAGTATATTTATATCTCGCCCTGTCAATAAGCCTCACCTTCTTGGCAACAACTGTATTGTTTTTGAAGTGGTGGAGAGACAATGCACAGTTTGACCCACTGCTGTCACCCATGGCCAAAGCATATCTCTCTGTCCCAGCAACATCAGTACCAAGCAAGAGAGTTTTTTCCACAGCAGGGGATTTTGTAAACGCCCAAACATCCCAGCTTCTACCTGGAAATGTGGACATGCTCATATTCCTACAAGATAACCTTGATGATGCTGAGTGAGTGAGTTAGAGTTGAGTTACTTGAAAAACTAAAGTGAAACTTGATTTATTCTATTGCAGGGTCTGATTATTATATTGTTGACACTTTAAAATACTAATATCCTACTAAAATGCTGTACAAATCAGATTTATTATTTAATAAAGAAAAAAAATTCAAGTAAAAAAAACAAACATTTTTTTTCTTTATTTTTCAATATCACGATAAATATCGTACCGTGGACTTTTTATCGCGATATTATCGTACCGTGAGTTTTTGGTATCGTTACATCCCTAGTTATTTGTTCGTAAAACTTATTTTAAAGAGCTGTTTAGAGCAATTGACGATGTGTTTCAGCCCCCCCTTTCTGCTGGAGAGTGGTTTCGATGAACAGCAGTTGTTTTAGTCCGTGGGCCAAATAATTATTTATTAAATCACAGCTGAATTATTACCTGTACCCTGAGTTGTATGCTCGGCTGGTTTAACCGTGTATTATTGATGAAAGAAAGTGATGGAGTTTGATGGGAGGTGTGATAAATTCTCATCAGTGTTTAAAAATACATAACACATAATACATTTCTGCTGCAGTGCAGTTCATTGCTTTCTTATGAACGCAATACAGCCGGCAAGATTATAACAACCAATGCCTTCACTGCTATTGTGTGTATAAAACTTTCCACAGAAAACGGTTTGAAGGGCTGATGAAAGCGATGTGGACATTTAAATATTCAACACGGAACATTCAAACAGCTGAAAATGTCGATGTTAAAATGTTATTCAGTTCTCTGGGATTTCAATTAAAATAGTGGAAAGATGGCCAATCTCGCCATACCAACCTGCTGTATTTCCAAATTTCTGATTTTAATTACACAGCGTCGTTTTAGGTTCTGCAAAACATACTGATTCTCTCATTTTATGCCAAAATATAAACTGTGTGGTACACAGCCACACTTGCAGTTAGAAGGTAGGCAAGCTTGTGTCTTTGTCAGATAAGAATGCTGGTTGCGCGAGAGGAAATGAACGGACAGAGAAGCTGGAAGCGGAGAGGAAATTATGCTCTTATCTCAAATCCTTAATAGATCTCTCCGAACATGATTTGAAGAAGAATTGAAAGTAGAGGTACAGAAAGCTTCACTCACATTCAAGGTGTAGCCTAGCACCTTATAGCAAATGCAGAGAGCCAGAGATTACATTTATGATTGTTTCTATAACTCCTCTTTCTTCCCCTGATATCTCAGCCAGTGTATTCCTGCCACCCACTGTGTGTCTGTCTCCTCGCTGTGACACTGTCTGCATGTGTCTTTGACTTTAGTGAGCTGAGATAAAGACCAAAAGATCAATATGAGGCTGTTGGAGCAACGATATTCAGTGTGTTGAAGGGAGATTGATTCAGGAGCTTTGACGGTGACTCAGACAACATTACAATTACCTGCTTGATAACTCAGTGTGAACAAAAATCATTGCTGTCCACAAATACACAACACTGCACGAATCAGTACTAAGTCTAAAAAACTGAAACGATAATAAGATCAGCAGCCTGTCCAGACCTCTAACTCTGGGGACTGATTGCAGCCCAGCCAGTGATAATGATTTCCTGCTTCTTGTTATATAGACAAACACACATCCTTCCCTTATTGAGGGACTCCATAAATCTTCCCTTATGTATTCACATTATGATTTTGCTTGTTTTTGTGATTAGTACCAACATTAGTGGGAACTCTCTCATAATGAAACGTTGCATGCTTATTCTTTTGCTCACTTACCCAGCCAATTTCTTAATGTTGGGCAATTGATTCTTACAAATAAGTTACTGTACCAGTTGTAATGTCAACTTACATGATACAATGACACATGAATCCATGTGAATGTGAATTTTCGTTTATTTTTGGTTAAATAGGCTTGTGGAGTTTGTGGGAGAAACACTTCCTCTGGAGGTAACACATGGACTTTAGCCTTTGCAGACGTTTACATGCACAAAATTACAGGATAGGAAAAAACAAACAAAACCCCCTTTAATGCATTTGGGTTGACCTAATTATAATGTAAATAAAGAAATTCAAATAATTAAGGTCCTCATATTTTTGGTTTGAACCTATTTTGATTGCATATCAAGTAAACAAAATGTCGAGTCATTCCTGAGCTCACTCTGTAGCGTATTCTCTTTACTCCCCCCCCTCTTATCGCTTTTCCTCTCCATCCACATCAAGCAACCATCAAGGCTCACTTTTTTCTTTGCATTTATTCCGACACACATTTCCCTTGGTAAGTTTATGAATGTTAGTGAGGGCCTGTCATGGGTACGATGTGAGGAACATGTTCATGAGTCTACTGGGCAGCAGCAGCTTGAAGCCAGCAGATAAGTACACCCTGTGAATTTTAACATCATTCAATAAACTGTGTTGCTGGTGCCATAGGCTGCACCCTGGGCAAGTTGGAACAAGTATAGATTGGCAAAATGTAATCCACAGTTATTAAAAAAAAACATGCCCTCTTGCCAATCAATGTTGCTGGGCACAGGCTGCCAGGCTGTTATTTGTGTCAGCATAAGGTTAGATTTATCACTTCATAATGACAACAACACCCCAAGACCAGGAGCTCTTCACCCAGGCACATCTGTGCAAAGAATACTGCAAATAAATCAAACTATGGCAGCGGCTTATTCTGTGGGTGGTGGACTGATGGAAAATGGAACAGGATGAGGAAGAGGAGCAGAGGTTGAAGAGTGAAGTCAAAGAGATGTAGTTGGCTGGAATTTGAATGTAACTGTGTGAGGAAAGCATAATCTTAAAAGCCGTTAAAAAATATTGCCAGACTACTTCTCTTTTAAAAAGTGACACTTGTGACCTTTTGAGAATTGTACTTACTAAGGAAGCGGACTTCAGTTTTTCATTTTTAGGAAGAACTCTTATGTGAGCTGACCTGGAGCAATGCATTTAATAATCATTCACTACACACCACTGGGGAGGCTGGCCAAACCTTATTTTTTTTAAATAACTGAACCTCACCAGAAATCATATCACACTTTGGTCATAAAAATGCTAATATTTATATTCAGCAGTCTCTCAAAGTAGTGACTGTGTGTGTGCCTGCATGTGTTTAGGCTGGGATGCTTTTGCTACACACTCTCGCCAAAGACAGTAGCTGTGTTGATGAATAGAAACCGAGGAGTTAGGAGAGTACAGTGTAACGAGAGAGGAATAAAAGTTCATGATGTGTGTATTGAGAGGGATGTGTGGCGTGCTGAATTAATCATTTTGTTTCCTCGTGCGTTCTGTGAGGAAAAATAATGAGCAGTTTAACATAGTATTCATTACCCTGAGGTTTGGGCGTACACAGGGATTTGCTCTCCTTCTCATTTAGCTATTGCTGTCTCCATAGTCATTTTAAATAACTGTTAGTAGGACATCTCCAGTTGCCCTTTTAAATGCGTTCACAAGTATTAGTCAAAAATTACTATATTCATTTGTCATTTGCTTTCTCTTTCTAATTGTTTGAAATGCGGTAGTATTTCCACACACTCTTGTTACAAATGCTTTAGCTCAAATCTTATTTCTAAGAATGCAAAAAGAAAAAATTCCACTATCTGTCTAAATGTGTTATCTTTCCAAATCTCTCCGTAAGTTGTCGGTGTAGTTCTCCTAAAACCAAAAATGCATTTGGGTTGACCTAATTATAATGTAAATAAAGCAATTCAAGTAATTGAAGGTCCTCATATTTTAGTTTGAACCTATTTGATTGCATATCAAATAAACAAAATGTGGAGTCATTCCTTAGCTCACGCTCCATATCATTTTTTCTCGGTTCTCTGTGTATTTAACCTAGTTTTTTGTCATTTGTTTCCCTCTCAGACCCCTCTTCCTGCCCGAGGCAGAAATCTCCGGCCACTGACCTCTGCTACAAGACTGAAATCAGCAGTATGATGGACTTTAACTCCCCAGACGCTTCTCTGGACAAAGGTAAGACTTGAACAGCCCTGCTCAGACACTGCTGCTTGACTTTTAAGTTTCCCGCAGTGCCACAATAGGACGATGCTGTGGCATGCAGGGGCGGCATTCATGACAATCCAAAAATGCACATGCAAAAACACAGAATAGTCACACACACATGTGAATTCACAATACACACAAGAGCTAAGAGAAGTCTCTCTCAATCACTTCCTCCCTCTCCTCAGTATTTGCTGCTTGCACCTGTTGATGAACAATGGCCATCCATTACATGTGTTTGTCTAGCTAACGATGACTGCCTGTGATCCCTGTAGCGTCTAGCTGCTAATGAGCCAAGAGAGACTTGTGTTTAAAAAACATTACAGAGAGCTTTCCACCTAATCTGATAAACCTGCTACCTTATTCAGTCTGTGTGCATGTTAGTGTTGAACCAAGAAAACAACAACCACAGACAACTGCTGGTTGAGAGTTATGTGGAGTTTGTATTCTCTCAAATCTGGACTCAAAATGCATACATTGTATTTTGGTATGTTACTCAATCTGGTGTCACTAAGTGTGAAGTTTATATAATCCCTAAAACATGTTGAAAAGTAGAAAATTGCTGATAAATCCAATACTGTGATTGCACCTATAAGCAACGAGTTAGCATTTTGCTATTTTTTTTTTACATGTTATTCAAATGTTCCATCAAAACTTCTTGCTGTGATGTAATACATTACCATTTATTAACTGTTAAGGCTACATTATCAACCACAATGCAAGGCTGTCAATTTGGGGGACTAAAGTTTATAAATGTGTTTTAATGATAAATGAATGCACACATTTTACCATTATTTTAGGTTGACAATAGGTTGATAATAATGAACCTTTAGGTCTGTCGAACCAGATGTTCACGGTTTGTTTATTAAAAAAAGATGCAGATTAATTAGAAAAACTATAAAAACTTCAGTTAGCTCACTCAGTGTTTCATGGCTTGCAGCTAGTGGAGACATCCTCGTGGTTCTAATGAGGACAATCTGAATTGTTATTGGATTGACATTTAATGCATTTCTAGCTCCTAGTCCTCCTGTAAATATGATGCTGCAATATGGCTCCGTCTACAGTAAATACCATCATGCTCCATCTGTGTTTACAGTTCTGCTGTTAGTCACTCGCGGCACATTAACCATCCCCTAAAAGCAGCTTATCAACTTTAAAAGTCTCTATTTATTCCCAGAAACTCTTCAACTGGTCAGACGGGTCTCGTGTCTGCAGACAAACACAGTTGCAGTCGTTTATCTGGAGTCTGTTTCCATGTTTCAGCCCTTTTTATGACAAAAGCTTCCTTCAAGCTGTTGGATTCTTGTAGAGAGAATCAAAGTAGCAAACCATGTCACCGGTACAGACACTTCTCTTGGATTGTGGATCCATTCAGGCTGCCAGCTGCAGTATGGATCTCTGGTGTCCCCCAAGGAGCCCCCAGGGGCCCTTTCCTCATTACAGTGTCCTGCTTAGGGGTCTATTTGGCTGCCAGTGTTCTATCCTATTAGCGTCTGTCGATGTCGGGATGATACCAAGAGAGCTCACGAGCCATTGTTCAAGGAAAAGAGAATACATATAGCTGGCAATCTGGTTTCCTTGGTATGTTAGTCACATTACAGCTCTGCAGATCAGAACAACATATGGTAACTGTTTGGTTCTAAGTACATCAAGTCAAGTACTGTGCTTCATTATAATTTGAGGTTGAGTGTTTTCATTTAAGGATTTTTCTAAACACAGCGGGAAATATTGTAGTCTTTACTATACTATATTAATCTGACAGTTACTGCTCATTTCAGGTTATGGAATAAACTGCCCAACACTTTATCAAGCTATTCAAATTCAATAAATCGCTATTATACATATAACACTCTCAATAAAACCATCTTGCAAAATAAGTACTTTTACTTATTGATTGAATAATTTAACATACAGATACTGCAAATACTTTGGATTTTATGTGAAATTTGGCATACACAACTTTTTTCTTGTATTTGTGTGTTAAGTAAAATATCTTAATGAAACTACAGAACATGATGAAACAATGTAACTTGTGGTAGTCATTATAAAGTCAAAGAGCAGGTTAGTTATATGCATATGTGTAAGTTAAAATGTTTGCACACGTACGTACGCGCTCTCCTTCAGCATGAACCAGCTGGTGCATTATGTCCAAGTTCGTTTCCTGGGTGCTGTAGAAGTGCAGACTCAGAAAAGCATGCACACGCTCCCCCAAGCCAAGGCCACGAATATAACCTAAAGTTTCATCCGAGTGAGAACAGGGCGCTGAGGGGCATTATCAGCAAATTCATCTCAGGTCTGCAGAAGGAGAGAGACAGGGAGGCAGAGGGGAAACAAACCTCAGCAGTGAGCTCTGTATCATTATGGAGACAGGTGCTGCTTCTGCACATTAACTGCCAATGATATCTGGGTGAAGCTTGGCATGTGGGCTGGTTTAAATAGGAAGGTCAGTGCAGAGAAGTCATACAAGGCATCCAGAAAGGATAGAAGGAGACAGAGGAGCTGAGAGTAACATTTTTGGGGGAAATAGAAAGGCACCATGAGAAGGAAGAGGTGAGTTTGCCTCAGGACATACTGTAGTTTTGCCTGTGAATGTATTGTGATTAATGAGAGAAAAACCATATAGCGAAGAGGGTAGGAGAGAAATACCACCATGAACAAAAGAACAATAAAAATAGTGAGAATGTGAAGGTGTGGGTGTGGGTGCATGTGTGGAGTCTCTCTGCTGAGTGCTTCCATTTTTCTCCTGCGCTGACACTTTACAGAACACCTGCCCTCACCGATGCCCTCGTATAGCCATTAGGACGGTGGCACTTAAATGCCTCCAGCAACAATAACAAGGCCTCTGCACCATAATTTGCTCACTCCAGAAATAACTTTTTTAGAAATGCTCAGACAGTAGCTGTGACTCACATTATTTAGATATGCAAGACGCAATAACTGGATATTGTTTGTATCATCACCTTCAAAATCAGATCGGGAGTATTGACAAAAGACAGGACAATAAGACCTAATGCAGATTTTAGATCACAGTGGGCATCATCATCATGGACATAGACATGATTTTACACTGAGGATCCCCACACATCAGAAAGGCTTGACTGTGCGCCTGTCTGCCTATTTCCTCTGGCCTTTTTATTAAAGACCACTGAGACGTTGAAATGTACAAAAGGGGAGCAGTGCAGCAGTCTTATTATCTGCCTCCATGCTCTTACTGCTTCATTAAAGGAGGCTGTCGACTAGTGGAGCTCAAAGGTCACAGACAAGGCAAAAAGACGAGGCACATTTCAAGGGGTCTAGTTTTCAGAGTTCATTTGAGCTTTTGGAGTCATGAAAAGAAACATTACTGGTGTAGGTGGTGGCTGTATCAGATAAACTACCTGATACACTTCTATTAGGCTCACTCTCTCACTCTCCTCTGAGCCTTTTACAAATGCTCTTGCTCTTTTCCTCCTCCCTCTTGTTCCCTTAGAATCCATTAGGAGGCATTTGGCTCAAGAATTCTTAGATTTAATTTATCCACATGTTACATTATGTTCTACATCTAGATGGAGCTTTGCTGGCTGAAGAGCAGGGCAGGGCTCGACATTATAAATGGCCCGCTGGCCCGGAAGCACTATTTAGACACCCCGGGCCAGCATAACGTAGGCCTACTTTCCACTTGCCCGCTCGGGCCACTAAAAATATTGTTTAAAAAAAAATGTTTCCTGTGGTATTGGTATTTTGACTAGCAATTTTGTTAAATTGTTTCGTTTATCAACGCTACAACATAGCGTTTCGTGAGTCGCTTGTCGTTGTTGGGTGAAAAGCAAACAGCTGTTTGTTGCGGAGCGCAGCGCGAGCAGGCTCCCGTGAGCGGGAGCGCGCTCCTTCACTACAGACTATCGCGCCACCTAACCATTCGCCAAAATGTTTTTAATACCAGCGGTAACCGGGCAAAAAACAATCTTCAAATAAAAGAAAGTCACCGGAGGAGTTAAAGGAGAGTGACAGGGAGCATGAGAAGAAGAGGGAGAGAAAGTTTCAGCCAGCTTGATCGATGGAGTTGGCTTCTATAGAGTGGTGCAGTGACGCGTCCTAAAACCCTTTTATAAACTATCGATTAGATTTATGATTCGAACATTATAAAAGTAGGGTAGACATGTGGAGATTATCCGGCTGAACAAAACGTGCATTTATCAGGTTTGTTTTCCACAGACCTTATTTCCAGCTATTTTCCAAAACCCTGTGGAGAAATCACATTGCTTTCTGTCGAGGGAACCAGCAGCTTACTTCCTGGTTTTAGGATGCGTCACTGGCTGCACCTCTCAATATGATGCCAATATAAACAAAGTCTTCTGTCGGCTCTGTACATCAATGCCGACCTATGCTGACAAGTAGGCTAAGTGAAGAGTAGAAAATATATAGGTATTGGCTTTAGGGAAATGTCCCAGCAGTTTAGGAGAATGAAGGATCTAATCTAATCTATAGCCATTACATTTCTAACTCCTAATGACAGGAAGGCAGAAAGTGCATTATACAAATAATAATACTGATAATAATAGCAGACATTTTTTAACAATGACCACAATATCCTTATTTTAATAAACCAAATATGAACAATTGAGGAAAATGAGGAAGAACTGATTGTTCAAATGTTGTAATGTTAGTGCATAAATTACTATTGCAACAAATGTGTTCATTTTCTTCATTATTAGTCGATTTTTTTTGGACGAATGCTCCGGGCCAGTGGTTACAATGGTGGGGCCAGTGACAATACAATTCCACCGGCCCGGAGGGCCAGTGGCTTTTTACCCTTAATGTCTACCCCTGCAGGGTCTGTCCAGCACTACCTGTCTACATTCATCTAAATGGAGTGACAGTTGCTAAGCAATGGGCCCAATTCAATGCTGAGTGTGTGTGATGTGCACTATCAATGCATCCAAAATTGCCAGGTCTGAGACTGCCTTGTTTTTGGCACGTCGCTCCTTCTGCAGCAAATGGAGCAGAAACAATGAAAGCGTCTTCAGTGACCTTCTCTGATAGCTCCACAAGCCTTCAATCCCCCAGTGAATGTGTCCCCAACTCACACCAAATGTATTTCAGAGCTCACAAGAGAAGCTGAATCAATAATAATTAGGGCTGCCAGTCGATTAAAATATGTAATCGCGATTAATCGCATGATTGTCCATAGTTAATCGCGATTAATCGTAAATTCATCGCACATTTTTTATCTGTTCTAAATGTACCTTAGAGGAATATTTTTCAAGTTTTTAATCAACTTATGCTTTATATGTGTGTTTATTATCATTTGAACAATGACAAATATGCTCATGAATATTAAACACAACAACCTCTGAACATTACAAATATTCGCCTCAATTCAACCTGGAACCTCTCTCATACAATAATACAATACAAAGTGTGTGTGTGTGTGTGTGTGTGTGTGTGTGTGTGTGTGTGTGTGTGTGTGTGTGTGTGTGTGTGTGTGTGTGTGTGTGTGTGTGTGTGTGTGTGTGTGTGTGTGTGTGTGTGTGTGTGTGTGTGTGTGTGTGTGTGTGTGTGTGTGTGTGTGTGTGTGTGTGTGTGTGTGTGTGTGTGTGTGTGTGTGTGTGTGTGTGTGTGTGTGTGTGTGTGTGTGTGTGTGTGTGTGTGTGGGTGTGTGACCGTTGGAGCTATGTGCAGCTCAAGGCATATGCTCGAACGGGAGCTGCCTGGACGCTGCAATCATGTTGCGCGCACTATCCATGCTGAGTGTGCTGACTTTTCGTACAATGTCCCACTGTCTGGCTTCCTGCATAAAGTCAAGTGCTCGGCGAAATGTCGCTCCTCTGTTTTCATTTAAACAGCTCCTTATATCCGTTAGCGCAGCTAGCTAGCACCAGATGCTAACAACAACAATACACGTAAGGTCTCTCTCTCGCTCGCTCGCGCCACACATACACACACCCTCCCGGTCCTCCCGATGGCCAGTCGGTGCCTGCCGGTGAGCGTGGAAGTGTGGTCTGCCACAAGCGGGCAGCAGGAGCGGGGCTGTCACTTGTAGAATGTATTTTAAACTCGATGCTCTCTGAAACTACGGGGCGGCCGAGGACAAAAAATACACATGCGTTAATCACGTTAAAATAATTAGTGGCGTTAATTTTTTTTGCGTTAACGCGTTATTAACGCGTTAACTTGACAGCCCTAATAATAATAATAATATATAATTATTTGTAGTTTCTTAACATATATTTAATAACCTTTTGCACCTTTTTAAATACATAAACAAATTCAGGCGGTACCTGGTGTATTAAACATTGGATCTAAAATAAATGTTTTATACGAATTGTGAAATAATACACTGGCTCTCACAGATATAGATGACCTCTAGCAGAAAAGTGTTTATTTTGAGACCCTCTATCTGCAAATGCTTTTATTGTATCTTCTAACCACTAACATGCACCCAATATGGATATGGACCCAATGGATTTGGAGCAGTGTGCTCAGTTATTTCCCCAATATGAACATGAATAGTACAATTTAAATATATATTATATTATATATATATATATATATATATATATATATATATATGTTTTCTTTCTATTTTTGATATCATTTTTTATGAAATGCCTTTTTGGAGAGGGCTTTTGAATGCATGGTTTTATTTCAAGCCAGTGCTGGTTATTACAACTCATGAAAGTATCAACAGTCATGAATTAAAAGTGACCTAGAAATTGGTATTGAGGATCCAAGAAGAAAAAAACGTTAAATGTTTACTGCTTTTCCTCTTGATTAATGCAACGAAAGACTAATGAAATTCAGATTTTAAAGTTAATACATTTTGCTAAAATACACTGACTCTGGATAAAGCTCTTCTTTGTATTCTCTGTCAAATTATTTATTGTCTTCTGTTTTGGTACTCCACCAAGGTGCTAGGTGTATTTTCTATTTCTGAATTCCACCTTGTAGTCTGACACGAGGCGACCAGCCAACAGGTACACCCAGTCACCTGTGGTACTACCTTCTGCCTGTCCTTCACATGGCTGTTAAAGAGGCCAGCAGGCAGCTAATCTGAGCCGGCGCCTGGCCTAGTGAACTGGCAGCAGGACGATGGTGGAGAGGGACTGTGGCTTTCTGAGCTGCCAGATATGGAAGAGTGGCTGAGTGGCACCTGGTGGCTGCCGGTTCCTTCACTGATTACTGAGCATGAAGGTTGGAAGTTTGAGCGAGTAGAGAGGCAAATAAAGTAGCTGATGGAGGACAAGACCGGAAGTCTGAGGTATAAAATAAACAAAATAAAGAGGTGATGAGTGGAGACATATTATTAGAACAAGAAGGGGAATCCTGAAGAGTAAACAATGTCTTAAACCCTTTAGACTCGTAGTAGATAAACACACACCTAGTTGTAATTTCAAACAAAGGACCTGAAGCTAACAGTTTAATGTTGACCCACCCTCCTCATGTATGTGCTTTGCCTGAGGCAAAAATGGGGGGGTGTAAAGGAGGAGGTTATGCAACAACATCTTAAAGGTCTCAACAAATCCGCGACCTCAACACAGACATCTCATTACTTTAAATAATGTATCTACAAGAGTCAGCCTACTTGTTGCATGATATACACTGTGTTCAAATAGACCAAGAGCACCGGTACAAAACAACATTTCAAACACAAATCTGTCATTGGACTCATTGTCATTGGAAAAAAAAGTAATGTCCAGAACAAAAATTGTTCCACATTCACAGCCACCTAATGCAACCTCATCTGGCAACATACTGCATTGACCAAAACAATATGTGCATGTGCACATTCCAGGTAAAATGCAGTGAAACCTGAAATTGCAAAATTGAACTCTTCACCTCCAAACTGTCGACGAAGGATTGAATGATTTATGGTCTGACTTCTCAGAGTATTATAAACTGCACCTGACGAGCCCTCAAACTCATAAATGTGTCACTCCATCTAGACACTCTCGTCTGCATAACCCAAGTGGTGGACGAGGTGCTCAGGGCTTTTATTATAAGAAAATGAACAATAAGAAATTATAATAACCCTAATCCTATATAGTAGATTATAACATAGCATATAGAAGGGATTGTGTAAAGTACAAGTATGTGAAATCTGTACTGAAGTGCACTACTTGAGAAAATGTGTGTAAGTGTTAAATAGCAAATCAACACTGAATCATTCAGAGCAGAAAACTGCCTTTGCCTTTGACAGCTGAAAGTATTGGCTTGAGGTTAGAAGTGCAACGTGCTTGAAAATTGAAAACGGTGAACATAACAGCAGTTTTCTACTGTAGGTGATCCAGACAGAATTTACCCTTCACAGTGTTTTACAATAATTGGACTGTTATTACCACTACATGACCGAGTCATTCACCTCCTTGCATTTATGTGCGGTGTTGGTACAATAATGAGAAATGCCTTTCTACTCTGTCATCCTCACAATTCACTGGTCATTTTTCCTTCTTTATTTCTTAACATGTTTTACTCTTGGGCTGATCTTTCAAATGAGCGATGTTTCGAGGTTGTGCTGTGCAAGCTGCAGTATTGGGTTGGGGGGGATTATGGGAACAGGACAACAGGAAAGTGTGTATTTCTGAGGAGAGGGTGTCCATTAACATGTGCATTGTGTGTCGTAACAAAGTCCAGTTAGGCGTTACTAAAGACAAGCATTAACAAGATGGACACCACCTTGTTCACAAGCACCAGAAAAAAGCTGAAGTGATTACAAAGTTGACCATCCATGCACACGTACACACACATAAATTAAATACATTTCTAATCTTTTTCTCATTGTCTCTGTTATACTCTTATTTTCTTTCTCACATAAACAAAGAAAGGTTGGCGTGTTCTTGGCAGTGTGAGATGTGCTGCTGTCCTCTGAGGTATTGTGTAAACTGGCTGCAGAGAGGGAGATTGTCTGCTTCCATCGATTTTCATTTAAGGCGTAGTGCTCTCAGCTCATCACCGCCAGGCCTCCCAGAACTTAGACAACGTTTGTGTGTGACACTGCATCATACATCTGAGCATCAGCAGTCTAGCAAAACAGATTGTTTTACTCTCAAATATTTTTATTTTGACGTTATCATCATGCATTCCCAGCCATGCATGACACAGCAAGCTAATTTCCTGCTGTCCCGCTGTCCCTTTAGAGTGATCTGATGCTGTCTTAAAGTAGTGTAAATAGCCAGCACGTGCCGAGTACATTCTTTTAATTAGGAAACCCAACAGACCTGCTGATTAGCACTTCATCTTCATAAGTGTCTGTGCCGGAGCCGCAGCTGGACCAATTCCTAGTTACCTCAGTCGAAATGTCCCAACAGCTCTGGAGGAAGGAGCGTAGGATCTACTGAGCAATACAAGATGGTTTTGTTTGGCCTGGCTTATAAACAGAGGTGGATAGAGTTAGCAAAAGCTGTACTTCAGTAAAATAAGTAGTCATCATAATAACTACTTGAGTAAGAGTACAAAAGTCTTTACTAAATAAAGTACTGACATACTATTGTCTTTTTTGAAAATATTTGATTTGATTTTGATATAGGTAGAATTATTTAATCCACAAATATTTTTCTCACGTAAAGTCGTCATCTTCTTGCCACATAAACATCAGACAGTACCCCAGTCTGTATCTCTCAAGTTTAATTACAAAATATTGTATAAATGTTATACTCTACAAAGTACACCAATATGTATAATATATTATGTATTGTTGTTTTCTATATTATATTGTTATTTGGCAAAAAAATCAGCAAACACATGCATTATATAGCATGAACAGAAATTGCATTTCAGTCAAAAAATAAATATAAATAGTGTCAACATTTTACAGTGTCCTTCAACTTTGATAATTCCTGTGTAGATGTTCCCATCGCAGACAGCCACAGATCACATTTAGGTTACATGGGGACAGTAAGATTAGAAAAGTGGCCACATCTTTCCTTCTTATCTTTTTGAAAATGTCTCATAAACCTATTAAGGCTAATAAGTAGATAATGTTGCGATGTTTCATCATTAAAATCCTATTACATAAAGGTCTGATCACTTGTTCACTTTAACCTGTGCTAGAAATATTATATTAATCATGTTAAAGCAGTCTTTTTTGGGGGGGTACATCATTTGATCTCCGCTTTTCTGTCTCCCTTAATCAGGCTACACTGTTCGCTTGAATATTTACAGACATTTTGAACGATAACAAACTGTGTAGATATGTGATTAAACTGCTGTCTGTCAGCTCAGTGTCAGCACACATCTCTTACAGTATGTACTCACTTCAGACCAGTGTTCACAAAAGGAGCCCGCTGCTCCATTCGCTGTTCATTGTTCAGTAAATATTAGCTTTTAGCGCAATTAGCAAACCAAGACATTTGCATCACATTAGCGCTTCAGCCATGGTGCTTTAAACCGTCATGTGTTGCAGATGAAACACTTTTAAAAGTACAATTTACTCAAAGAAATGTACTTAAATACATGTAACGGAATACATTTTACCAATACTACCTATCCCTGCTTTTAACCTACAGTATAGGCACATTTTCTTGACCTTGTTTTAGATGGTAAAACTCGAAGGCATAAAATAACTTTCTTCCGAGATTTAAGCATTTAGGGAACTCCCTTGAAATCATTTCTCATGCACTCCAACAGACTATTTGACCACCATATTTCTTGAAATAACTTTACAACCCACAAGTTTACATGATGAATGGCAAGATTATATTATTTCTCTGATAGTCCTTCCTCTCCTCCTGAGTATATTTCTCCAGAACGGGGAATAGCTGAGTCATCTTAACCTTATACCATTGGAAACTATAGGCAGAAGCACAACCTGTTATTTTTGGCTAATATAATACCTGCAGCCTTTCTCTTCAATAGCATTATAAGGCGTTTGTAACCATTCCATGAAACTGCCTTTTGACTGTAAGAGGAAAATAAGGTCCAGCTAAAATCAATGACTGGATTCCCATTGTGTCGTAAAAATGCACTCTGCAAATCTCTCCTGCTATCTGCTGAGCATCCTTTTATTGAGGTGTTATCATAAAGAACAATCACCATATACTGTATTAATATATGATCACAACACAAAGCCTTACAATCATCTTGTACCTTTAGCTTTTAATCTGCTGTGTATCACACAAACACCACTTTGAGTGAGCACGAGCAGTATGCCATTTTCTGACTGTGCATGTACAATATAGACTGTGGCTGCGAGGGAGTGCGGCTATCTTTTAACCAGAAGGTTGTGGGTTCGATCCCAGCCCGGGAGTTTCTCCCGATGGCCAACGGTGTATTCATGTGTGTGAATGTTAGCTTCCCTAGAGCAACTGGTACTGCTCTGCATCAATGACTGGATTTTAGTATGTAAAAGCGCTTTGAGGGGTCGAAAATACCTGATAAAGCACTTTATAAGTACAGTCAATTTACCATTGAGACCCGAGGAGGTGCTTAATCGTCTCATATCGAGGAATGGTATGATATTATTAACAACTCTGCAGAGAATCAAGGTACAGTATAGGGCATGGCTATTAATAGACACTTTTGTGATGTGAGTTCATTTGTGTACATTGACTATTAATACCAACTTCAGCGAGATATAAAACAATAAAGCTGTTGAAGAAATTAACCTAATATTCATGTCCACCGTTTTGTGTTTTGCCATCATGAGCCTTGAACATGGCGGGGGGGAGTTATGGAGGCTCCAATGAGCCATGTAATCAAGCATAGTTCGGTAGTTAATTATTTTTTGATTAATTAATAGATACAAAGTTACATGTACATTCACAACCTGCATTTTTTTTTACAACGCTGTTCGAAAAGGCCGGTCCTAAAGGAATATTTGTGTCAGGTTGCATATTAAGTGGCCTCCTTGATTAATGGAGCTTGAGAGAATTAGGACTCAGCACAGACCTCCAGGAGGTGGACTCCATTTAATTTAGCAGCAGAACAATGGCAGTGTTGCCCACATATTGAAAGTAAATATATAGAAGATTTCACATATGGAAGTGTAAGGTGGAAATAATTGTTTTATGCAATGCATTGTTCCATCTGAATGGGACTTAATCACCTGATTAAATGGGAATTATTTATAACTAGAGAATGCAATTCTTGAAGAAATTGCTTGTGGGAATGCTTTATGCTGAAAAGCTGACGCTGAATTGCTATGCTGAAATGTAATGTGTAAGAAGAAAGTGAAGAATTTAGATTTAAATGATACATGAACTGGGGGCTTGAATGTGTGATAAGAGAATAAAATAAAAAGGCTTGGAAAAGCAGCAGAATCATCATCATCTTTATTTAAAGAGACTCTTGGTCCATTATTACAAGACATACAACACTCAAATATAAATTAAAAAAGGCAGTTATACCAATGTTTCCACAGAGGTGACTGGTATCGTACAGCACTGAGACACGGATTTGACAGCAGCATAATGACAGAATATTTGAACTGCAATCTTTTGAACTAACTTGATGGCGAATGATCTGTCGCCATGGCAACAGCATTTGTTGACACCCCATAATATGCTTAGATGTGTTGATGGCTGCATCGTTACCAAACCTGTGAAGTTTTGGGCCGTTTGGAGCATTTTCATAGGAGTTATAGCAATATCGTGTTTTATTGTGAGCATTGTGTTGCCATGGCAACAGCTTTTGAGGAAAACTCACTATTGGCACATAGACATGTTGAGGGCTGGACCATTAACCATTATCTGAAGTCTGGTGGTGTTTTTATGAAGGGCCGTGTAGGCCAAAATTCAAACTCACCTCGCACACACACTACTGAAAACATCTGGCCTTGCACACACACTACTGAAATCCTCTCACATTCACTACTGAACACCTCACACACACTACTGAAAACATCTGGCCTTGCACACACACTACTGAAATCCTCTCACATTCACTACTGAACACCTCACACACACACTACTGAAATCCTCTCACATTCACTACTGAACACCTCACACACACACTACTGAAATCCTCTCACATTCACTACTGAACACCTCACACACACACTACTGAAAATTAAGCCTCACACACACACTACTGAAATCCTCTCACATTCACTACTGAACACCTCACACACACACTACTGAAAACATCTGGCCTTGCACACATACTACTGAAATACTCTCACATTCACTACTGAACACCTCACACACACACTACTGAAAACATCTGGCCATGCACACATACTACTGAAATACTCTCACATTCACTACTGAACACCTCACACACACGCTACTGAAAACATCTGGCCTTGCACACATACTACTGAAATACTCTCACATTCACTACTGAACACCTCACACACACGCTACTGAAAACATCTGGCCTTGCACACATACTACTGAAATACTCTCACATTCACTACTGAACACCTCACACACACGCTACTGAAAATTAACCTCACACACACACACTCCTGAAAAACATTTTACTGAAAGGTTCTCAGTAGGGAATGTGCATGTGTTTCACCTATGTGTGTGTGACGGAAGTCATTCTAATGTAACGGAAGTCATCTGCTAGTGGGTCTCTTTGCTAGCCCCGTTAGCTTCATTAGCTCCAGGCTGCTACTCGGACGTGTTTGTTGTGTTGATGCCTGGTGGAGTATTCTTCATTGAAATATCGCACTTATCTTATGGCTCTGCGGTTCAAACAGACCGTCCATGAATGCAGTTTATTCGGTAAGTAAAATTCAAGCACTTTATTTCTTACTTGTCTTTTTATTCAGCTAACAAGCGAGACGAAGCTACATCTGTGCTAAATATGCTATCCGTAGCATACAAGTTAAAACATAATAGAGAAGTGTAAAACATAAAGAAGGATTATACTGTAAAACATAAGGCTTCTCGGTGAGGTTGGTAAAATAAGGTCATGCTTGTACATTAGTTAGTTTGCTAGTTAGGTAACTGTATGCATTGTTATTGTTAATTTAAAATAGCTATGCTCGACGATGCAGACGGCTAGCGTCACATTAGTGTTGAAGAGCAGAGTATGAGATTAACCCATAGATTAACCTCACTATAAAATCTGTGTATCTGAAAAATATGAATCTCACATTTCCAGTTGGTTCCAGAAATAACGTTAACGTAGATATTGCAATATGGTTTGTTGTTTGTTACTTAGCATTTTATTATCATTACACTGGAGAAACCGACTTATTGTGGCAGCAGAACGTGAACATGTAACTTAATGCCTGCATTTGAGGACGAAAAATAGCTCAGTCAATGCTTTAGGGACAAGGAAATGATTTGTTTAAATATTAGATATGACGTTATGTGTGCTTCTGTGACAATGAAGCTTATTCATTGCATTACATTTGTTGAAGATGTTTGTCTTTTACCCTTACGTGTGTGTTACAAATGAATGTGAATATGGCATAGGACAAATATTTAAATTGACTGTCTCATGAAAAACGATTCTGAAATAAAAAGGACCCCAACTATACAATAATACACAATCCAACTGATAAGATACAGTAAGGGCTTTGATATCCAGCACTTTTTTTAAGGATAACAAAAAGATTATCACATGACATTTGCATGTAAAAAAAGTCTGTGACCAACACATTGTTACTTTACATATACATCTGTTTGTTTAAAGTTTCCAGGTGATGCAGACAGACCAGAGGATGCTGACCACGAGAGACAGACCTATTCCTAACATCAGTGAACTTCAGCATGGACTCAAAGGTACAAAGACTCCTTTCATACTGTACAAAGAATCGAGAAACATTCTGGTTTAAATAAAGTAACAACTATAATCAGCTTTCACATTTCAATGTATTTAAGGCAATTATTATTTTACATTGAGAATTGCTACCATTTGTCTCTACATATTGTCTGTAAAAGACGTGGTAAAAGTGGTTCTTGCAGTGAGACAACCGAGCAGTTGAATATTATTTAATAATAAGATATTTAATGTTGATTAACTGCAGACTGTTCATTCATAATCTGATTATCTTTGTAGTACAAAGTGATGATTTAAAAAAACACATTAAAATTAAAAAAAATACATTATTTCTACAGCCGCTAAATAAACAAACCTCTTTCATAAATAACACACTTGCTCTGCAATAATGTCATGTTTCTTGTAATTTCTGTTAGGAAAGGACATACCTGAAGGACACAACTGCCTCACTGTTTTCTCAGAGGGGCAAGAAGAAAATGAAAAGCTGATTTCAGATTAAAGACCAATACAGGACATTCACTAAGAAACTACACTTTTATTGTGAACACAAAGTCAAACAGGACCATCATTTGTTTGTGACAGCTGAGCCCAGTATGTGCTCACAGATGCAGTTAGGGGGTTTCTTCATCAGGCCTGGGCCTCCTCCCAGAGAAAGACCTCTCCACCTCAGTCCTCTCCAGCCAAACCCACAGACAGGACATCCGTCATGCTGAGGTTTCTCCCAAAGTCTCTGCACGCTGTCTCAATTGATCCACACTGTGAATATGAGGGGGAAATGTGTGTCATAAATGCTTTAGACAATAAGAAATATGAAGTTAACTGTAAGGAATGGCTCATTCTTTTTTTAAATAGACAAAACTATTACTGTATTTCAATATCTCACGACTGAAAGTTTAATTTAAAAGAAGAAGAGGCCCCAAAAATAAAGATTGGTATATCAATAAATGTAGTTGATTTTGTCTTTTTAATTGTTTAAAGTAGATATAACTGGTACTTGAGAGTTTGAATACAGTCTGGTTGCGGAGGAGGCACACAGAGAGCATATAGCTACCATCACATGTAACTAAGCTTGACTTGAATTTATTAAAAGTATAATTAAGTAACGGCAACAAATCAATAACAAAAATCATGCAAAAATGTGAATCTTTGCTGGGTCCACTGTTGAATTTACCACATATTGTATATTTTAGAAACCTTAAGGCATTTATAGATTTGTATGTATTGTATGTATGGTGTATAATTCCCGGCCTGACATATTGTCCCAGTCCGGCCCTGGTCCTATGTCATATTCACATTCATGTGTAACACACACGTAAGGGTAAAAGACAAACATCTTCAACAAATGTAATGCAATGAATAAACTTCATTGTCACAGAAGCACACATAACGTCATATCTAATATTTAAACAAATCATTTCCTTGTCCCTAAAGCATTGACTGAGCTATTTTTCGTCCTCAAATGCAGGCATTAAGTTACATGTTCACGTTCTGCTGCCACAATAAGTCGGTTTCTCCAGTGTAATGATAATAAAATGCTAAGTAAGTATTGGTAATAATATTAATAAAAACAACAACGTTTGGGTTCGTTCGTTTAATATGATGAACGTTAACCAGTAAGCTTCAACAATCAACTCCAGCTCAACAAACCATATTGCAATATCTACGTTAACGTTATTTCTGGAACCAACTGGAAATGTGAGATTCATATTTTTAAGATACACAGATCTTATAGTGAGGTTAATCTATGGGTTAATCTCATACCGTACTCTGCTCTTCAACACTAATGTAACGCTAGCTGTCTGTATCGTCGAGCATAGCTATTTTAAATTAACAATAACAATGCATACAGTTACCCAACTAGCAAACTAACTAATGTACAAGCATGACCTTATTTTACCAACCTCACCGAGAAGCCTTATGTTTTACAGTATAATCCTTCTTAATGTTTTACACTTCTCTATTATGTTTTAACTTGTATGCTACGGATAGCATCGTTAGCACAGATGTAGCTTCGCCTCGCTTGTTAGCTGAATAAAAAGACAAGTAAGAAATAAAGTGCTTGAATTTCACTTACCGAATAAACTGCATTCATGGACGGTCTGTTTGAACCGCAGAGCCATAAGATAAGTGCGATATTTCAATGAAGAATACTCCACCAGGCATCAACACAACAAACACGTCCGAGTAGCAGCCTGGAGCTAATGAAGCTAACGGGGCTAGCAAAGAGACCCACTAGCAGATGACTTCCGTTACATTAGAATGACTTCCGTTACATTAGAATGACTTCCGTTACAGCAAGAATCCCCTCACACACACAGGTGAAACACATGCACATTCCCTACTGAGAACCTTTCAGTAAAATGTTTTTCAGGAGTGTGTGTGTGTGTGAGGTTAATTTTCAGTAGTGTGTGTGCGAGGTGTTCAGTAATGAATGTGAGAGGATTTCAATAGTGTGTGTATGACGTTAATTTTCAGTAGCGTGTGTGTGAGGTGTTCAGTAGTGAATGTGAGAGTATTTCAGTAGTATGTGTGCAAGGCCAGATGTTTTCAGTAGCGTGTGTGTGAGGTGTTCAGTAGTGAATGTGAGAGTATTTCAGTAGTATGTGTGCAAGGCCAGATGTTTTCAGTAGTGTGTGTGTGAGGTGTTCAGTAGTGAATGTGAGAGTATTTCAGTAGTATGTGTGCAAGGCCAGATGTTTTCAGTAGTGTGTGTGTGAGGTGTTCAGTAGTGAATGTGAGAGGATTTCAGTAGTGTGTGTGCAAGGCCAGAGGTTTTCAGTAGTGTGTGCGTGAGGTTAATTTTCAGTTGCGTGTGTGTGAGGTTCATTTTCAGTAATATGTGTGAGGCTTAATTTTCAGTAGTGTGTGTGTGTGAGGTGTTCAGTAGTGAATGTGAGAGTATTTCAGTAGTGTGTGTGCAAGGCCAGATGTTTTCAGTAGTGTGTGTGCGAGGTAAGTTTGAATTTTGGCCTACACGGCCCTTCATATGTTTTGACCCTTTTCATAGGCGTTACGACAACATCGTGTTTTATGGCGAGGGATGCGTTTCCATGGAAATGGCATATGGTGAGATGTCAGATTTGACGTAGAGCTGTTGATGCATGCAGAGGTGATATACAGGTGAAGATTGACGGACGATCGGACCGTGTCCATTGGAGTTACAGTGACATCGTGTTTTATGGCGAGGGATGCGTTTCCATGGCAACAGCCTATGGTGAGATCTCAGATTTGGCGTAGAGCTGTTGAGGCATGGACCGGTGATATACAAGCAAAGTTTAGGGGACGAGCGGACCGTGTCCATTGGAGTTACAGCGACATCGCGCGTGCGTGCGTGCGTGCGTGCGTTGCGTTTGATTCCCGGGGAAAACCCTCACGAGAAACACTGGCTGCTGTTATGCCTGTTGTGACGTTAAGTTACTCCGTTCTCCGCTTGTAATTATGCCGTTACAAGCTTCAAAGTTGTATTTATCATCTGAATTTGCCTAAACAAGTTTAATATTCTGAAAGCCAAGACTTTGTTTAATTGAAATCAGATGAAAACAAACTGTAACGGACCCTGCCGTGTTATTTATGATTACTCTACGCTTACATTCATAATGTCAGCCGGAGGGAGGGGGGGCGGCGCTGCGGAAGACCAGATTGCCTGTCATCTTCCCTTTACAAGCTTAAAGAATGTATTTATTGTGTGAGTTTGGAAATAAAAGTTTCATATTCTGAAAGCCAAGACTTTGTTTGTTTAAAATCAAACAAAACACCCAAACCCCGAAAAATTTGTTTTTTACGCAAATCCACGTTTATTTTGAAATGAGCCGTTGCGACTTCCGACTGATTTCGATAGAGCCGGTCACATTTGAGCTAACGACGTTATGAAACACCTGCGCTTGATCAGTGAGAGGAGAGCCTTTCCATTGTTGAATGAGATAAAATATGAAGGCGAATTTCAAGCTGTCCTCCACTCTAGTTTTAACGAGCTGCTCAATACACACTAATGTTAAAATCTGAAGAAGGCCTCTTTACCAAGGTCTGAACAATGTTTAATATTTCTAAAAGTATGAATCTGATTTAAAAGTTGTTTAATATGAATAATGTCAGAAAGATGTGTAACATTTTAAAGTTGGAATGAGGTTTGTGAGTGAAAGTATGAAGGAACAGTTAGCAGTTGAAGTCGCATGAAGATGTTTCCAGTCTGAAGAGTTTCCATTGACTTCCATGTAAAAAATGTGATGAATTATGGGATATATCTCGGGAATTATGAAAGTTATGAATGAGAAAAGTAATAGCCATCGATTTCCGACCGAGCTGAACGTTTCAATGTTTGAACGGAGTTTCTGCGATGTGGAATGTGGGAGCAGAAGAGGGACAAAATAACCCGGCGGAATAAGAATACAGAATTTCGTCCGTAGAAGTAGTTGGAATGCTGCATCAGCATTCCCACTAAATAATATCCAGGTTGTCACACAGGCTCAACAGAGAACGCTGCCGTATTCCTAATCATTACAAATGTGAAATAGAAAGTACTTCAAGGTACAATTCAATCAGTGTTTCATGAGTCTTTATATTACTGTTTTGACTGTTTTATGACCAGTTTTATATGTGCCCTTTACTTTGGATAACATTTATGCTCTGACTGCCTTTTTTAACATATTTCACAAGGTTTTATCTTTGTCCTTGGAGGGAGATTCATAAAGCTTAATTAATGCATAAGCTTATCAGGTTAGTTTGAAATCAGGGGTTCTTCTGTATGGCTACTCGCACATCATCAGTCCCTCATTCTCATGCGTGCGTCAAACTACTTGTCCCTGCAGGGGGGGGGAGGAAAGAGATTGCATGAAAAAAAGTAACCTGTATCTGCAACAGTATTAAAGGTGTTTTACTAACTTAACATGCTGACCAGAGAAATGAAAAATATCTAATTAAAAAGTCAAATTTAAGAGGGATTTAAAAGATATCTTTTACACAATATCCAGTTTATTACAATTTCAAAAGGAGCTGTATTTTAATCCACAGAATGATGACAATATCCTGTATCCCTGGGTTGTAGTTAAATCCACCTGTTATCTTTTGGCTTAGGCTTACTTTATGCCTCCCTTACTGCGGTTTATTCATTTAATAAAAACATTTATGGGGAGGCCTTACAAACAAAAACATCAATGTCAAAAAAACAAGATCAAACATCACAGTGTTTTTCTTTGGCAAGTGTTTCCTGCTGCAGTGATCATTTTGATGGTGATGTAAAGGTATTAGGTTACTGAGACCCCCAGGTGAGTCAACAGCTGGCAGACCTGTTGCTGAGCTGACACACATCAACGCTCACCTGCCTCCAAGCACACACACCTAGGCTGTGCTCCTCCCCTCGTCAGTGCATGTGTGAGTGTGTGTGTGTGTGTTTGAGTAATGTGGGAAAACATAGTGACAGCCCTGCAGAGCTCCTCCTCCATACCTAGTAAACCATTTTAGTAGAGGGGGAGGGGCCGGGTGTACTGTATCACTGAAGCTGTGGAAGTCTCCTCGAACAGGTACACTCAGAGTAATAAGGGGAAAACGGTAGCTCCTGGATGTATTTCCTGGTGTCAACTTAGCTTTATTTTAGTGGGTGAAATATAAATAATGGACGTTCTTTGAGCTAGATCCGCTTGTGAAGAGAGAGGATCATTTTTGGAGTTTCTCTTTCTGTCCTGAAAGTCTCTGGCACACACCTGACAGATCCTGGAATCCTCTGGAGAACCCCCCTCGGAGGAGGGGATGAAGTCAGACGGGGAGCAGGGAAAGTCTGGTGAGTGATTGGGAAAGACAAGTGCAGCTGCTTAAGGCTATTAGACGGTCGTATGATGCGAGTTTCAGCCCTTCACTCTCAAACTGTGAAATGAAAAATGCGAAGGTGGCTCATTCAGTTTCTTTTGAGGCCATGGCGGGGAGGAATGTTTGCTTTGAGCTTGTAGAGCGTCATGTACACGTGTTGGCAGAGTAACGTCTCGTAGTGGCTCACAGTCTCTGCTGAGGTGCAGAGCCGTTGGCAGACTTTGACCTGCACTGACCTCAGAGTAGCTGCTGAGAGGAGACTCCACCATTAACAGATCTTTCTGCAGTCACTTTTCTTTCACTTTAAACAAAGTCTCTTTCCCCAACTGACATGCAGAGATTGAACAGGTAGAGCTGTTGAAATTAAATGTTAATGTAGGGATCTGACCTTTGACCTACAAAACGAAAAGGTTCAAAAATATAGTCATGACTGGAGAGTATTTTGCTTTTTTATCTATTTCTATAGAGTTTTGCTACCTTTCAATGACTAAATCCCAGATTGGGGGGTGTTGTTTGGCTAAGTTTGTCTCCAAACAACACTGTTTTTATGGTCATGTAAAGAAGGCATTGTGTTGTGTTTCTATTGTAAACAAAGTGGTTTGGGGTTGTTGGCTGCAGCTTTTAGCCTGAATGCATGTTCTTCATCCACAGGGATTTTTTTTCTGCTGTGTCAGCCAGACTGGTTTCAGACTTCTTTATCTGCAAAGCGTTAGATTACAACAGCTGAGAAGACTTGCCATTGTGAGAACTGCGCTGCTGTTTTGCTTCCAAATACCTGTATTTTATCTACATACTGGTACTTCACCTGCCCTTCAACCTTGGGTTAAAAACAACTCAAACACAGAGGTAAAAGTTCAAATAATACAGATACATACTATGCCTTATCTGCATGTTACGTTTTGTGGAAATTCCATGTGCTAGCAACCCAGAAATGTTGCGTAAAACTGGTCAACTGGTTATATGTTTTGAAGCACGTAGAAGTCCTTCAGGCTTAACCCTGAGGTGTGGTTGAGACACAATTGGAGCTTTTAAAGCAAAACAAACACCTGCAGGCTATGGCTGGCGGTCTTTGCAGAACCCTCACTATCCCAGGTGTGGTTATGTATTTGCAATCGTGCTCGGTTATTCACATCTCTGTGGCAGCCTCTATGATTACCGCTTCAGGGTAATGTGCGGTCTGTCTTTGCAAACCGAACATTGTAAAACATTAGTCATGCAGCCATTATTGCTTGTAACCATAGCAGCAGATTATGTATAATCACACCTGCAGCTGATGTCTTCGAAGCTGAATAACGTCTGCGAAGCTGAATAACGGAGAAATGTTCCGTTTCTTTACTTCAATGTGTAAAATGTCACATCAATTCCCCCGCTCTGTTGGGTCCTGCAAGTCCAGCGACGACACATCAAATCATTTCACAATACGTTGCTTTTTCATGTCTCACGGCTGTCACTCAGGGAGAAAGCAGCACGTCAAGATGAGTGATTTGATGTCAGGAACGGTGTAACACTGTGGATTAACACCTTCTGTGAACCGGCTGTAAAACAGAAGCTGTGGTTGGTTTGCAGCGGACAGCCTGTTACTGGACTGACACTCTCTCAGGATCAGGTCAGGGCTCTACGTGTCAACCTGCAATTCGTTGGCATTCTTGTCCATGTGTGCATGCCTGTCAATCAACACATGGACGCACGTGTGTGTGTGTTTGTGTATGTGTTTCCAGCAGGCTCAGTTTGACAACATAATTGCGAAAGCAGCTGAGTTTGGTCCTGGCTGTGTAATTGCCTTCTTCCGCTGACGGTGCCGCAGGTGAATGCTGCGAGCTGCTCCCTCGGGTGCTAGCTAGTTTCCTTCCCCGTTGCGGAAGACAATTTGGAACGAGTTACAGATAATCAGCTGCCCGTGACAATCAAGTCAGGAAAAATGGTTAAGCAACTGTAATAATCATGAGGCGAGCTTAGTCAGATTGGCAAATATTTTCCGAGAGCATGGAGTCATTTCGTATTTTGATAAGGAAGAACTAATTGGAGCCTTTGTGATGTTCCATCTCTCTCTGTTTGAACACCTCAGCCTCTAATCACATTTACTCGTGAAACTCTGATTACCTTGGCTGCTTCATTTGAAAGTATCACCAATCAGATTCATCCAACACTTCAGACACTGTCCATTACTCCTCAGCTCATCAAATGCACTTGGACGGATGACAGAACTTCCTCTCAGTCACTCAAAAGGTAACTCACATTTACAGTGACAGTCTTTTCAGTCTTGCAGCCTTATTAAATGAAGCTGTCAGCAAAGTCCCTGCTCATTTACAAAACTGGGAACAAATGTAACTCCTCAACCATTAGCTACACATCTCAGCTACAGGATCTTATTGAGGCCACCAGGATTGCTTTGGCACCTATGTACTTTCTGTCAAAACATAATTGTCACCTTGGCTTGACTTTCCCAGGTGGTAGAATTCATTTTTTGGGCCACAGAATGTGTTTGTTGATGTGTTTGTTTGGATGATTCATGTAAGGTTTAGTCACGGCTGTAAGAGCCACCTCATACAGGTACGCAGACTCTGTGTGTGTGGAAACTCATCTAGTGTGATGAATTATA
This sequence comes from Gymnodraco acuticeps, assembly GCF_902827175.1. Lineage (NCBI taxonomy): Eukaryota > Metazoa > Chordata > Actinopteri > Perciformes > Bathydraconidae > Gymnodraco > Gymnodraco acuticeps. The sequence goes on from NW_022992351.1 coordinate 6,192,444, forward strand.
CATGGTGACATGGTGTCTGCCCTCCCATTTGGCCAAAACTATAAATAACAGCCCTGTTAGCCTTCAGCACCAAAGGTCATTTCTAAACTATTGGATATGAACTTACATAAACTGACTCACATGCATACATACACAGATGCTTTGTCCACAAGCATGGACACCCATCCAAACACCCATAGTCTCACTTAATAATTAGTACATTGTAATAATTGGCCAGTTGCATCAGAAATGGTTGCTTCGTTATCCACTTCACTCCCACTCATGCACAGCAAGACTGTTCTCTAAAAATAACAGTTTAATAGTTTGCAATATGCCTAACAGTAACACCCAGGGAATGAGGTAAACATAATTGTGCAGTGTTAACAATGCATAACAATAAAATGGAACTAAAGCCAGTGGAAATAGATGTAAAAAAAACAAGCTAAATGCTGACAGCTCGGGTGTTCACATACTGTAGATGCTGTTTCATCATGGCTGAATGAATGACATGCTCTTACCAGTGCAGCTCATCAAGCGTAACCAGAAGCAATTATTGCCTGGCCTGATGCAGCCAATTAACATTCTCCTCATGTTTGGTGTGAGCTCCTCAAACTGTAGATGCTATCTGAAGGAAGAACCGTAGCGAAGCCCCAATTCATTGGGACAACCACTCAAAGAGCATTATAAATAATTAGCTATCCAACAGTATTGGCAAGTCCTGCATTTTCTGCAATAATAATCCAATAACAATATCTTTGAAACTGGCTGTGGGAGTTTCCACGCAGCATTTATTTGCCACCTGAATGCCTACTGATGCAACATACTGGAGGATGATAAATTGCATGGAGCTAATTAGAACATCACAAAGGAGGAGAGTTGCCTTGCTACCATTTTGACTCATTTGAAGTCTCTTCCTTCTTTGCATCTACCAGCTATCTTATCTTCCCTTCAGCCCCTCTTTACCCGAACAGCGCCTCTTTCAGTTTCATAGAAACTTTGCTGCTAATCTCCATGACCAAGAAATCTGAAAAGTCATCCAGGTATATCTGTCCATCTGCAGCTTAAGAACGACACTAATCTCACTGTTTGTGGTTTTTACGCCAGAGAAAAAAACTGCATTTCTTTTACAGATTACTGTCAATTCAGAGCAAGTACAGACTGTGAAAACAAGAGATGGCTACATATGTAATTTTGTAAACGGACACCACAATTAAAGATGCTTGTTAGTGTCATGTTCAGTCCACAACACCAAAAAATGTAAAGTAAGAAATTGCAAATTTGTAGTAATACAATACTGTATATATACAGTGTATATTTGAGCTCTATTGGCATGTTTGTGTCGTTCTGAGAAAATCCATGCAAGTTCTGGCCAGTTGCTGATGCTATCCACAGTCGCACGAGAGGGTGTTTTAGGCCATCAGAGGCAGATTGTGGTGGAATGCGGTGGAGATTACTGCCTATCTTTCTCTCTGATCAGTTCTTTGCTCAGTGACGACTTCTGTTCTAACCCCTCTCTCACTCAAGTTCAGCCCCCATTACTCCAAGGACCTGGAGCATGAAATAGGCTTGCCAGCATGTGGATGTCAGATTCTGTGATGTTGAAGCAGCGGCTTCTTGATCGACACTGGCTGACTCGAAGGGAGAGAGTGACATGGTCATTTAAATGCCTTTTGATTTGAATAAACATTGACAACCTCGATTTCTTTAGAATTAAGGTTGTAGTCTGTACAGAGAAAGCATCAAACCAAGAAAACCATCTTTGCTGTTTTGAGGTTACAGCTTTACTCTGTTTTATATGATTGTTAATTGAATACATTTACATTTTAAAGCCTATAAATCCATTCAATGCGCTGAAATACTTAAAGCTTTGGTCGTAGATTCAGAGTTGATAGTATCTTCCTCTTTATAATCTTCCACCTTCAAGGCAATAATGAGTTTAAACGAAGCTAAAGACCATGTGGAATGAGGCTTGCCTTAACACTGGTGTGCTCATCAATAAAAGGCAATCCATCCCGTATGTGTTATCCCGATTTCCAATATCTCTTCATCACTGTCTCCGTTAATACAGCATTTAACCTGATTTCTGTGATTGAGTGCCCCAAGGCAAGATGTGTTTTTTTTCCGTTCTCATCAGGCGTGACCCTGTCATCTCCTCGGGCGACGCAGGGATATTGTTCTGCTCATGAGAATTGACTAGCTAATCCAGAGCCAAGCACTTCCAGACAGAGCAGACACTGCAGGCTGCATTCATCAGTCAGAGCTTAGTGCCGTCATGAGCCACTGATGAATTTGCTATCAATGTTCCATAAAAATGTGTGTGTACATGTGAGGGAGAAAGAGTCAGATCCACAATCTGAACTGTATTAATGACTCCTGCATCTCATTAGAGATGAAAGACTAAGCGCTAGAATAATATTAAATAGCTCAAATCACAGACAGTTAGTTGCAACTACATTTTAGGGAACAAAATCTGTGTCTTTGCATGTTAAAAACTGTTCATGTTTATCGATGAATGCTGACCATTTTCAAATTCATTTTTTGAGCAGGACAACAATTAAGGCAACTCTTGGTTTCCATTCATTTCTGTAGGATATACAAATTAATCTGCAAATCCTTCAATTTTGCTTTGTTATCAAATGAAATACAGTTAGCCAGCCTTGTTCATCTTGTTTGGTTGTGTGGTAATGCAAATTAAATGCTAAATGACTTGGGCAAAAAATTTAAAGAGATTTTTTGCTAAAATGGTTAGTTATCATCCTTTATAAATCATTGTTATGGTACTTTAATAAGGGCAAATCTCCAGACAGTGCAAGTAACAGGTAAAGTGGGTACGTTTCTATCATTTGTAATGCAGTTTGTCCAGTGAGTTTCTTTGTCCTGAGGACACAAACACATTCCCCTAGGAATGAAAGGTCAGTTAATGGCTGCTGTTTGCATACATGTCTGCAAAGGGCAAACATTAATCAGGATCCCATGCATTCATTATGTGTAGGGGAGAATGTTTCGCCTGAATGAAACTTTCTTAACATTCTCAGCAATTCTGCTAAATTGAATAATTCATCAGTTTAAGAGTTGAAGCTCTTTAAATATAATGTATTTCTGTGAAAGCATCTATAACACCATTGAGTGCACAGAATGTTCAATACCCCCCTGTGTCAATGTTCTAACATTGTAGATGTTGAAATAAAACTAGAGAATGTATGTGCTTCCTGGGATATAATCATTATGGGAAATGGAACTGTGGCGGAGAGGGTGCATTAGCCTGGAGGCTCTCTTGCATGCAGTTTCCTAACACCGCTGATTCTCATGGATTTAATAGGAGAGTAGCTGGTAAAGTGATGGCTCTTTGCTCTGTCACACAGACTGTAGAGAGCCAACAGGAAGAGAAGACTAAACCTAAAGACCCCGGCTCAAGATGTCTCTTAGATTAGCATCTGCATATAGGGAGTGAAAACAGATTATAACATGATTGCAGGTCTTTATTCTCATCACTGTAAAAGAGCACTCGTAAATAGGTGACCTTTTTCTCATCCCTAGAGCTTACTGTACTACGATTTTGTCCTTGACCCGCTGGAGAGGCTGTAGTACATATGCCGGGCCTGTATGTGGCGCTGTACTTCCGCCACAAGCGCTTCTTTACAACATTGTCCATTCATTTAAGAAGACATTATACTCGTACTAATTTCAGGTTCATATTTGTATTCTGTGCCCTTACATGTTTCCATGCTTTACTGTAAAAAAAAAAAAAAAAAGCTCTTTTATTTTTCTCATACTGCCTGTGCTGCAGCACCTCTTTTCGCCCTCTGTCAGTTGGCCAGCAGTTGGCCAGCTCTGTTGTGATTGGTCAACCACTAAGAGATGTCCCGCCCTTAGCCTATCACGCATAATGTATTCAGTGTTTCCACTAGGATGGAGTCATTGCAGCGGTGCTAAGGCACGTGGGCTCAGCATAATGTGAGCACGGAGCACGTGGAATTTTTTAGTGTGTGCGCGTGCGAAGTGCGCCCCGCCAATTTCTTTCTATGTGTCTGCCAGCACAAGAAAGGCTCTTGAGGCCTAGTACCAGGGCCGGTTCTAGACAATTTGTTGCCCTAGGCGAGATTTTATATATAAAGAATAAATGAAAAATCTCAACAAAAGACAAATATACTACAAAAACAGAAACTTATTGACATAGGTCATATACGTCAAAATGGCTTCAAATGTATTCAGTATTGTATGAACATGTTTTAATTGGGGGGTGGAGGTCACATCCTCTAGGGGGGTCCGGGGGTATGCCCCCCCGGGAAGATTTGTTTTGAACATTTTAAAGTAAAATGCTTCAATCTGGTGCACTTTGAGCACACATTACTAGAGACCTGATCTAGGGGGTACAACTCTAAAACACCCATATAAAAAAGATCGGTTTACATTTTAATAATCAAATAAGTATGTGAACATAACCAATAACCTACCATAGCCAATAACAAATAAATGTAACTTATTTTATTTTTGTTGTTCATTTACATCTTATTTTACCTAGTTAACAATTTATGCATATTTTTGTACCTCTCCAACTTTAAACAATATTTTTTGTTTACTGTCCTATAGTATACATTGGAATGATTTCAAACCTGTTTTTATGTATCCTAATAATTATAAAGGAGTGCCTTGGAAATATGTGTTTACATAATTTGTAAACACATATTTGTTTGAGACCCACTGAGATAACTTAGACACTCAGAGAGTCCTTTACCTCACTGAGCCTCTCAGTCTGACAGGAGAGCTCTCCTCCACCATGGTTGTAGAAACATCTACTTCTTATATCCGTTAGCGCAGCTAGCACCAGATTCTAATAACAACAGCGCCAGTACCAGTGCGCCCTCTCTCTCTCTCCTTCGCTCGCTCTCTCGCTCCCACGCTCGCACTTTGGCTGTGAGCTGCGGGCGCCTGATAAGCCAACATCCCCCACTTTCATCACTTACTTTCTGGCCTATGTCAAAAATCGGCCCTGCCAGTACATACAGTGGCAATGTCTCAAGATTTAGCAAAAATACACCTTTATTGAACATACAGTAACACAAATACTACAAATCAACATAACAAACAATCAAAAACGAAAAAGGGTCGCCACTTATTATTATTTAATTATTTTTTTTTTTGGGTACCTGGCTGGCGCCCCCTAGCAGCGGCGCGCATATTTCAGCAGGGGCGCTGCGCCGCCGCTATTTGTATATAGGGGAAACACTGATATTGGAGCACTTGCCAATTAACGCTTTGGAAGAAAACAAAGGAGTTCAACCAAGGCGAGTATGTGGCAGAGAAACTCCATCTGGAATGAACTTTGTGAATTTGGCTTTTGCAGACCATTTAGATGCACAAAAACCAACACAGTACAGGAAAGGGAAAATGGACAAAAACATAATATGTTCTTCCAATTACTTCAAAAATATATCTTCATGAAGAACGTTTTATTTATAGTATAAATATAACGTTCTTCATGAAGATGTATTTTTGAAGGAATCTATTATGCAACATTGTAGCTGGACTTGGTATGCTGTCTCTTTTGTCAGATAGGATATTTTATTGCCGTAATTGAAGCAGGACAAACACATAATGTGTCTTAATCACCAAGTTATAATGCATTTTAAAGTTAGTGTGCCTGCTGTAAAGACTGCATATGTGTGCCCCAGCTATATAGTATCACCCATTATATCAGCCATCACCTGCTCACTTACTGTCAGTTTGGGTCTGTGCTGTATATCTCACTCTGCAAGCTGAACAAGAATTCTGTGGGAACAATAGGACTCTTAATTGATTTTGTCTCCAGTAACAGGCTCACATTTAACCCCACCCCGTTTTTCCCTCCAACTCACTCTGAAGAGGGGAGAACCAATCTAAAAATGTCCCCCCTCTAGACACTTACTGTCATTCCCTATCAATTTTCAACCTCCATTCCCATTCCAGCCTAGTCCAATTTCAGCTGCCTCGTGGCTAGTGGACACTCTGACAGATTGCTGGACCTCTTGTAACTTTTTGTTCTAAATCCTGCTGTTTTTTGTAGCAGAGGAAGAGGAGGAACTGGAAAAGGAAAGAACAGTAAAGTCGAGAGAGTTTGTGGGAGACACTGAGAGGGACATGAAGACAGAGAGAGGCTATAATGTGTCACTATGGAATGAGATTTACTCATTACAATGTGTGCACATTCTTTGTAGATCGAGAAAAAGCTGATTATTCGACAAATATGGATGTTTTAGGATCTAAAATTGTTCACACGCAGTAGGAAGAAGTCTTTGTATTTTTTGAAAAAGAGGCATTTTTTTCAGCTCAAATGTTTCATTTATTTTTAGCACCATTAAATCCAGGAGACGACAGATTTTATGTCACCAGAGAAGTGCTGATATTTTGGAAACATTTTATGACTACCAAAGCTGTTACTCAAAGGCTGCGGGATAATTTAGGAAGACAGTTTCAGCCATTGTGCCCAAATCATACAAATAGGAAATGACACTGATCAGATTCATACTTTACTGGTACCAACTGCATGTCAGCTGATGCATGGAGGCTATTATGCAAATGCGCACATTTAAGCAGACATTTACATCGGTGGCCGGGGATGGGGATTTTATTTACTGTTTCGATGAATCATAATGACTTCAATTCCTGTTTATGGAATTGGAACGGAATGGAGGCAGATGGAGGGAGGGTCAATGAATGCACATATTTCTTCCACAATCAAGTCAGAGAAGAGGATCAGTTGTCATCAGCCCTGGTTCATTCCTGTGGCGTAAGACTTCTGTCAGAGAAACACATTAAGCCCGTAAGAGACTCCCCACTCAAGATGTTGTGTACTTCTGGGTATTGAGTGTATTGTGACACTAGTTTTATTGAAGTGAAAGTTGCAGTACAACACATGTAAGAGTGTTTTTATTCTCTGTATCTATTGTTTCTTTATCTTGTGTATGTTATTAATACAATTGTGAATAGCTTCATTTAGCATGTAGCAAGGAAACTTCACTTGAATCTGCAGTACCCTTGGCTTCACAGTTTAGCTTTATATTGGGTTTTAGCTAATGCCTTAGTAACCTTTACTGTTAGTTGATGTTTTGACTTATTGTACTTATGCTGTCATTTGGTAACTGTTCTGAGGGGACATTCTCTAACAATCCATTACACACTTCCTGCTCAGCACCAAATGACACAGTTAGAGGCTAGCTGCTAAACAGCTATAGAGCAAAGGATTTCCCTCTGGAGTTGGTAGAGACCCCATACAGAGCTCAAAGAGAGTGAATATTTGGCCTGCATATGTTAGATGCTCAGAAATAACTCCAAATGAATGATAGTATTGTCAAATAACTGCTAGATAGATATATGATCAACTTTTTGCAAAACTGTTTTCAACATGGTGATGGCTAGCGTTGCTAACTGCGCAAACAGTGCAGACAACAGCAACAGTAATGATGGAGAACAAATAGCCTCAACATAAAGAGGAACCAGAGGGTGAGTTTAACGTTTCTGCGACAATCCCACCGATCAGGACGGCATTATCAGCGGTAAAGAGCAGAGGCTATTAGCTAGCCACTAATAGGACTCACATGCACAAGCATCCATTTGTGGTCAGACTGTAAACAAAGCACAGAGAACATCAGGTTGCATCACTTCATCCTCTACTCAGAATGCCATTACTCCACTAAATCTTTAAACAGCAAATCGTTTCTACATCAATTCCCTAAATGCTGTATATATAACTTTTAAATATTCAACTATATACTATACTATATACTTTGTGAGGTAGCTGTCAGTCAGGAGCAGAGAATATGCTGGGGGAACAGGTGGTGCTGAAGGCCGAGCTAACAGCAGAGAGTCAGCAAACATCCGACCCTGAAACATCCTCTCATCCCTACGAGTACCGAGGTAGTGATGGCAACACAGTCACTAGCACACACTGCAAACTCAAACACAAACTCACTGTGTGCTCACAGCCTTACACACTTGACAGAAACGTCTCTTTTTTGAATTTGTCTTTTATTTTTTCTGTTTGGGAAGAGAAATAATTAAAGCCAGAAGGTTGTTTGCTGACAGTTGAGGAGGAGTGCAGCTAAAACAGCAGCCTTGGTTGAGGCGTGTAACATTTAAACGTGGTTTCTGTGGTGAAATGATTTAATGAATAACAAATACAAAAAACGATTCATATTATTTTCCTTCCAGGGTAACATTCTTTTTTACATTTCAAGAGCTGGCTGTGACTTAGGAGGAATAGCGGGTCGTCGTTTAATCTCAATGTTGACGGTTTGATTCCTGACTCTACATGTGTCCTTAAGCAAGATGCTAAACCTCAAGTTTAACCCCATGCAGGCAGTATGACACCATCAGTGTGTGTGTGAATTACATTATTAACACATGATTGCTGCTGTTTTAAAAAGTGCACAGTATTTAATACAATTATTACACTTTTCAACAGTTAATTTACGATATTAAAACAAAAAAACTAAAGAAATGTAAAAACACAAAAATGAACAAAGATAATTCGATTATTTGCATTTTCATAAAGGTGCTGATTTGTGAGGGTCCCACAAACGTTGGCAGGGACCCTCCATGGGAATGAGCTGCACGGAGTCCGGAGGGGAGAGAGGGGGAGATTACTCTTATCAGGAAGCTCCCACACTGACTGTCATTTGTAATGCAGAGCTTATAGCGCATGCTTCTCGCCAACCTTCAGGAGATGCGGACATTGAAAAATAGGTGGCTGTCTGGCTCCCCTCTACCTCACTCCCACCCTCCCCCCACCCTCTGACTGTCTTATCTAGAGAGCTCCAGCACAGTGCTCACCTGCTCAAAGCTGGAAAAGACAATAACATATCTGTTTCCACCTCACACACTCTAACACTAATAACTACTGAGATAGGACATCTTGCATTTCCTATCATAGCTGGTGAGGGCCCTTTTGCCGGTTGAGTGTACAGCCGGCAAAAGGTTTTCATTGTATACCACCGAGGTAGTCTTATTCAGTGTTAGTATCCCTTTTAGGGCAAACAATCTAAATCTACCCTATACTTAGCCGTACTTTGTGCCTGCTTACTGTTGAGTATTCAAGAAGGGCTGATAATCTTTCACCCCTTATGTTATCCATGATTTTTTTATGTGGTGCTATTATGTCAATAGATGAAGTACACATTGCACTTAGTAACAATTTAACAATTTGATTACATCTATTGAAGCTCTTATGCTCTCCTGTGTCTAAAAAACTAATGCAATCAAAAGATTATTTGCACGGCATGTAATTCAATAAGGCAAAGACAAGATTATGATGTATAACACTTTGAATACACATTTTTTTCAAATGACATTAAAACCACACATTTAAAGTACATGATTATTTAAAGTTGTGCAATGTGCCACTGTGATAAATGTAAACAGCAAGAAGTCTAAAATTAGAGATTAGCAGATTGCAATAACAACAGAAGTTCTCTTTCTACGTTGCAGCGGAAATACATTTTTATGTAATTATTTTCTGTTCATTATCTATCCTCCTACATTGATCAAACGCACAGCTGGCTAACATATTTTGATGGGGAAGTTGAGACTAATAGAACTTACCGTGGTAGGTTTAAAATCAATATCTCTATTTTTTACATCCGAACATTTGTACTGGTGCAATTCTTCAAACATATGCAGCCACCAAAGAAGCTGCTTGATTCTATAAGGGAGTGTGTGTCATACAAACCATTTTTGTTAAACAGTATTGAGGGGTTGGCTATAAAAGAGGAAACGGATCCTTGTCATTTATTTATGACTACCTGCAGTGCTACTATGCACAATCAATACATGCAAACTTAATGACTAAGTAATCAAATGGAGTTATAGGATTTTTAAACACCAATGAACTGTACAGCAGGGGCCAGCTCTTTGCCTTGTCAATAAGGCTGTTTCTGCTTGAGCTGCTCCGTAAGATGTGGTTCTATTATCAGCTCCATTAGGTATATTTCTGTGTAATGACTCTCCACCCGCCAACGTTTTTCTCTCGACCCTTGTCCTAATAACCCCTTTTACATTTCATTTTTTTAGCAGGCAGCTCTTATTCTCAACCACTTACATTCAGTCAGTGAACACACATTAAAGGACTCCAGAGCCCTGGGAAGCACGTCGCACAACTAGTGAAATGGTTTGTTTTAGTTTCAGGGGAGCAAAGGTGCGAGCTAAAGTAATCCATGTGGTGCTAAAAATGCATCAGAGCAAGGCTAGATACACCACATATCCTCCGTTATAGTTTGTTGTCACAGTTTGGTGTTGAACCGCCTCTGCTGTCCTGATGTAACATATCCTTCACATCTGTGGGTGCTGGAGGGGAAGATTGGAGAGGAGCACATCTGCTGTAAGAGGAGTGGAGAATGAACTGTTAGTGTCATGGCCGGACCACAGGATCAAAGATGAATGCGCCATTCACAAAGGTGACAGTCAACAATAAATGTGTCACCGGTGACACATTCAGGGAGTTCACAGAAAATACTGTCTTTGTGAAGCTCATAATGTTCTCTTCAGGTGAAATATTTTAAGTCCTTGTTTGTAGTGTTGTTATCATGGAGAGCATTGCATTGTTAGGTATTCTCTAACTGCAATTTGTCTGGACAAAATAGTAGAACTCCTCCAATTTTGTGAAAAAGATGGCCTGCTGTACCTACGTAAGACGAAATGGTTGCAGTTTATACAAAGATGTTCTTAGTTTACTGTCCTCTTTGAGATATAAAATAACACAACTTTACAAAGGAGGCGGAGTATTTTTCGCATATTCAGTCTCCTTTTCTCAGTTCTCCCATTCATCTATGATTGATTTTATTTTTGCAGACAGTAATATGGTGCTGGCTATGTGAGTATGAAGTGTGATTTATGCGAGGCACTTGATAGTGGAGCCATACAAGATGGGGCTGAGCAGGTTTCCTCTCTCCATCCCCCCAACACTCTGCCCTGAGGATCCATGAAATAGTGCAGAAAGATTGAACTTATCCTTATATAAATTACGCCCCACCAAGACAAGCACATTTAAAAAAAGAGACATGTTTGCCCTATTCTGCTCATTTTCAGGTTCATGTATAGTGTATATGAGAGAAACACTATGGATTTGAACCTTTACAGACCACGGAAACCTATATAACACACTACAGGTAAAAGGAAAACCTCAAAAATCTAAATAGGGCCCCTTTAATGTGGCACATTTGTCTGCAAGTGAAGTCCTCGCTGGACTTCCAGTGAGTCAAATTATGATTAAACAACTGTTTCTCTTTGCTGCTGTTTTCATATTAGTGTTGCTTCTTTAACATCACTAAATATTTAAAGGTCACACTTCTCTCCTTTTCTCACAATTCCCTCCAACAGGTTCAACAGGCATCACTGTAGATAAATTTCATTATAACATCAATGGCTTGTCTCTTCTCATCTCTTGGACCCCACCCACCCCTTTGATGCTTATTACCCAGAGTAATTTGACACTGCAGTTATTTCAATTTCAAATAAAAACCATGACCTCCTATGGTGATGTTAAATTGATTTTACATTTCACGTATAACCATCTCCGCAGTGGCATAGCTTTTTAAAAGGAAACACACCTCTGAGATTGAATTTTAGTATGACCTTTCCCTAGCTACTGGAGTTACATTTTCTGGGCTTAAAAACTGTTAAGCCTGTCAGAATCAAATCAAAAAGCCACACTTGCTTTTAATCAGAATATCTTGGGCAGTGTTTTGATTTTTGCTCAAGCTCCATTTTGTTTCTGTGTGTGTTGTAGTCCTGCTGCGCGAGGAGGTGGCCCAGCTCCAGGAGGAGGTGCACCTGCTGCGGCAGATGAAGGACATGTTGAGTAAGGACCTGGAGGAGACCCAGGGGAGCTGCTCCGCCGACGTGCTCTCCGCCACCGAGCTCCGCGTGCAGCTGGCCCAGAAGGAGCAGGAGCTGGACCGGGCCAAGGAGGCTCTGCAAGGTAGCGTCCTTGTACGAGAAACTGTGTGTGTTACTGTAAACACAAACATCATTACTGTCATATGGACAATGATGCTGCAAGACATACGTAGAAGGCCAAGATAATAACATGATCAGTTTAATTTAAAGGTCTCCTATCATGCAAAATGCACTTTTTGATGTCTTTTATACATGAATATGTATCCCCGGTGTGTCAGGGAACTCACAAAGTGTCAGAAAACAAAACCCTCTCTCTTTTCCTCCATACCCAAATCTCTAAAAACGGGGGTACAACGGAGCCGATCCAGATTTGCGTCGGTTAGGACGTAATATTGGAAATGTGGACTGGCTTTACACCCACGGCACTATCAGAAACGTCACTATCGGAAACAATGTGCGACGTGTTTTGGAAGTAATAATAATAATAATAATAAATGTTATTTCTATAGCGCTTTTCTTGAACCCAAAGACGCTTAATATGGTCTTTGTTTACATTAGCAAGCATCGTGAACACTCAGAGCTAAACTGTACTGGAGAGAGTATGTTCCCTTTTCGCCCTTTTCTTCCTAAATATTCCTTTCAACCATAACAAGCAGAATAAACGTACCCTTTGATTATTCCCAACATCTGGAAGCCATTTCCTTACAAGAAAAGTTATCCAAACTGGTAGAGGCTGAGTTTATTTTATTTGTCAGGGGCATTTCATATTAAACAACAAAGAAAGAGAAATAGTTAAATGAGCTCCGTTGTCCCACATGTCAAAATGGCACCTTAAAACAGAATCAAACATCATTATTTTTAAGTAACGTGCAAAAAAGCTTATAAATAAACACACATAAGGAAGTTCAGTACACCTACACACAAAGGAGTTATACAACAGCAAAACAATTGGGTTTTTTGTTCACAATGAGAAAGAACAATTGATATCCACCTACTGAGCATTTGAACATTGTGTACATTTAAAAAGCCCTAATTTGATGAACACAACTAAAGTAGTAGTGTGGGTGGGTATGCCCTTTTGGGTGAAATTGTGAAAATTGGAAGTATGCAAAGCAGAGTGATGTTGCAGCAATCTGCTGAATCCATTTTGTCATCATTCTGCTCCCAGCTGCTTCAGGGTTTTTTCCACTCGCTGAGTTTTGCTCCATAGGGCTTGAAACCCATGCATTTGTTAGCATAATGTTAACATGAGTGTCTATAACAGTATTGTTAATGCTGCCCATTACCTGCATGTTGGGCCATTAGCATGTTTGCCGCTTGAGAGATGTTGTGCTTTCTTTGGTTGAGAGAGGACATGCACTCTTTGACTTTTTAAAACAAGCTGCTTCACCCTGCAGGCACATCACGCTGCTGTGTTCCCACTCTGCCCACCCACTTTGATGTCGCACATACATGCAGCTCAGCACTGTACGCTGGCTTTAAAGATGACGGAACATGTGATTAAAACATCTCAATGTTAACATGTCTGTATGAGCTGCACTGAAACCTTTCTGCTCAATGTTTTATCCCTCATTATTTATTTATTTTATATAGAATTATAGAGCTGTACACTGCACACAAAGACTTTATTTAGATTTCACAATTAAAAAGACTTGGACTTCAATGCTGTATTACTCTGTCTAGAGATTTGATTTAAAAGACAAATATTCAAGGCTCATGTTATGATCTGGTAAATGATTGAGCAATAGGAAATGTTCAGGACATTAATATGGCATTGCAGCACACCTTGAATATGTAATTATTGAATCAATACATTGAATAAAAAAAGTCTCAATTACTGTTCGATGATTTTAAAGGCAAATGTTGTTTATAGACTTAATGGTCCCATGTCATGCTTTTCTGGTTATTACCCGTCCCCTTGTGTGTTATGAATGGTTTCATATCGTTTTTATGCATGTAAACGGTCTGCAGAGTCACAAACCCTCAAAGTACACCCTGTAGCGAGTCAAACTCAACACAGAAAAGACCTGTCTATGCTGCCCCAGAACGCCTCGTTGGAGATTTCTCTTTTTCTTTTTCTTCCTGGGTACAGTGACGTGACCATACCCAAATGGACCCATTGTGACGTGCTGGGGGGGGGTACTAGTGGAGCCTCGCAGCGGCAAAACTGTGGCGCGCTTACACTGTCGGTGTGCCACGTTTGGGGGTGCGGGTGCTAGTGGAGCCTCGCAGATGGGGGTGCTGCAGCCCCCTCAGCACCCCCCCCTTCCCGCGTCCATTCGCGATGTCTCGCAGATTCCACGCAGCAAGCAGGAAATGAAACCAGCTCACACTATCCGCTCCTCGCAGCAGCGAGCCGAGCAGCGTCCCCCCAACATAGCACCCAGACCCCACGCAGCATTCTCATCTGTTTGTCATTACTGGTGTCATTTTCTGGTTGCTAACAAATGCCATTGTAACACATAATCAGTGATGTTCCGCTGTAACGGTGGTGGACTCATCAGAACAGAGTGGGCGAGCTGACCAATCAGAGCACAGTGGGCTCACAGGGAGGGGGGAGACAGGAGCTCCAACAAGCCGTTTAGGACAGAGAGTGAATACACATACTATATAGAGATGCTGTATGAGAAACCAATGTGAGTTTGGAAAATTGCAGAATATAAATCTATTCTAGTAGACCTCAACAATGGATTTATGATCAGTAGAAATGACATGGGACCTTTAAAAACAGAAAATGTTGTAATTAATTTTCACAATTGTATTTTAACCTTTAAAGACTTGAGAGCTCACTTGAACTTGACACAAAATGATTTAAAACAGCTCTGTGAATGAGTTCTCATTCATAACACTCCGTTCGATGTCTCACTATGGGATGCGCCTCATCGCGGAGCAAACAGAAGCATCAATCTCATTACGCCAATCCTGATTGGCTGGTGATCTTGACGTCAGCGTCAGGGAATCCACCCCCTGTAAGTAGCTTGCGCTACGTCGCATGCGTCATTCAAACACCTCTTCTCGCTTCAGAGCACATCTCGATGGTAGCCGGGCTAGCTTAACAGTCCACAGACTGAACCCAAAGCTAACTTTCGGTTGCTCGCCGGCTACTCTTCTGCTTCGCAAGAAGACTGTTAATGCTAACACACCAGTTAATATTACAATCGACCTCGCCGTTTCTTTCCTCGGAAATGATGGTAAGGTTTTGATTTTTTCAAGCTAGCAACACACCTGTACCTGTTACGAGCGGGTCCTCTCCACGCCACGTGGCAAACAAGATGGACGCCTCTCTCCCTCACACCAGAGGAGTCAGGGACTCGGAGGCTCGGCTCTGCGGCTGCGGGTTGAAAATATCAGGCACAGACTCACACCAGGTCTGCTCGTCCTGCCTCGGGCTGGAACACGCCCAGGAGGCTATTGACAACCCCGGCTCGTGCGGGCATTGTGCCCGCTTCACCGTAAAGAGCCTCCGCCAACGGTTAGCACGCCAAGCTAGCTTGTCGGGACAGGACCCCCTCATGTCCGCTGATTTGCCGGCTGGCAATCAAGACGCGGGGGCGTCCACCGCAGAGATTGAGCCCCGCACTGTGTCGGTCTGGGGCTCATCAACAGCGGCAGCTGCGGAATCGGAGTCCCGCGCCGTGTCAGGCTGGGACCCGGTGGCGGCAAGAGACGCGAGAACGGAGCCCCATGCTTTACCAAGCTGGGGCTCCCGGCTGGACCTCACCATGGTTTCGCCCGCGGAGGATGTCCTGGAATTGGATTATATGGAGGACGAAGAGGGTGCCTCTGAGTTCCTCCTGTCTGATTCGGATGAGCAAGAAGACGATATCTTCCTGTCATCGGCTCAGGCTGCAAAGCCGGGAGCGATGGCTGCTCTCCCGGGCGATAGCACACCAGCTTCGCCCTGTCTGAGCATGGACCTGCAGGCCGTGTGTCAGCGTGCCGCGTCCAGACTAGACATCCCGTGGCCCGAAATGGCCAAGGAGACCTCCAGGTCCCGTTACGAGGGGAAACATTTTCCCCAAGCAACGAGGACAAAGAGGCAACTCCTTCCGGTCTTCCCGGAGATGTTGGATGAGGTGTCGGTCTCGTGGAGAGACCGGCCCTTTAGCAACAAGGCCCCAATCCAGGGTGCCTCCTCCCTAGACTGTGATGGTATGGAGAGGCTCGGCCTGCTCCGCATACCGCCTATGGGACCGCTGGTGGCAGCCCACCTCCTACTGAGGCTGGTCCCGTCACCAAGCAGGAACCCCACGCTGCCAGCGAAGGCGGACCGATTCCAGTCGACCATGACTGAACGGTCCAACAGAGCCGCAGCGTTGTCCGCCAGAGCTTTGAACGTTTCCTCGCTGCTAACCGCATACCAAGCGGAGCTCTGCGAGGATCTGTCAAGCAATCCTGGACCGGCCGTTCTGGACGAGATGGCCGCGATCACAGACATTTGTCTCCGTGTTCAACGCTGCGCCGTCCAGGCCACGGGCAAGGCAATGGGGATCATGGTGGTGCAGGAAAGAGCTAGATGGCTCAACCTCACCAACCTCCCAGACCGGGAAAAGGAGGATGTGCTAGACATGCCCATCGTTCCCGAGGGGATTTTCGGCTCCGCTCTCGCCTCCATGCAGAGGAGATGCGAGTCGAAAAAGAAGGAGGACGAGGCCCTCCACCTCTGTCTCCCTCGAAGGGTCCAGCCGCTGCCTTCACAGCGGCAGTCCTTCGCCCAAGCTGCCTCGAACCCTGCTCGGTTCAAAGTACCAAAACAGCAGAGGTCGCAGCCCGTCCCAAGTCCCCAGCCCGGGCAGGAGACGAGGTCGAGTTGGCCTAGAAAATCTCCGGTTCCGGCTGCAGCCCAGGCGCAGCCAACCCAGAATTTCGGCCAGCAGTCGAGGAAGAAGAAGCGGGCAGCCTGACAGCCCCTCCTTCTCCCCTCCGTGACAGAGCTGGAAGTCCACGGTTCCCCAGCTCTAGATGTGTTCCCGCTGCCTCGAGAGATGCCTCAACGCCATCCTGAAGTCCGCAAAAACACATGTCACAATATTGTTGTTTTTTTTCACATAAACCATTTTCTGCTAACGCATCCAGGCTTCAGGCCGAGGGCGCAGCTCAAAAAAATGAAAAGAAAAACAATAAAAACAATAAACAGTCCGTCAACTGTTCCCCTTCTGAGAGCAGCTACGGCCTCTCTCAAAAGGCGGATAATAGACGGGTCTGTGAAGGCACCACCGTCACGCGCATGCGCAGTGTCGGTGGGGATTGTCGAAATGGGGTACCACCGTGTTCAGACACTAGAGGGGCCCATAACACAACAAATAGAGACTCAGAGGGTAAGAGACGTGACATCTCACAACATCTGCTTGGGTTTTCAAGACAGTAACACGGGGCTACAGACTCCAATTCGCTGTCACCCCCCCTCGCTTCTCGGGCATTCTGTATTCACAAGCCCGAGGAGAGTCAGCCCATATTCTAGAGAGACAGATCCTCTCACTTCTAGAAAAGAGGGCTATATCTATTGTACCCGCCTAGCAGAGTCAGAGCGGCTTTTATTCCAAGTATTTCCTCGTTCCCAAACGGGGAGGGAACGGGATTCGGCCAATACTAGATTTGAGGGTTCTGATAAAAATTCAGAATGCTCACACATCTCTGTTGCGTCTCGTGCGACAAAACGACTGGTTTACATCAGTCGACCTGAAAGATGCGTATTTCCACATCCCAGTATATTACCCACACAGGAAATATCTGAGGTTCGCATTTCAGGGGATCTGTTACGAATACAGAGTACTTCCCTTCGGTCTGTCTCTCAGTCCAAGAGTGTTTGTACGATGTACGGAAGCCGCGATAGCCCCGTTAAGACAACAGGGTATTCGCCTGGCGACCTACCTAGACGACTGGCTGCTTCTCGCACAGTCGGAGCAGGAGGCTGTTACGCAGACAAATGTCCTCGTAAAGCACCTGCTCAACCTGGGTTTCATAATAAACACAGAGAAGAGCATGTTGTGCCCAGCACAGACTGTACTCTTCTGGGTTTACACCTGAAATCGGTGCCCTTTACAGCCCGCCTGTCAGCGGAAAGAGTGAAAGCTTTCAGAGCTTGTCTCGCTCATTTCCAGCTGCGCAAACATGTTCTCTTCAGATCATGCCTGCGGTTACTGGGGCTCATGGCGTCAGCCATCCTGGTCGTACGACTGGGACGCTTACACATGAGGGAGTTTCAGCGCTGGGTAGCCGCTCTAAATCTAAACCCCGCGCGTCATGGCGCGCGGAGAGTAATGGTTACTGTGAAATGCGTAATGGCACTGCGCCACTGGCTGCACCCGACTTTTCTAGTACGGGGTGTGCCTATGGGTGCTGTCCTTTCACGGAAGGTGGTCACCACGGACGCATGTCTGACAGGCTGGGGAGTTATTTACGAAGGTCGTCCGGTGAGGGGTCTCTGGAGCAGAGACCTCCAGCGGGCGCACATAAATTACCTGGAGCTTTTAGCGGTGTTCCTCACCCACAAACTGATCTTATGGAGCGGCAGACGTCTCCTCTCTCTGAGAGCGACGCACGTACCAGGAGTGATGAACCTCGGGGCAGATCTACTGTCCAGAGGTGCACCACTATATGCAGACTGGACTCTACATCCAAGGATTGTGAGTCAGCTGTGGGTGCGTTACGGCAGAGCCGCGGTAGATCTGTTCGCATCAAAAGAAAATGCTCAATGTCAGCTATTCTTTTCAATGCGCGATTTAAACGCACCATTAGGCGTGGACGCGCTCGCGCACGTTTGGCCTCCGGGCCTTCTGTACGCGTTCCCACCCCTGGCTCTGATACCCCCAACTCTGGCCAGAGTGAGGGAACAACGCCACACACTTATCCTGATAGCTCCGCACTGGCCCGCAATGTACTGGCTGGCGGAGATATATCAGCTGCTGTGCGGGGGCAGCCATGGCAGCTCCCACTACGCAGGGACATACTGTCTCAGGCGGGGGGGGGGGGCGATCTTTCACCCACACCCAGAGCGCTTGGCACTATGGGCCTGGCCCGTGAGTGGTACAATCTGAATACAGTGGGACTCCCTCAGAAGGTGATAAACACTATTCAGAGTGCGAGAGCTTCCTCCACCAGGTCTCTCTATGACTGTAAGTGGAAGGTGTTTGAGGAGTGGTGCCTTCAAAAAGGACACATCTCTTTTCAATGTCCTGTCGGGGTGATTTTATCATTTCTACAGGACTTAATTGATAAACACAAAGCTTTCTCTCCGATCAAAGTGTACCTGGCTGCTATTGCTGCATGCCATGTGGGCTTTGAGGGAAAGACGGCTAGCCAACATCCTTTGGTCTGCCGTTTTATGAAAGGGGCTCACAGGCTCCTCCCTGTTTCCAGGTCACTGGTGCCCTTATGGGACTTGGCAGTGGTTTTAGATGGGCTCACTCTAACCCCATTTGAACCCCTTGAAGAAGCTGACATGAAGCACTTGTCACTCAAGACAGTGCTGTTACTGACCCTGGCATCCGCCAAGCGAGTCAGTGACATTCATGCGCTATCTGTACATCTTTCATGCACTCAGTTCGCCCCAGGGCAAACGAGAGTGTTGTTGAAGCCCAACCCTGCCTTTGTACCTAAGGTGGTTGGCTCATGTACCCCAATTGACATTGAGGCATTTCCTCCGCCGCTGTGTTCCTCCGGGGAACAGCAACCGGATTTGCTGTGTCCAGTCCGTGCTTTACGCACCTATATGGACAGATCAAAAGAGTTTCGTCATAATGACCAACTCTTTGTGTCCTGGGCTAACCCTCAGAAGGGCAAGCCCGTTACTAAGCAACGGCTCTCCCACTGGATTGTGGAGGCAATTGCTTTGGCCTATACGAGTCAGGGTTTGCAGGCACCTTCGGGTCTGCGTGCTCATTCGACTCGTGGTCTGGCTACATCCTGGGCTTTGTTCAAGGGTGTTTCCATCCAAGACATTTGTGCAGCAGCGAGCTGGTCCTCATCGCTCACTTTTGTCCGCTTTTACAGGCTAGACGTCTCTGCTCCTAGTGTGGCCCGAGCAGTGCTGGGCACCTTGTTGAGTCAGAGCTCTACCTGTTAAGTTCTGGTTGGTTTGGTGAATTTCGAGATAAGCTCGTCTGGCAATACGGGAGCTACAATATCCCATAGTGAGACATCGAACGGAGTGTTATGAATGAGAACTATAGGTTACTTACGTAACCCCAGTTCTCAGAGTAACATGTAGTGAGATGTCTCACCAGACGGCCCTCCTTGCTATGGTGAAGCGAGAAGAGGTGCTTATTTTGAATGACGCATGCGTCGTGGCGCAAGCTACTTATAGGGGGTGGATTCCCTGACGCTGACGTCAAGATCACCAGCCAATCAGGATTGGCGTAATGAGATTGATGCTTCTGTTTGCTCCGCGATGAGGCGCATCCCATAGTGAGACATCTCACTTCATGTTACTCTGAGAACTGGGGTTACGTAAGTAACCTATAGTTTTATTTTCACCTGCTGCCTTTCTCAAGTACAACACCTGTGCTTTTTCTAAGAATAAGGTGTGAAATATGGATGCTTTATTCTACATTTGTATTAAAAGTTTCCTTAAAGAAGAGAATGTGTTGTCTGAATTGCTATGAAAGATTTGTTCGAATACTGGTTCATTACAGAAAAATATCATTAGCAAAAACAGAGCATTCTCTGATGAATTAACAATGTTTCACACTGTAAACAACTAATAAACAAAGTATTTATGTTAATCTTTTATGCATGACTGTATGCAAAATGGGAATACATAGAGGCTGGCACAGGGTAAAGTAATGAACAAGTTGTGCACTGCACTGTGTGTTGCAGGGCATCAAGCACAGATGTCATCAGCGTGGCAGTGAATCTCTCTTTTCAAAGAAAAATGGCCAATGGAATGAGGCAGAGCACAAAACCCGCGTTCGCTCACAGACGAACACACGACATGCTGTCAGGGGATTCTGTTGCTGCGACATTTCACTTGACACGTGCAGCCCACGCTTTTTTGAAGAATGGAATAAAAACAAAACGGACGGAGGCGAAGTAGAATAGAGCAACACATCAAATAAATACTTATCTGTTTTTGGTTGTCTAAACAGAGAGCCTCATGCAGTCGATTGTCTCTCAGGCTCGGTAATGAAGGCCAAAGCCTGCAGAGCCCAGCAGGACTGACAGACATCAGCGGCTAATGAAAGCTCTATACTGAAAGACTTCGGTGGGCTTAGAGGGCCAGAAACGATAAGCAGGATGGATCTCTTCTGCAATTAAGATGTGGGGGGGGGGCTAAATGAAATTTGCTGTTGACATATTGAAGTTTTGTTGGAATTGATTCAGAGATGCAGATTAAAGCTCTGTAGGTTTTCTTGTTTCTTTTCTTGCTCTTAAAGCTATTTTATATACATGAGAAGATGTTGGCCTTAAAGTGACCTGCTGAAATATTTGCATTCAGTGCTGAAAGCAGTAAGATTTCTGAATTATTTATACTTTATATTGTTATTTTCCACACGACCAGGCCCGTAAAAGCAATAGCAGGTTCTAAGCTCTTTTGTTAGTCCACGGTTGTCACTCGATCCTCATTCACTGACACTGTGGCTCGATCAAGGATACTGTTTTTTAAGACAGCTACGAAAAGCCAGAAACAGTTTTAGCTAGTTCTTTTGTGCTTTGATTGCATTTGGTGGTTAGCATCCAGGGAATTTTGGCTTTGTCCACAACAATATTTACAGTTACTGTGAGCTGAGAGTGGAATCACATCTGTCATCCCGTTTTCTTGTTTGTGTTTTCCCGCTTCTTCCACCAAACACATTCATGCTCTGTGTTGCGGACTCTTGCTGGCTTCAGTACTGCAGACTGACAGCATATTGTGTATAATGTTATGTTGATGATCTTTGAGTATTTTTGCTCTTAGAAGGTGTTTTGTGTTTCTTTGTGGTCATTTTGAGTATCCTTAAAGGTTCAAGGTTCTGTATTTTGTCACACGAACATAGCTACAGCAAACGTCATGTATGGTACATGTATTTATTGAGTGATATTAGGTAGGTGAACTCCAGAGAGGAGTATTTACACTCTTTTCATGCGAGCCATGAGAGACGATGAAGAGAAAATCAGGCAATGGCTAAATGTTTTATGAAAAGCAAAAATCATCAGGAATCAAGGACATTTAATTCTGGAAGCAGAACAATACTGGCTAGTAATCCCTTTTCTTAATTGTACAGGATGTTAGTACCATGATAAACATTTTTAGGGTTATTTTAGAGTAGATGTTTAACACAGTTTTCAGCATGTTTCGAGTGGAGAACTCTTGACGTCTGTCCCTGTGAAACAGCTGCTAAAGGTCATTCTCATCCAGCCACGGCTAAACGCAGGAGTGTTTGTAACTATTTTGAACGACCACATTCAAGAACAGGGCGAAAAGTCTGCCCTCATACCAAACAGAGAGGCGCAGCGACCGTGCAAAGAGGAATGACAGCAAACACTTTCATTCCTTCCTCAAAGGCATTCATGGTGTTGACTGATGGAAGCAGTGGTGTTAATAATGAGAGAGAGATTGAAAGAAAAGTTGAATCCCTGTATGACTTGGTACATTTACAATATGACACTTTGCTGTTTGCAGATTAAATTGGTTTTGATTGTCTCTTTGAAAATAGTCGCTTTCTTTCCAATGTTCTTTAAGACACGGTTTCTGTTGAGGATCGGAAACATTTGATACCTTCAATGTTGATTTTTCTTTCACCAATTCAAAGATGCATTCAAGATCCAAATCATATTACTATTAGACATACTATTACAGGACATTTTGTTCTCCTTACGATATAAAATCACTATATTTGGCAGTAAATAACAAAGGACTGGCTTCTGAGGGCGGGTTTGTTCACAGGTCCTAGCTCAGGTACTGCATCACTCTGATAACATGTTGTGTTTGAAGCGTTAACATAGACGAAGAAAAGTTGGTAATAGTTTTGGTTTTCAAATGTCGAAAAACCCAGCCAAATGCTCTAGAGAATACTTCATTACCTACAGCGCTTTACACATGCTGCCAATTGATTAGAGGCGAGATGTCGACGCTGTTTGATTCCCTCAGTGTTCACAAGGCCGGCATATTGTGAGCATCCCACCGCTCTTGTGGAGTGTTTTTCTCGAAGAATGAGAGTGATGTGTGGAGAACTTACAGTAAGTTCCCTGGTGGTTTTTATTGAAGTGATACCAACAGTTGTTGTGAAGCTTTGTGTAGTTTTTATTTATTTATTTTCTGCTTTGGATGAAAAAGCATAAGGCTGGAGCCATGAAAAAGTAGAGTGGATTATATGCATCATCCCCTCTATTTACTCTCTGCCTCTTTAGATAATACCTGTTTACTTTGGGAATGGTTCTCAGAAGCCATTCTTACCGTGGTTTGGATGGTTTATGTTTACATTTCAGATGTTGTTGTGCCTGTAAATTCAAAGAGGTGAGTAAAGAGTGGAATATTTTTCACTCTTTCATTTCCTCCCTCGCTGTATCTTCTTGTGTCTCTGCCTTTGTTTGGTGGGATGCCCACACCGTTTCGATGTTAAGGCCTGAGCTCACTCCCACTGTATGCCAGACATTAGATGGTGAGCACTATAATTGTAACGTGGAATTGCCAACCTCTCTCAATTGCAGGTTTTGATATGATGCCCATGTGCAACCAAGCAGAAGCTCTTGGGTTGGATTGGGTGCCCATAGGGAGAGAAGACTGACATTATCATGACAATATCCATAGCCTAAAGTGAAGGAACATGGAGGATACAAACCTATTTTGACAACAATTGGCTGATGAAGTAAGGTGTTTAAACTCAACTCCTATTTGGAGTTTTTCATTAAAGTTGAGTCCAATTAATTATTGGTACGTATAGCTAACCCTGAATGCTGTTTTTAATGAGCTATTTCCTCTTTGGCTAACTGCTATCATCGAGGGCCACGCAGTCAATCCAAAGCTTAAATGAAACAGCTATGTATCATCAAAGCACAGTCTGCCTGCTGTGTCATTTCACGCTACACTGTACTCACAAAGCTACTCTGTCTTTGACTACAAGGCCTCTTCCTTCACTCGCCGTTTAACAGCAACACACACTCAAATCTCATCAGGCTCCTTAACCTGATTACATTCAAGTAATTGCAAACATTTTAATGATGTTTTTTTTTAACAAATTAAGACATTTTATTAGAAATGTAATTTTCTAAAACTGGAAATAAATCATTCTAAGCTGATTCCTTAATCCATTACAACATTATAATAGCAAGTGACGAGGGTTTTCTTTATTCAATTTGCACTTAATTCTTTCAAACATGGATGGATTTGTATCACAGACACCCCCTGGTTATCTATAAGAGATACTGTGCCAGTGTTGTTCTATCAGCTGACCCTCTTTTTGTGACATAACAACTGAACCTGAGCTGTGACTGTGATGGACACTAAGACATGTTTTAGGTGTCCGATATGTGTTATACCTGCCCAAACTTGGACTGCCGATGGAAATTAGCTTTAATCTATAATCTGGCATATAGCATCTTGAATGTCTTTTATACACACGTTCCTTGTTCAATAAAGACATAATAATAATAATAGTCTCTCTAAAGATTACAGTGCCAGTCAATGTTGTTTTGGATGCAGTGAAGACAGAGAAGTGAGTAATGAGGTCCTGGTGTGGGATCAAAGTTTGATTCTCCCCATGATTCCCTAGTGTGTCAGATCTGCTGCCTTAATAGCTTGTGTACCCACTAATTCACACTCACATACACACACTTAAATCACCCATTAGTAGGCAGCGTTTGATGTATTTGTAATGGCTAGCTTCTAGGTTGTGCATACACTACAATAACAAGGGTCAAATGTCATCGCTGGTTTGTAGGATCGTGATGAAACATGAATTAACGTGTTTGAATGTCACCATGACTGCAAAGGAGTGGGATGCAGTAGTAACACGACCTGCATACATTACGGACTGTTACATAGCACCAATGCACATATCAACCTCAAACAGAGTGTGTTCTTACGGAGAAAGAAGAGGAGATGAGCACTGCGCAGCTCTGAGGCTCCCACTTCATTATTCAGCTGGCAGATTTAAAATCCCAAACCGTGAACAATGGATTCCCTCCAATGAGCCGATGTCTCTTTTGTTCTCTCCCCCAAATAATTATGTTAAGAGCCGACTAAAAGCCTGTCCCGTCTCTTTAGGACTGAAGTTATATGGAGTAGGGTCAGTGTGAAGTGGTTTCATTCATTAATGTGAAGAACATCATTTTCTCAGTGGGGGTTGATAAGTGGTCTATCTTTTCTATCCGGTTTGTTGATGCAAGCCACCTGAACTTGGATTACTATCACACAATATTTAATGTATTGAAATATATAAAGATGACATACGCCAAGGTGGACTTACATTCCCCTAAAAGAAAGGGAATTGTGTGCCAACCCTTTATTTACCCATATTCTTTAGTCAGTGACTGAAGTGAAAACTTGATTATTGAAGCGAGTTGGAAAAGGAAAGTCAGGAAATGTTATTCAGCTCGAATCAGGGCTGTGATCTTGTTATATTTGCAGCATAATAGATAGGGCACACCAGATAATAAGGGCTGCTATTTAACAAGAGAGAAGCAGTGAGTGGGATGTGAAAAGCGTTCCACAGAGATGGCTATGAACCGCAGCCACCTCGTTAGCTGAGTTTGATTTAGTTTTCTACAATCAAGAGATATCAGGAAGTATTTTCCTGCTGAATAACATTTGACACTTGATTATCCTCAGAATTACCAACAGAGTATTCTTCCTCATAACATGTATTATATTCATGTAAGTGAAAGTCAATCCTTCTAGTATCCAACACGACCCCCTGTATGTGTGAAAGGTAACAGGAAATTGTTTGTTTCTTGCTTTTTCCCAAACAGCAGCGGATGTTGTTAGCTTTTATTCACGTCACTTAAAAAAGAGGTTCCTTTGGGGACATGTTTTCACAGCAGGTAGCAACACATCTCCTCCTGCAGTATAGGAAGCAGACGGACACAATAAACACTCACAAAAATCTCACCATCTTCCGCCATCTATTTATATGAATCTATACATGTATTTATTCAAGAGTTTTGTGAACATTTGGAGAAGCACACTTATTTGCCCCCTTACTTGGAGTAAGATGAATGAATGATACCTTTAAGTCTGTATACGCTAAATACTGTATGAAGCCTGAAGCAGCTGGGTAGCTTAGCTTAGCATATTGACTGGAAACAGAGGAAACCGGCTGGCATGACTCTATCTGAAGCACATCTAAAGCTAATTTATTAACAGGGTTTTATCTCGTTTGTTTAATCCGTACAAACACTTGTTTTAAAGTGGCTTGTGAGTGACTGTTTCTTGGCTTGAGAAAAATGTGTGAAGAGGCCAGGCACCAAGCAGAGAAAAAATTGTTTTACAGAATATTAAACTACTCCTTTTAATAAAAACAATATCAAAACGTGGCTCCCGTCAGTAGTAACTCTAGGACTCCAGTGTAGTAACTAATGTGTTGGCCCACTAGTTGCAGGTAATCTAAGCCCTCCAGCGGCACAGCGGCAGAGAAGAGGCTTTTAGCCCACTGCAGTAGTAGCTGCTCACATTAAACTACTTTAAGCACAAGGGCTTTGGTAGCAAAAAAGGTTTCCTGTTGTGAGCTAAAAAACACTTATGCATGTTTGATGCATATTGTAAACGATTAGGAAACTAGATTTGATTGTAAAGAAATACCTGAAATACACATAATTTATTCCTGCAGTGCATGGAAGGACAGAAAATAAGTGCCTGCATGAATATCACTTCTCCATGAAAAGACTATTAAAGTGAAGCGTCTTCCTCTCCATGTCCTCCTCCTCCTCCTCCAGCTCCACGCATATTAGCTTTAGATCTGTATGGTTTCCCAGGTGGTTCCTTCTTTTCATCTGGTAGTAATTGTTGGAAGCTTTGACCGAGCCACCGGGTATGTTAGTTATTAATATGACTGTCAGCAGGAGGAGACATGCTCGTGCTTCCCCATCTCACCTACATTGTTAAGCGTAAAGAAATTGCAATGAGACCCAAGGACTGTCTTAGTTCATTAAAAGTCTTCACACACTGGTTATAAATGATTAGTACCAGTGCTAACATGATTTGCGAATGTGAATGGAGCCTTTTTACCGAGTCACAGTGAGTGCTCTTTTGTATCCGACACCAAGAGCGTTGATGTTGCCAAACGGTCACAGGTGCAGGATGTGAGGCGGCAGCAGCAGCGTTTTTTGGCTCTTCTCAAAGACGGCTTTGATTTCACTTCCTGAGGCAGGTGCTCCGAGGTTTCCTGTTTCTCTTGGACCAATGAGAGATGTTTCTTGTCCTCGTTCGGAGGCTAGTTCGGCTTGAATGTCGCTTTTTCTTCAAGGAATTCCACCTCTGAAGAATAGGCGAAGGGGGAGCGATAAAAAAAGTGTGACAGGAGAAAAAGGAAGCAGAGGTAAAAGAGAGGGTGAATCTGTCCTTGTAAAAGTGCCCTTCCATTCCACCCGCCTGAGTGTGCTCCCCAGACAACAACTTGTGAATTTCACGCGATTAACCAGGCTGTGATATAAGTTAATTAATGACATGCATTTGGCTCGGAAGGGGAACAAAGAGAAAGGTGAACACATGATAACAAGTATCAAGAGGGAAGCAGAGGACTGTTTAATGTCATGGAATATCCAGCAGCTGCTGTGCTGTACAGAAATAGAAGAAAGTGAAGAAGACAAAGGTAGAGAGAATACATTAAATGTAAATAAAGCCTATGTTGTATTTTCGGAAAGATAGCTGGAGGCGGGTTTCAGCTTTAAGCAGATGTCTGGTAAACAGCCTTGCATGAAAAGGTAGAGAAAATCAAGACATATCAGGAGATGCAGAGGAGAGGAACAGGATATGTTGTCTTAACTATAACTACACTCAACCTTGTTCTTTATCTTGATGCGTGGGTGAGGAGCCAGAGGATTATAGAGTGTGGCAGGGAGATAGATGAAAGGAGAGAATGCAGCAGCAGAGAGGAGATTGACAGGAGGGTTCATGTGTGATTCACCTCTTTATCAACAGGCAGCCACGCCACATTACACTGGCAGCAGGCGATTTAACGTTTTCACTTAAAACGCTTCATACCTGAAAGCTCCTAATAAATTAATCGGGCTTCTTGAAGAAATTGGTACAATCTGCTGGACAACATGTACCATGCCATTTTACTCAATATGTTCCACTCTAAAACCTTTTAAAACCTGACGTTAATCAGTAGCTAATGCTAATGCTGTTTTTTTATGGAGTAACATTTGAATAGGAAGACATGACATTTTTGTGAAAATTAAGTCAGTATGCTATTTAAAGGCATTAAATAACATAGGAAGAAGAAGAGATTTGACCATGTAGTATTTTCAGTACATGTAATCGACTAGTCAAATTGCGCACGTCCCTAACATGTACTGTGTTTTAAAATGAAAAAGAAAGAAATGTTGCACATCGATCTCCTTTTTGCACTTAATACGCCTGATTGTGTAATTGTCTTAGAGAATAAAACAAAATACTATCTAAAAGGATGATCTTTAGAAAGCTCACCAATGTCACAAATCGTTGTTCTCACTAAAATCACTTCTCAGTAACCTAGGGCAACATTTATTTTTTGGTAATTTACATGCGTAACATGTATACATTCTCTCAATAATGGTTTTAAACAATTCTGTTAAAAACACAAGAGAACAATTTTTCATGAGAATAAAAATGTATTGATTGATTTTATTACATATAAATGTATTTCTTCCTTTTTTTCTATTTCTTATTGATGCCTCTTAATTTGGGAATTTGTACAGTTTGTGTCTCTATTTGACTATGTAGGTATTTTTAGATATTTAACTTTTATTCCTCGGGATTGTGAGAAACAGCATTTCGATCTCCCTATCTGTATCTCACATAGAAGATTGACAATAAAGACTTTGAAATGTATGCTTTTATGTATGTCGGTTGTTTTCCTTTAAACCCTGACCCAATATTGCTAGTCTCTGATGCCAACAATACCCCCCACCCCTTTTCTCTCTGTCTCCCCCCCATCCTGCCTTGCAGCCATGAAGTCGGACCGTAAGCGTCTGAAGGCGGAGAAAGCAGACCTGGTGAACCAGATGCAGCAGCTTTACGCCACACTGGAGAGCCGGGAGGAGCAGCTCCGCGACTTCATCCGCAACTATGAGCAGCACAGAAAAGTATGGCAACTGTGTTCTGACCATTAACAGGCACACACAAGCGCAAACACAAAAACATCCATAAAATAGTACCTTCTTGTTTAGCTAGCTGTGATGGATTGATGCACATTAGCACAGAAGGCCTCTTTCAGCACTAAACAATCACTAGTTTCATAAATAGTCCTTAAAATATAATATGTGTGCATGCAGTGTACAGTATGTTTTGGGTCAAATAATAGAAAAAGCGGTTTTCTATGAGCTCAACATCTTCCTGTCATTAAACAACTGTGTTGATACTCTCTAATCTGGATTCCAGCCACATCATAGCACTGCTCTTATAAAGGTTTTAAATTACACTTATTTAAACACTGACAATGGCAAAATCACCATCTTAATACTGCTGTACCTCAGTGCAGCGATCAATACAGTTGACCTTAAAAGTAATCGTAAAAATGGGCTGAATTATCTGGCAAAGCATGTGATGCATTTGAATCACATATGCAGGACAGAGACTTTTTTGTTTCAGTTAAAGTCGTGAAAATACCCATGACAGGTGGAGTTCCCCAAGGGTCCATTCTTGGTCCAGTTCTTTTCAATGTTTACATACTTCCACTTGCACATATCCTGAGAAAAAACCTTTCATACCATAACTACGTGGATGACACTCAGATCTACATTACAATTAACCCTGACGACTATGGACCATTACATTTCTTACAATTAAATAGCAACAAAACAGAAACAATTATTTTCGGTGCTGAAAAGGGACGGACCAATGTCACCACTCTACTCGAAGCCTTACTGTTCGAGACATCAGACCGTGTCAGAAAACCTCGTTCATTTAGCAGCTTTGATATTTGTTTATATTAATGATACGCTTGATATGTGAACCAATCCATCAGGATGTGTGTGTTTACTAGGAGAGCGAGGATGCGGTGAAGGCCCTGGCCAAAGAGAAGGACCTGCTGGAGAGAGAGAAGTGGGACCTGCGGCGGCAGACCAAGGAAGCCACGGAGCACACGGGGCTGCTGCGATCCCAACTCGACCTCAAGGAGAACCGCATCAAGGAGCTGGAGGCTGAGCTGGCCATGGTGAGACACACACACACACACACACACACACACACACACACACACACACGCACACACACACACAAACAGACCATAGACACACAGGTTGAGAGACTCTGTGATGCGTTTCTTTGTCATCGTTAACTCAGATTTTCTCTGTTTATAAGATATTTACAGCAAACATTAGCAGAACATACAGATACAAATAAGGGCTGCACAATATATCATTTTAAAATAAATTTTAAAGAGTTATTTGAAATACAGTATCAGTAGAAAACAACACTAACGTGTAACCATCTGTTGTTGTTTTATATTGGGGATTTTTGTATTCAGTTTAATGTTAAAGGTCCCATGTCATGCTTTTCCGTTTATTACCCGTCCCCTTGTGTGTTATGAAGCTTTTTCTGCATGTAAACGGTCTGCAAAGTCACAAACCCTCAAAGTACACCCTGTAGCGAGTAAAACTCTAACACAGAAAATACCTGTCTATGCTGCCCCAGAACGCCTCGTTGGAGATTTTTCTCCAACGAGGCGTTTAGGACAGAGAGTGAATACACATACTATACAGAGATGCTGTATGAGAAACCAATGTGAGTTTGGAAAATTGAACGATGTAAATCTATTCTAGTAGACCTCAACAATGGAATTATGATCAGTAGAAATGGCCAAGACATGGGACCTTTAAAAACTGAAAATGTTGTAATAGATGTTCACAATTGTATTTTCTTCAGCAAGCAATTTGTTGTATTTTAAAAGTGTACTGAAAGCAGGGGTGTACAACGGAACTGTGTACACTTTAATATCTGTTTATTTAATACAAGTTGCAGTATATCGCAATATTAAACACCGTTATCACATATCACATATTTAGCTAATACGGTGCAGTCCTAATACAGAAAATAAATGATAGGTTTAATTATTGTTTTATTATAGTACGTCTGTCTATCACTATTGGACTAATTTTCAGTGTACTGCATATAACCAAACAGAAAAACCTTAAATGTACACTATAGCTTGCATCATGTCTCCACCCCCCAGATGAGTAACTGTGTCAATCAGAGAATGGAGTTCCGGGTGTTTGAGCGTGTATCGGACAGGGACTACTCTCCTAGGGTCAACGCGGTAAGATGGGCCCTCAACTTTGAAATGTGACCTTTCTTGACCCTCAACTCCCTGGGAATCTCTCCTGCTGGTGACCTAATGTGATTTTTATGGAAAGCCCCCTCTCTTCCTAGCTGCACGTGTTCGACTAACCCCTCAGCCGCCCCTGACTGATCCCAGTGATCCTTACATCAGTGATCCCACGAGTTCCTGCTGTGATTGATCTGAATGTGCTTTTTTTAATTGAGCGAGGAAGTGCTTTGGGGGGGAAATATTCTGATGACTAATCATTACTCCTGAGGTCTGTGATTGTGTTCTGTTTTGCATGTCAAAGAGTGTGATTGATAATCGTTTGACCGCTGGTGGGGAGAGATGATTGCCACGTAGCTGATTGCTTCGGTGTTGATTTGCAGAATGCCGTCGCTTGGCATGGTGATAAGATTTGCACAATAACAAGGTTTCAAGCATTTGTGAAACACTGACATACAAAGTGTAATCAGAATCAAAGGTTTTGACTGACACAAAATACACCTGCACAAACACATCTCTCAGAACTCCAGCAGCTCATTGTGTTCTCTGCCAAGAGATTAGTGCCAAAGCTAAAGAAAATGTTCCTTATTTCCATTTTCCAATCTCTGAGAAGTGATACACTAAAATCCTCCTCCAGATATTCTTCCCTTTCCTTCTCTGCGTTCTATGAAGGGGTAAGAAGAGATTTCACACAACAAACGGCTAACATGAAATCAGCTGCATTTTTCATGAGACAACATCCCATGAGGAGCCCAGGGGAGAGCTCACACGTCTCCATGCACTCAGTACCAGGATTCTGGATACATACACACACATTCACGTGTGGGCACACATATGACAGATAAATAAAAACAACAATAACTGTGACAGCGCCAACAACCCAGCATAATTTCTCTACTTGATGTTTTTCTTCCATCTGTCTGTGTACCCTCTGAAGGCCAAACAGTCTCTAGCCACTCTGACCAAGGACGTGCCAAAGCGTCACTCTCTGGCCATGCCCACGGAAACGGTTGTCAACGGCAACAACCAGGAGTGGGTGATGCACGCTGATCTTCCCCTGACGGCTGCCATCAGACAGAGTCAGCAGACCCTCTACGTCCACACGGGGCATGCCACTGACAGACAAGGTAGGAACAACATGAGCACATGTACTGTTACACCAGCCTGGTCTCTGGAAACAATCCTTTCCTTAACATCAACACTGTGTTGTCAGTTACGTTTTCGAGGGAGATTGACTTTTGGCAAACAACTTCCTAATGAGTCCACAGAAGTCTGTGCATTGAGGAGGTCCGAGTGTATGGGTGGGTAAACAACACAATAGACCACTCTCTGTGTCCCATGTTGAACCAAAAGTCAATGTTGACTTATTTAAATGTATGTCTACAAACAAAACAAGTCATTTCCTTGCCTAAACACAAAATATTAAGTATTTTTTGTTTTGTTTCAATTTCACAACATTAACCACGTGTTAAATACCGGAACCCTAATCTGAGATAAATACTTTTCCCTCGAAGCGTTATTGAGAATGCAGTTTAGTTTTATGTTATTTGTAGGAGACTGGGTTGGTAACACACACAGTGACTGTACCATCATTAACCTCTGCATGCTCATGGGAAGCTGCTTCGCACTCATTCACTCCTCTGCTCATCTGCTCAGAGCGAACACATTGCATTTCATGCGCTTTATATATGTTCAGATACAGCTCACATAACTGTAGCTGAATAAATGTTTCCTCTGTGTTTAATAAAGGTGGCAGCTGACGATCAGCTGGGTGTTGAGTCCTGTGTCTGTCTGGTTAAATGTCATTATTTAACTGTTTTAATATTTGTCTACATTTTGCACCTTTTTGTACCTGACATTTGTTGGCCCTTATTCCACTTTCCAGGCTTCCTTCAACATTAGATACTGTAGGATCACTTTTTACTGACTACACTGGTCAAAATTGGTCCATATTTGCAAAAAAAAGAAATAATGTCGATAGTGAAATAATAATGATCCCATCAGATTTAATATCTAAGTGTCATTTGTTGTGGTATTCCAATACAAATACTAATGACCTGTTCAGAAATGTATTCAGTCACCTAATCTGATCTTTAGTAACCTAATTAATGTTCTGACATGTGAACCTGTGTGACATGTGGTGTAAAATGTTCTTTACACAAATGTTTACTATAACATTGTCATTGTAATCCTGCTCACAATCCCCATTTTTAGTAAATGTAACTGAGAGGGTTACCAACATTTAAAAAAACATGTAACTAAACATCTAATCTGGCCCCTGCAGTTCCACTCAAATCACTTCTTTCCAGAGTAACGACCCTCTCATCCTCCCTTACCTTGTGTCAGCCGCGGGTTCAGACAGGTTGCTCACTAATTGTTGACGTCTGTAGGAAGAGGCAGACAAAGTTACAAAACAGGAAAAAGTGTGATCAGTCACGAACCCCCAAATTACCATGCAGTCTGCTGTACTGTATGTATCCGTATCATTGATGGCACACACACACACAAACACACACTCTCAACCTCTGTGAAGCTGTTTTCCCTGTTGCTTAGCAACTGCAGATGATTGCAAATAATTGCAGGCTTCTGGTCAGGGGCTTTTAAAATATATTTTCATTCAAGGGTGTTGTTGAGAAGAATCAGATGTTTCCTGTTCACTGCTGTTGGTGCCCAAACACGGCCGAAAGAAAACAAGTGTTCTGTGTTCTCCCTCTCGTCTCGTCTAGTGGCGGCCGTGCGGGTCAGCCCGTGCCACTCGCGCCATTCCTCCATCATCTCCGACGCCTCGGCGCTGGAGGGGGACCGGTCGTCCACGCCCAGCGACATCAACTCCCCACGCCACCGGACTCACTCCCTCTGCAATGTAAGAGCTGCCTCACAAGTATTCACCCGCTTTGTAGCAACATGCCGAGTGTCCCGCTCCGTGGCCGCTCTCGCTTTCCTCCAACCAGATCATCCCGCAGTCTGTCTGCAGCTGTGAATATATGTTAAAAACCAGCTGTGGTTGTTGCATAAGTGCATGCCTGGCAGCATGTCAAGTAACACTTCCCCTCTGTGTTGTGATCTTTATCTTTAGTGGTCATTATCGCCCACTCCGCACCACTTCACTGACTTCTCCGCTCGTGTTTCCCTCTGTTCCTTCTCTTCATCTGCTCCGCTCCCTCTTTCTTTCACTTCCCTCAGTCCCTAGAAGATCTGGAGGAGGCGAAGCGAAAGAAGAAGAAAGAGAAGATAGGCCTGGGCTCTCTCTCGCGTGTCTTCGCCCGGGGGAAGCAGCGCAAGTCCCTCGACCCTGGTTTGTTTGATGGTACTTCCACGCCTGATTATTACATAGAGGAAGATGCAGACTGGTAAAGCACACATGTCCGAGCGAGGCACCTGGAGAGCCTTTGTGGCCATTATCAGAGGACTGCATTGTGTTGTGTGAGAGAGGATGGGTGTGTGTTTGATGTCAGTGTGTACAGACATGATAATGTGTGCACTTTCACACGCATGCATACAATACTGTATGTGTGTGCATGCGTGTGGTGTCCATGGTCAGAGGCCATGTCAGAAGCCGGAGGCAGGTCTTGCTTCGCTGAAGTGTAAACCTTTACAAGCAAATTGCACCTGTATGTATGTCCAGTCCTGTAAATAGTGTGAGACAGCGACCATGTGGATATGTTCTATTGTATCTGCCCTTCAAAAAACAGCTGTGTTAGTGGATCTTTTAATTGTTCTCTACATTTTGACTTTTTGTTTTCACTCAACTGGAAACTTGAAGGACTGCTGTACTTGTAAATAACAACAATTGACGTGCGTGTAAATGTCTCCTTGTCCTGAATGCCTTTTTTGTTATTTTTTTAACATGTACCCCCCCCTCTCACTACATTCTAACTTGAACTCCTCCCTGTTTATTGTCCTGCCTGGCCCATCCCCCTTCCTTCCACACTGCCATGATGAGAACAGTTTCCTGTCGGCAACATGCAGACTCCTCAAATCCGCCTCTAATTCGGTTGTACAACACATCCCTTTACCGCCATGAAAAGTGTGCAATCCTTGATGTTCGCTAGATAGAAAGTACATGTGTCACATGCATGCACATAGTCCCAGTCCCCGAATGCATGTTGAGCAAACCCTACTAAACAGACATGTCTTTCTCTGAGTATGTTGTGGAGGAGTAAAAAAGAAAAGAGACAGGCCAGTTACTGATTTAGTAATGTGTATTCATTATTTTCTCTCAAATTAGATACGGGAAAACATTCTGATTAATGTTCAAACATAGGATATTTCCGTCCCCACCACAAGGCTGCTTATGCTAAATTGCATTTGAAATATTAAAGGTCAGCAAAGTCAACAGTCACAAAGAAAACACAGTGCTAAACTTTAAAAGATTAAATAATTATGTCACTTATTCATGAGATATTGTGCCATTGTTTTCTACAGTAGCTTGTAGCTATGGTTTTATTAATATAAGAATGAAATGCTTTTGGGAGTAGAGTTTAAAAAAAAGAACCCATAGCATAAGTAAGCATGAACATCACGTATTCTATCACAGCAGATAATAAAAGGATGGTCAAGGCTTTTCAAACCTCAGGAATTAGCTATTTCCACCAGAAAATCTGAATTTCAATTGAGTGGCCTGAGCAGACATTAAATGAACTGTTATAACAATAACAAGTGCCCACCCAGGAGGTTAAAAATCAGATTTAAGCGGGCTAATCAAACTGAAGCAAATGCATACATGACCCCCTAAATTCTGATTCCGAGTTCAGGCCGTTGCTGCAAAAAGCAATTAACTCCGTGCCAAAGGTTAATAGTGTTTCTTCAGGCAAAAGAATGACTACAGACGCTGGATTATTTTCCATCCTTTCATTGGATTGAGCCGGAGTCTGCACTGCCACCCCCAGGAAATCATTTCTCTCCCTGATATTAAACTAATACTGGGTATGTGTCAGTCTCATCTGAAACACTATAGAGTCACAGATTACATTGGGGCTGCATTTAAACACAGTGCTTGTCAAAAAAGCGCCTATGTAAGCAGTGAGGAGATTATCATTTAACTCTTAGTTCAACCCACATTTGACCCGGCAGATATAGGATTTAGACGTAAATCACTAAGGTAATTTATAGATTAATTAACCATGTATTAAATGTATGTATAGGAATAACAGCTTTCAGAGATTTCATTAAGCCTTGAATGAAATGTATGAAAATCTAGGCTATTTTTATTTTTTCATTTAACTGACCCCTGCTGACGGGGGAAAAACATATCAAATGAAAACATTGTATTATTTTTATGTTATGAGCCACTGTATCTGTTTATTTTTATTTTACAGAAATATTTTACTTTTTGTAAATGAGATAACATTACAGAAATAAAATTAATATTATTATTATTATTATTAAAGAGTTTTTATTTAAAGTCAAAGATGTAGGCCTCGGTGGAGGACTTCTATTGTGAGGTCCTGAGATGTTTAGAAGTGGATAGTAGCGAACTTTTAAGGCATGGCAACAAAATTACCCTCTAAAGAACTAAATGAGAAAATAAGATTATTTTAAAATAAAAGAAGTAACGTTGAACTTTCATGTGGCTGTCATCTCTTTCCCTGTGTTAATGTCTGTGTGTTCATTTGTCCTGGTATGGCTCTAATCCTGATCTGTCCCTTGATGCTGGAGGTGGTGGCCATTTTTAACATATGTGCTCGCCTCCCTCAGCCCATCTGTGAGAGGACTGCATCCCAAACGCTTCATCGTGGCCTCCTTTCCTCACTTTCCCATTTTTAACTCCTTGGTCGACCTGAAATCTCATTGCTTTCTCATCGATATTAAAATCACTGATCAGAACAAAGAGGAGTGGGGAAAGGACGCAATTGCAGATTGTTGGAACAGAACTCATATGTGTCAGCACATGGCATCGATAATGTTCTGCTTGGTTTGAACCCTGACCTCTAACACCGCCCCCTCTTGCCTGACCTCCACCGGACTCTGAACACAGTGAAGCGACCCAACGAGTAATCAATCAGACTCACTCACATCAAGGTACACAAGTTCCAATTGCTGTAAAAATGAGCTGTGCTGGGTTGTTAACTGTGTTTGCAGATGCCTTCTAACCCTAACATCACAAAATGACCTTTTAAATTAAGCACTTCTTCAAGTTCAATCTAAATCTGGTACAAATCATCCAAAATGTTATCCTACTATATATATGATAGGCTTTCTGGGGCAACAACAGCAAGTATTTTTCTTGTCTATTGATATAACTCCAGCAGCATCCTCGAGCAAGTCTCTTTCTCTAACTTTCTCTGACATGTTTAAACAAGTGCAGATTGACTCATGAATCTGGAAGTTAAAGGAAGTTTGCATTTTGGGAAATATTCTTATTTGCTTTTATTTGGAAAGTTGATACCGCATTCATGACTGTAAGTTAGGGTGACCAGACGTCCCCGTTTTCCGGGGACAGTCCCCGTTTGTATTGCCCTGTCCCCGGTTGAAACTGTCCCCGGAAATGTCCCCGTTTAAAAAAATTAAAAAACACATAGCAACGTGAAATAAAACGTTTCATGTCAGGAAACACTGGGTAAACACTACAGACTGTGGTCAAGCCAGCCCCCACTTCGGAAAACACAGTCAAGCCAGCCCGCACGTTGTATTGCGGTCTGATTGCGGTGCGCGAATATCCTATGCATTACGGTAGAGGCCTGTAAAATATGCCTTCAAAATAAAAGCGTTTACTCGGCCAAAAACAAATATACCTAAAAAACACACCAAACATATTCATATATACTGGAGCTTAAATTAAGAAATATGTACTATATAATGTGATCAATAATCATTTAAAACATACTACGTATATAACTACCAGATAACTGAGTGAATGTAAAATGTAAGGATACAGAAGACATATCTGACATTTCCACTGGGTGACTCATTCAATTGATGTTGACACCATCTCACAACACTCCTAAAATAACATTACTTTCTGGAGCACAATTTCAAATGTATGCTGTTTAAAATCTCAAATTAGATCTATTGTCCATCTATATTTTGATTATTATTTAATGGAACCATCCATAGTCAAAGAGTCATTCGAAGTCAATCAAATACTTACTTCACTTCAGGGTGATAGCAGGAAACCCCATCTAATCACTCAGAGAGTATCTGGACAATCTGATGTGCAGTTTCAAAATTAAAGACCTTTGAAGTCTCATATATGAGCTATCGTCCTTCTGTTTGTATCCAACAGTTAAAATGTTCGAATTACATTGAACCAGAATTCTCCCCCTTTTTTCAGTGAAGAAAATTGGATATGTTAATGAGATTTTGACCGCAAAACTCAAAATGCCCCCGGTTTTAATTTTGAAAATCTGGTCCCCTTACTGTAAGTGTGTATGGAGCTAAGGCCGGTTAGCATAGCATAGATTGGACTCAGGCTGTTGCTTCATATTTGTCGCACTAAAATCTCATCTAATTCTCAACAAGAAAGGGAATAAGCATGTTTCCCAAAAAGGCAAAATGTTGTTTTGTGGTCTGTGAACTGGAATTGAAGCTATGGACTGCAGCCGTCACTTTACCCTCAAGCAGCTAACTAGCTAAAATGTGCAAGGTACAGCTCTGGCTAGCCACCTTGGGTGTGATCACTTTATAAAATATATTCTAAAACATGTTTTATTCCAAAATCTGGACATTTTTAGCCAATGTATAATGTGCCTTTTGGTACACACAACACTACTTGCTCCTCCTTACCTCATCTTGAGTGTGACATCACATAAAAAATGCTGCTTTATTGAAATGTAGAAATAACACCAGCCATTACACCCGCTATTGAAAGGCTCGTTTAAGGATTGAACAAACCTCTCTTGTGTTTTATGAAAAATGTACACGCTGCTGTTTACTCCACATAAAGGATCATCCATAGCACTGTTTACAACACACACTTTACACTCTTGGCCTCGGTTAAAGGATCAAACAAAGCAGCAGTACGACCACATCGCTGTAGGAGGACTCTTCTTAGACTCTTTCAGCTTTCAGGGTTTAAAAGAAAACGTGTGTGAGGGTTAGCCCCACAGGAGGATCTGACTCTCAGGTCACAGAGAGTCCAGTCCCAAACAGATTGACTTGTCTTTAACTGGAAGTCTGGCAGTCAGTTGCGCATTTCTTTTAAAGGCTCTCCACGAGGGAAACACAGACCTTGTATCCGGACAAGAATGCAGATGGATTTAGCTTAATATGAATTGCTCTCTGAGTGGCACTTACAGTATAAGCCCACCTTCAGTTTGTCTATAGCCCTTAGGAGGGCACACAAAAGGATCATCCAGCTCGAGATGAATTACTGAAGTCAAGTTGAATATCTGTTTATTTGGACCCTGCAATCATTCACCGGTGAACCTCCTTTTGAGTAAACACACAGTGGTGCAGTAACTTTAGGCTGCCATAAAGAGACAAAGGAACTGTTGGGTTAGATTGTAGTCTGTTTTAATGTGGAAGGCCCCCTAGGCAACATTTCAAACTGAATAAATCACATAGTGTCACTCAATCTCACATTGTTTCATAACCATTTTTGTCAAGTGAAGATTGACATTTTTACAAGTGATCCCTCACAAAGATGCTTTTGGAAGTCTTCACCACCAACAATCATTTGTATATCAATTACTCACCCTGTGTCACCTTGAATTACATAACCTCTAACAGTCTTATGATTGTGCATGCGTGCTACTCTTACCGTTTTTTGAATAGTAATGTTTACATTTTTATAAAAATGTGTTTTTCTTTAGTTTTTCCTCAATAATTGAAGGAAATAGCGGTGAGTAATTTATATACAAATAGCCATTTTGTGGTAGGAGTACTCCTTTAAGGTTCATTAAGTTCACAGTAGTCTTTGTTGTTTTAGCCTTTGGTGTCTTAAGCCCACGGACACTGGGAGACTTATGTATTGTGGGGGCTGTGGGTGCATCAATAACAGCCCAGTGTTTGTGCGGATGTAGTTGTTGTTTAAATAATTAGACAAGACAGGTCATTTTCATGTTTGTGTTATGAAATAGAAAAACATTGCTGCACAGGCAAGACTATTTGTACTTTCGTCATTCTCTCCAAACACCTCGATCAGATGAGTGTACTACACACATGCGTATGTCAGAACAATGATGATATGTTTAGTATTAATAGCCGTACATGATGCTCTACCATCTGCTGAGCCACATCTGTACTATGTTGCCACCTGCTGGTGAAGACAAAGAACTGTATCTTAGTTAAAATAAATTGGGTTGTTGGTGATGATGTTAAAATATTAAGAAAAATGCTAACAGGAAACATGTGGCCCTACTGAAACAACAGGTAAGAAATATAAAGAGTATACGGAATTATTCAATGAGTTTGAAAGGACAAATTACGTTCTCATTCATAACACTCCGTTTGATGTATCACTATGGGATGCGCCTCAA
This sequence comes from Gymnodraco acuticeps, assembly GCF_902827175.1. Classification (NCBI taxonomy): domain Eukaryota; kingdom Metazoa; phylum Chordata; class Actinopteri; order Perciformes; family Bathydraconidae; genus Gymnodraco; species Gymnodraco acuticeps. Next base: position 6,233,092 of record NW_022992351.1, read on the forward strand.
CGCGTATGCAAACAGAAGCATCAATCTCATTACGCCAATCCTGATTGGCTGGTGATCTTGAGGTCTACGTCAGGGAATCCACCCACCCTTTAAAGGTGGGGTAGGTAAGTTTGAGAAACCGGCTCGAGATACACTTTTTGTTATATTCCATGGAATGCTCTTAACATCCCGATAGCAATGAATATCTGAAGTGCTTTGACAAAAAATCCATACAAAAATGTCATCTGTGGAAGCCGTAGTACTGTAAAAAGCACAACCAATCATTTTAGCCAGCCCGGCTAAAATAACTGGATAGCCTACCTGCCTGTCAGCTTTCCATCTGTGCACAAACTTATCTCGTGCCCTCATTGGTCATGTGCGCGTTCGTGTGTGTTGGAGGAGGGGCTCTGTGAGGAAGTGGCAGATTTGTTACTGCTGTGTATTTTCAAATTCTAGCGCACTCGAGCTGGTTTCTCCAGAATGACCTACCCCACCTTTAAGTAGCTTGCATGTGCTACGTCACAGCATCATTCAAACACCTCTTCTCGCTTCAGAGCACATCTCGAATATCAGTAGCCGGGCTAGCTTAACGGTCCACAGACTGAACCCAAGCTAACATTCGGTCGACGGGCGTTTGCCGGTTACTTTTTTGCTTTGCAGAAGAATTGAACAAATATTAACACATCAGTTAATATTGTAATCTGCCCCGCAGTTTTTTCTTTCGAAATAATGGTAAGGTTTGATTTTTTCTTCAAACAGTAACATACCTGTTGCTAGTTTATCCCTCCGCGCCGACACCACGGCGAGCGAGGATGGACTCTTCTCTCCCTCACACCAGAGGAGACGGAGATAAGAAAGATATTAACACACCAGTTAATATTTTTTGGAGGAAAAAAAATCTACCCCGTAGTTTTTTTCTTTCGGAATAACGATAAGGTTGGATTTATTTTCTCGGTAACATACCTGTTACTAGCTTGTTTTTTCGCGCCGACACCCCGGCAAACGAGGATGGACCCTTCTCTCCCTCACACCAGAGGAGTCGGAGGCTCGGCTCTGCGGCTGCGGGTTTAAGATCTCGAGCACGGACTCACACCAGGTCTGCTCGTCCTGCCTTGGGCTGGAACACGCCCAGGAAGCTATCGATACCCCCGGTTCGTGCTGGCATTGTGCCCGCTTCACCATCAAGAGCCTCCGCTGACGGCGGGACAGGACCCCTTCATGTCCGTTGATTCGCCGGCCGGCAATCGGGACATGGTGGCGACCGCCGCGGAGATTGAGCCCCGCGCTGTGTCAGGCTGGGGCTCAACAACGGCGGTAGCCGCGGAATTGGAGCCCCGCGCCGTGTCAGGCTGGGGCCCGGTGGCGGCAATAGCCGCGAGAGCGGAGCCTCGCGCTGTGTCACAGCTGTAGGACATCTCCCCGCGCGGAGGATGTCCTACAGCTGGATTATATGGAGGAGGATGAAGAGGATGCCTCTGAGTTCCTCTTATCCGACTCGGATGAGCACGAAGATGACATCTTCGTTTCATCTGCCCAGGCTGCCAAGCCGGAGGCGATGTCCGCTCCCCCGGGCGAAAGCACACCAGCTTCGCCCTGCCTCTGTATGGACTTGCAGGCCGTGTGCCAACGCGCTGCGTCCAGGCTGGACATCCCCTGGCCTGAAGTGGCCAAGGAGACCTCCAGATCTCGCTATGAGAGGAAGAACTTGCCCTCAGCAGCGAGGATGAGGAAGCAGCTTCTCCCAGTCTTTCCAGAGATGCTGGACGAGGTGTCGGTCTCGTGGAGAGACCGCCCTTTCAGCAACAAGACCCCAATCCAGGGTGCCTCCTCTTTGGACTATGACGGCATGGAGAAGCTCGGCATGCGATGGAGCCGCTGGTGGCAGCCCACCTCCAACCGCGGCTGGCTTCAGCACCAAGCAGGAACCCCACGCTACCGGCAAAGGCAGACCGCTTCCAGTCAGCAATGACCGAACGAGCCTATAAAGCCGCAGCTTTGTCCGCTAGGGCGCTCAACGTCTCCTCGCTGCTGACCGCCTACCAGGCGGGGCTCTGCGAGGACATGACGATCAAACCTGAGCCTGCTGTGTGGGACGAAATCGCAGCGATCACGGACATTTGCCTCCGTGTGCAGCGCTGTGCAGTCCAAGCCACGGGCAAAGCACTGGGGATAATGGTGGTACAGGAGAGAGCCAGGTGGCTTACCCTGACGAACCTTCCAGACTGGGAAAAAGAGGACGTCTTGGACATGCCAATTGTTCCCGAGGGCATATTTGGCTCCGCTCTAGCTTCGATGCAGCAGCGGTGTGAATCCAAAAAGAAGGAGGATGAGGCTCTCCAGCTTTGTCTTCCCCGAAGGGTCCAGCCGCCGCCTTCAACGGCCGCGCGGCAGTCCTTCGCTCAGGCTGCCTCACGTCCTGCCCGTTTCAAGATCCCGAAACAGCAGAGGCCACAGCCCGCCCCGGGTCTCCAGCCCAGACACGAGGCGAGGACGGGCTGGCCAAGAAAGTCTCCGGTTCCGGCAGCAGCCGCTCAGGCACAGCCGGCCCAGACTTTCAGCCACCAGGCGAAGAAGAAGAAGAAGAAGAGGACGGCCTGACAGCCTCCTCTCCTCTCCTCGATAAAAGAGCTGGAAGTTCCCTGTTCTCCAGCTCCAGAACACGTTCCAGTGTTAGATGCTCATGTGTTTCCGGGGTGCAACCATGCCCCCATCTTCCCGCCGCCTCGAGTGATGTCAGAACGTCATCCTCAAGTTCGCGCCATGAGGGAAATGGACTTAACATCAACGACAGCAAGCTCCGATGCTCGTTTAAGTCACACAAACACATGTCATCACTATTGTCTTTTAATGAATAATTTTCCACTGTCGTTTCCATGCTTAAAGCCAAGGGCGCAGTCAATAAAAATGAAAAGAAAGACAATAAAAACAGTCTAACGTCTACCCCCCTTCTAAGAGTGGCTGCTACCTCTCTCAGAAGGCGGATGATGGACGGGGTTGTCAACCTGGGGTACGACCGTGTTCAGACACTAGAGGGCCCCATAACACAACAAATAAAGACACAGAGGGCAGACGACAGGGATGTGACATCTCCACTCGCTTTAAGAAGCGAAAAGTGGAGGATGCTCACAGATTCTGCTTGGGTTTTCAAGACAATAACATGGGGTTACAGACTCCAATTCGCTGTCACCCCCCCTCACTTTTCGGGCATTCTGCATTCGCAAGCCCGGGGAGAGTCGGCCCATATTCTAGAGCAAGAGATTCTCTCGCTACTAGACAAGAAGGCTATATCTATAATACCCTCCGAGCAGAGTCAGAGCGGCTTTTATTCCAAGTATTTCCTCGTTCCCAAACGGGGAGGGAATGGGATTCGGCCTATACTAGGTTTGAGGGCTCTGAACAAATATCTCAAAAGATACAAATTCAGAATGCTCACTCGCACATCTCTGTTGCGTCTCGTGCGCCAAAACGATTGGTTCACATCAGTCGAGCTGAAAGCTGAAAGACGCGTATTTCCACATCCCAGTATATTATCCACACAGGAAATATATGAGGTTCGCCTTTCAGGGTGTCTGTTACGAGTACACAGTACTTCCCTTCGGTCTGTCTCTCAGCCAACAAGTGTTTGTACGGTGTACGAAAGCCGCGATAGCCCCATTAAGACAACAGGGTATTCGCCTGGCAACTTATCTGGACGATTGGCTCCTTCTCGCACAGTCGGAGCAAGAGGCTATTACGCAGACGAATGTCCTCGTAAAACACCTGCTCGACCTGGGTTTTGTAATAAACACAGAAAAGAGCATGTTGTCCCCAGCCCAGACTGTACTCTTCCCCGGCCTACGCCTGAATTTGGTGCCCTTTACAGCCCGCCTGTCAGCAGAGAGAGTGAAAGCCTTCAGGGCTTGCCTCGCTCATTTCCAGCCACGCAAATATGTTCTCTTCAGATCATGTCTGCGGTTACTGGGTCTCATGGCGTCAGCCATCCTGGTGGTACGACTGGGACGCTTACACATGAGGGAGTTTCAGCGCTGGGTAGCTGCCCTCAGACTGGACCCCGTGCGCCATGGCGCGCGGAGAGTGATGGTCACTATGAACTCTTCCTGGGCCTACGCCTGAATTCGGTGCCCTTTACAGCCCGCCTGTCAGCAGAGAGAGTGAAAGCCTTCAGGGCTTGCCTCGCTCATTTCCAGCCACGCAAATATGTTCTCTTCAGATCATGTCTGCGGTTACTGGGTCTCATGGCGTCAGCCATCCTGGTGGTACGACTGGGACGCTTACACATGAGGGAGTTTCAGCGCTGGGTAGCTCCCCTCAGACTGGATCCCGTGCGCCATGGCGCGCGGAGAGTGATGGTCACTATGAAATGCGTAATGGCACTGCGCCACTGGCTGCACCCGACTTTTCTAGTACGGGGCGTGCCTATGGGTGCTGTCCTATCGCGGAAGGTGGTCACCACAGACGCATGTCTGACGGGCTGGGGGGGGGTATATACGAAGGTCGACCTGTGAGGGGTCTCTGGAGCAGAGACCTCCAACGATCACACATAAATTACCTGGAGCTTTTAGCGGTGTTCCTCACCCTGAAACGCTTTCTGCCTTTTCTCAGAGGACATCATGTCCTCGTGAGGACAGACAACACGACCACAATATCGTATATAAACCGCCAAGGGGGTTTGCATTCTCTCCAGTTACACATGCTGGCACGCAAACTGATCTTATGGAGCTGCGGACGTCTCCTCTCTCTGAGAGCAACGCACGTACCAGGAGTGATGAACCTTGGGGCGGATCTACTGTCCAGAGGTGCACCACTATATGCAGACTGGACTCTACATTCAATAATTGTGAGTCAGCTGTGGGTGCGTTACGGCCGGGCCGCGGTAGATCTGTTCGCATCAAAAGAAAACGCTCAATGTCAGCTGTTCTTTTCAATGCGCGATTTAAACGCACCGTTAGGCATGGACGCGCTCGCGCACGTTTGGCCTCCGGTCCTTCTGTACGCGTTCCCACCCCTGGCTCTGATACCCCCAACTCTTGCCAGAGTGAGAGAACAACGCCACACACTGATCCTAATAGCTCCACACTGGCCTGCAATGTACTGGCTGGCGGAGATATATCAGCTGCTGTGCGGGCAGCCGTGGCAGCTCCCGCTACGCAGGGACATACTGTCTCAGGCGGGGGGGACGATTTTTCACCCACACCCAGAGCGCTTGGCACTATGGGCCTGGCCCGTGAGTGGTATAACCTGAATACAGTGGGACTCCCTCAGAAGGTGATAAACACTATTCAGAGTGCAAGAGCTTCCTCCACCAGGTCCCTCTATGACTGTAAGTGGAGGGTGTTTGAGGAGTGGTGCCTTCAAAAAGGACACATCTCTTTTCAATGTCCTGTCGGGGTGATTCAATCATTTCCACAGGACTTAATTGATAAACACAGAGCTTTCTCTCCGATCAAAGTGTACCTGGCTGCTATTGCTGCATGCCATGTGGGCTTTGAGGGAAAGACGACTAGCCAACATCCCTTGGTCTGCCGTTTTATGAAAGGGGCTCGCAGGCTCCTTCCTGTTTCCAGGTCACTGGTGCCCTTATGGGACTTGGCAGTGGTTTTAGATGGGCTCACTCGACCTCCATTTGAACCCCTGGAAGAAGCTGACATGAAACACCTGTCACTGAAAACAGTGTTGTTATTGGCTCTGGCATCTGCCAAGCGAGTCAGTGACATTCATGCGCTCTCTGTACATCCTTCATGCACTCAGTTTGCCCCGGGGCAACGAGAGTGTTGCTGAAGCCCAACCCTGCCTTTGTACCTAAGGTGGTTGGCTCATGTACCCCCATTGAGGCATTTCCTCCGCCACTGTGTTCCTCTGAGGAACAGCGGCCGAATTTGCTGTGCCCAGTCCGTGCTTTACGCACCTATATGGACAGGTTAAAAGAGTTTCGATGCAATGACCAACTCTTTGTATCCTGGGCTAACCCTCATAAGGGCAAGCCCGTTACCAGGCAACGGCTCTCCCACTGGATTGTGGAAGCGATTGCTCTAGCTTATACGAGTCAGGGTTTGCAGGCACCAACGGGCCTGCGTGCTCATTCTACTCGTGGACTGGCTACATCCTGGGCTTTGTTCAAGGGTGTTTCCATCCAAGACATTTGTGCAGCAGCGAGCTGGTCCTCACCGCTCACTTTTGTCCGCTTTTACAGGCTAGATGTCTCTGCTCCAAGTGTGGCCCGTGCAGTGCTGGGCCCCGTGTTGAGACAGGGTTCTACCTGTTAAGTTCTGGTTGTTTTGGTGATTTTCGAGATAAGCATGTCTAGCAATACAGGAGTTTCAATATCCCATAGTGAGACATCGAACGGAGTGTTATGAATGAGAACTATAGGTTACTTACGTAACCCCAGTTCTCAGAGTAACATGAAGTGAGATGTCTCACCAGACGGCCCTTCTTGCTAAGGCGAAGCGAGAAGAGGTGCTTATTTTGAATGACGCTGCGACGTAGCGCAAGCTACTTAAAGGGTGGGTGGATTCCCTGACGTAGACGTCAAGATCACCAGCCAATCAGGATTGGCGTAATGAGATTGATGCTTCTGTTTGCATACGCATTGAGGCGCATCCCATATTGAGACATCTCACGTCATGTTACTCTGAGAACTGAGGTTACGTAAGTAACCTATAGATTTAAAGGCCCAGTTTACCCCATGGACGATTAGGCTAATGTGAGGAAGATTTCATAATGCATCAAAATGTAACATCATTTTCCAAATTGTAGGTATTTAGTCGTCATGGAGCTGTTGCTGCAGGCTAATTGAGACAGATGAGTCATGTTAATTAACAGCTCCAACACCTGCCTGTTTAATGGACTTCTTAAGTGCTGAGTTTATAAAAGCTGAAACTTTGTTTACAGCATCGCTGGCAAACGCTTGGCCTGTTGTCATGTAGCCAAAAGCTAAAATGTTATGTTAAACTGATGTTGGAATTAACTTTTTCTGCTTTTTCATTGCTCACTATACCCACTACCACCTCTGCATTCACTCACACTCTCAACTACATCACCCACATGTCCCCCCCTCCTCCCCTTACCCACCAAGACTCGGACAGCCAGTGCAGCCCGACCCGCCACAGCCTCAGCCTATCAGACGGCTCCGAGGATCAACTGGACCGCCTGCAGCAAGTGGAGCTGGCCCGCTCCTCGCCCATGTCCCAGTGGAGGGCAGGCACTGTGCAGGCCTGGCTGGAGGTTGTCATGGCGATGCCCATGTACATCCGCACCTGCTCAGAAAATGTCAAAAGTGGAAAGGTAAACTAGTGCCATGATGCAGGTGGACTCATCATGCATTTTAAGTGCATTTTTATGCACAATTGCAAATGTGTAGGTGACAGCTGTCATTCAAATATCCAGCTGGCATATGTTGATTTGTTGCAGTAAACTGAATAACTTTCTGCAGGTTTTACTTGGGCTAACAGATGAGGACCTGGAGCTGGGTTTGGCTGTCAGCAGTGTGATGCATCGCAGGAAACTACGCCTGGCCATCGAGGATTACAGAGATGCTGAGAACGGTAGAGGGTAAGGAAGAGAAACGGAGGATTTGTATACACTTTGGTGATGTGTCAATAGGGCCATCTGTTGGTGATGTACAGTAACAACATTTATAAAATGCAGTAGGGATTTAGAGGGATAACTCTCAGAAGTCATAATATTGATATTAAATAGAGATGTTAATCTTTAGAGATGAGGCTCCAATAAATGCAACAGTCTCACCGTCTTGAACAAATGTTCTGAAAGTGTTGTTGTTTCAGATCAATTATGGGAGGGGTCATTTAAACATTCAACTCTTTAATATGTGAATGTGTCTTGGCGATCTGTCATTTATTGACAGTAATGTTAACTAACTAACTTAATTTGAATGTTAGTATTATTCTTTTTTTTTTTTTAATTGATCTATTAATCTTGATAATAGATTCATTATTAAACTTTTGGCCACCATAATCCTGAAGTGAAAATTGATGAGCCTTACTCAGAAAAATGAAACACTTTGAAACGGGGAATTTGATTATGCACAACTTTATATGGTTTTCAAAATTGCTTCATTTTCTATTATAAGCCGTCCTCAAAGTAATAAAAACATCTTAATTTGAGAGCAACCCATCCAAATGTTGCTACATTTCCCTCCAACCCAAACATTTCAGTCTCATAGTTTTCTGAGCTACTGTAACGTCAGGGGTCTCCTAAGTCAGTAAGATTGACCCTCTGGGAATGATAAATGTCTGAAAGAAATGTCATGAAAATCCAGCCAATAGCAGTTGAGAAGTCCTAACCAAAGTGACGAAACACCCAACATACCATAAAGCCTTAAACAGGTATATCTTGATACCACAAATACCAGATTTTAGGAGCTGCTGACAATGGTTGCTCTGTGTATTCAGGCTGTCGAAGGCTGCAGATTTGGACCACCACTGGGTGGCCAAGGCCTGGTTAAGCGACATGGGCCTGCCTCAGTACTCTCAGGCCTTTCACAACCACCTGGTAGACGGACGCCTGCTGAGCTCGCTGACACGTCGTGATCTCGAACGCCACCTCAACATCACTAAGAAGTTCCACCAGGTCAGCCTGCTGCTGGGCATCGAACTGCTGCAGTTACTCAATTTCGACAAGGAGGTAAGTAAGTAAGTAAGTAAGACTCTGCTCCGTGGTCAAAGGACGAGGGAGACAGGGTATACTTTGGTTGGGTTTCAGTAAAGTAAAAGGTGTTTGTTGAAATGGTTTCCAGGCACTGCAAGCTCGCCGGATACAGTGTGAGCACCAGAACGTGGATCCGTTGGTGTGGACGTCTCATAGGGTCATTAAATGGATCAAGGATATCGACCTGAAGGTGGGGACAGAGAGACAGACACTGCAAGTGTTAAAGGGGACCTATCATGCAAAATGCACTTTAGTACGTCTTTTATACATGAATATGTGTCCCCGGTGTGTCAGGGAACTCACCAAGTGTCAGAAAACACAACCCTCTCTCTTTTCCTCCATACCCAAATCTCTAAAAACGGGGCTGCAACGGAGCTGATTATTATTTGAATTCTTCTGACGTCAGAAAAAGGGTGCTCAGCCTATATGGGCAACTCTCCACCTATCAGGGGAATGAGAGACCGCTCGAAAGCGCTGGAGACGCTGTAGTACAAATGCCAGGCCTGTAAGTGGCGCTGTAGTCTGCCACACAAGCAGAATCAGCCCCTGCAAAAACAGGGCTTGAAAAGAGCAGATAGCGAAATGAGGCATGGCTAAAATGCATGATCTGTTTGGTATTTTGAAAAAAAAACTTCACAGACATGTTTTATATAGGTATGGCCCTACAATATATGTTTCAAATATAGCATGATGGGTCCACTTTAACTTTGTCATAAAATAAAGAGTTGAGAATCTACACGTACACTGTAAAAAATGTAAGATTGAAGATAGTTTTTTTGAAAAACTAAATAATATATCCCAGTTTTACCAATACTCATCACACACTAGGAGGCGATACAAGCTATAGTAAATTATTTTCATTTCAAAACATTTTAATACAATCAGTCTTACTTCAATGTAAACAATAAATGATCCTTTCTTGTCTCACATTTCAAACAAAAGCTGAAGCTACAGCCTATGGAACAAGGCTAATCGTTTATTAAATATTAACAATCATTAGATACTAATGTATTGAGCACCATGCCATGGTTCATTTATCAAAGTCTGTTGTGTTTACTCGGCGTTCCCTATCTGCAGTGATAGAGGCCTTTGTTATTGTATTTGTAAGCTGCTGATTGGTTACATACTGTAGCCTTTCCTGTTACTGCATCTATGGTGATGCTGCAATATGAATATCCCGAGTAAACACTGCCTACTGTCTTGGCAAACGATAACGTGTTTCCATTATGAGGCATGACACATTTAGGGTGTGTAGAGATAAAACTGTGTGGAACATCCTTAATATCCTCAGGGAGTGTGGCTTATAATGACCAAACAAATAAATCAAGATGTTCTTTGCCAAGGGGACAATTACAAATAATTTGTGAGATACTTTTAAAGGTAGGGTAGGTAATTCACTTCAGAAACACTTTTTGTTATATTCCATGGAATGGTTAATATCCCGATAGCAATGAATAAATGAAATGCTTTGATAATAAATATATACAAATATTTCATCTGTGGAAGCCGTGGCGCTGTAAAAAGCAAGTCTACCTTTCTACCTTGGACTTGCTACCTAATTGGATGGCCTACCTGCCTGTCAGCCTTCCATCTCGTGCACAAACTTATCTGGTGCCCTCATTGGTCATGTGCGCGTTCGTGTGTGTTGGAGGAGGGGCTCTGTAAGAAGTCTGAAGGAAGGGGCAGATTTTTTTCGGTACTTTCAAATTCTAGCTTACACGAGCTTGTTTCTCCATTCTTACCTACCCTACCTTTAAATATGAGTGGCTTACCTTTACACAATAATGGAACATAATATCAGAGAATTTGATTATGAATAAAAGTTATTTAATTCTGTCCGTTTTCCATCCACCTGTCTAGGAGTTCGCAGAGGGTCTTCTCAGCAGCGGAGTGCATGGTGCCGTCATGGTGCTCGACCCCACTTTTAACACCGACGCCATGGCAACAGCACTGGGGATCTCTAGCAACAAGCACATGGTTCGCAGACACCTTGTGGAGGAGATGCAATTGCTGATCGGCACGGCCAGGTGAGAGGTGACAAAGAGACTCCAAGACAGATCCGACTAGTCCAAATGACTTTGTTAATGACCAAGTCAATAAGATATAATTTAAATGAATTTAAACAACTATTTCTGATAATATATGCTATATTTGTCTGCAAATGTTGCACAAAAGCTTATTCTGTCACAATAACTACTTTAGTTGGACTATATATTGTCCTAGAAAAAATCACACTTGGTAATAAACACATCTTTACATATTTATTTGTGCATTTATTTTTGCTTTAACTTCTCTACATGTATGTCAATATAAATATAATATTCATATTTTATATAGTTGTAGGATTTCTGATTCTGATACTGTAAACCAGGGGTCTCCAACCTTTTTTAGGATGAGAGCTACTTTCAAAAAATAAAACAAGTCGTGAGCTACTGTTACTCCTCTTTTTTTGTTTTTTGCAGTGTATATATTTAGCACATTTTAACATTATATTATTATTATATGCTGACCTTTAACCTCTGTGTGCTGTTTGGGTCTGTGGGACCCGTTTTCAGTGTTTACTAAAAGAACATGTATGCAATTAAATTATTTGAACCTGCTTTATATGGGGGTAAACTGTTGCAAGAACGTGATTGGTCGATATTCATTATGGGGGGTGGGGGGAGGAGGGGTGTTAGATAGATATAGAGTTGTAGTAAGTAGATAGAGTTTGCTATGATTGAGGTTTCGTTTATGCATAGGGTAGATTATTTTAATTACATTCCCTTTTTTTTGTGTGCATTTTTTACATTTCGGATTTGCTTGGCGAGCTACTTATTGAGGGCTTGCGAGCTACCGGTAGATCGCGATCGACGTGTTGGAGACCCCTGCTGTAAACAATACTATTGTCATTTTAATACCATTTAATGTCACCAATATAATGATGGTATAACAACATAATAATGCAAGTAGACACTTTCAAAGAGCAATCAACTTTTAATATTCAAAGATGAACAAAAATGCTTACATCTTGGGTACTGGTAGAGAAAGCTCTGTGGGTTATTCTGGTTTCTTGTTGGATAAATGTCGGTGACATTCTTACTTGAAAAAAAACCCATCCTTTTAAACGCAACAGGCAATACACAGGTCAGCAAAAATGATAGAAGTCATGTCCATGCACAGTATGGTACAATAAGTGCATACCTTAACTATTGTGTAAGATAAATGAAGCTGCGCTCAATACTCTGGTCTTTCCCATGTTCCCTTGCAGGGCAGAAATCAAGCAGGACTACGAGCATCTGGGCCTGGGAACCCCACCAGCTCTGCTCCGGCAGAACTCCCCGGGGAGACCGCCCAGCTCCACCGGCCGACATACTGATGACGAAGGCTCGCTGAGGAGGAGAGCTGTCAAGGTGTCGGGGGAGGGGGGGTACTGTTCTTGAAACTTGCATTGGAGTTTTCTCTCAATTTCAGATGACTTTCTGATATAAGAACACAATTTAGGATTGTTCAGAGCAGAAAGAATGGATCTTAGTGCTGATTAGGACCCTAGTCACACATTTTATCACTCAACTTGGCGTTGGTCAATGAAAAACGCATAGCTAAATTGAAAAATATGCGTGTCAAAAATGGTATCTTATTTTATAAAAAAGGTATTATGACTTGTTTATGGCTCAACGTTTAGGACTCAGGACTTGTCAGACTTGACTTTGGAATTACAAAGACTAACTTATGACTTGCAAAACAGTCACTTTTCCAAAATACAAGATAAAAACTCAAATAAGACTGATGGAATGGAAATGTATGTTTTAATGACACTACACTACAGGTACAAGGAAATGCTTTATACATTTTGTTATACCTGTACAATGACAATAAAGGAATTCAAATGTTCAAATAATGTGTGTTTCTGTTTCAGCCTCCAACAGGCTTGAGCCCCAAAGCTCGCAATGGGCGGGACTTGAGTTGCCATAGCAGCTACGGCTCCCTGCCTCGGGAGGGCAGAGACCAGACCCCGCCCCGATCGGAGGGAAGCCCTCTCCACGGTTACACCAGCATCGAGGTCACCAATGTGTGAGGTCATCAGAGTGAGACGAAACACCAGCCGTCAGCTTTATCACATATCCATCGACATCATGAACATTTGTCATGTGCTCCTGGACATGGGATGGTTATTTTTTATAGAGATGAAAATATAAAGGAAAGATTGCACTTTTTTAATGGGACAGGAGTATTTTTCTCAAATTTCCTGCTAAAGGGGGAAAAAACAAGGTCATTGTGGGCAGGTGGTATTTTGATGTTTTTGAGGGGGGGATATTTCCCTTCTCCAACACTCGAGTAAAAAAAAAATGAAGTACTCAAGCTGAATGATTATTTTTCTATTTTCTTGTGTGTAAATGGTTCTCTGTGAATCAGGATGTGACTTATACATTTCTATTGTTGACTGTTTCTTCTGAGGGAAATTAGATTTAAAAAAAACAAGGCTGTTTGTACGGATACTTGATGACAAAGTGAAAAAAAGGTTTCATATCTATGTAAATTGTTCATGTTTCATTCAATTCTGCTGTATGTGATGCCTTGTCAATGTAGCTAAAGACAGTGGTCAAAAAAAGCTAATTGAATTTCAGATTCTTGAATCTAGAGGTTTATGTTTGATATTCATTTTTCATCTTGCACATTAACACAGTTGTGTCCAAACCAATGTAGCACCCTCTTCTGATGTGTTATACTGTGCAGTAAACATGGGAAATATTTTAACAATGCCAGCAAAAGATGACTGCAGAGCTGTATGTCCATAGAGGCCTACGGGCTGAAAGGTGTGAGGATGCAAACACTGTATGTGAAAAGTGAATCTGAATGAAATAAAGAACAAATAAACAACAGCTGATGTTTAAAGACTGTCACAAAAAAGTTGATTCCTCTGACCTGTGTCTTATGAAGTGTATGATTAAGAGCAGCTCTGACAGTGTGTGAAAGAGGAAGTGATAGAAACACTGGACATTTTTTAATTAAGGACAGAAGCGGAGCCTGGAAATTTGACTAGAAATTCCTAGTTAGAAGAATTAAGGGGTAACTGTGAGGGAACTCATTTGCATGAGGAGTGTGTGCTTCACTGCCTCAACTGTGATGTAAAAGAGGGGTCCATACCAAACTCAGTACCTTTGTGAGTGTTGTTGACTCTGTACACTTGACTGATTTTGCGACTGTATTTCGGTGAGTCACAAGAGTAATCTCATCTCTCTGCTGCCTGTTGGGCCTGTTACCACAAGTATCTATTTGGACCACCTTGCAATACAACATGTTGCAACTTCCTCTTACTCACAGTGACTCGACTATTGTGACCTGCCAAGGGTGACACAGCAGCAAGTGATAAAGCTACCCTCTGCGCTACCTTGACGTAAAACCTCTCCACCCACAGTTGGGAAACATGATGACCATTTGTGGGTGTAGTTCTACCTGATTGATTTAAGCTACTTATTAGAGAAACAGTCAGAGGGAAAAATACAATAACATGCTCATCATGTACTAGCAATAAAACCCTTACATGTCAGAGTTATACATGGTTTTATTTGTAAGGAAAGGTACACTGCATAGCATATTGATTGAGGAATGTAATACCACATAATTTATAGCCTAAGTATATTTGCTACTATGCGCCATGTTGAACCATGCAAATCAAGATTATCTACAGAGCATTTTCCCTTGTAGTTGCCTACATATCTCGTAATTTGATAACAGGCTGACAGTGGCAGGACTTCCAGATGTAATCAAGGCTTGTTCACCGTGATACTACATTGTCCTGACTCCTATGATTGTGTGTGTGTGATTGTGTGTGTGTGTGTGTGTGTGTGTGTGTGTGGTACAACAGAGGAACCAGACATAAGCTTAAGAGGAAGAAAAACCTGCCCAGAACAACAGAAGGAACAATAAAGGCTGGGAATGGTTTTGTCATTATTGTGAAACCAGTCCTCATTATTCTAGCAGGCAGATACAGAGGAGGACACTGGGACAAACAACAGGGCCAAGTGTAGCCTAGTTTTACTGCCTTGGGTAACTCTTCTGCAATGTGTAAACGTATGGCCTGGGTGTAAATCACCAGCTGTATCAGCAGGGTGGGTCGCTGAGGTTGGGTCCGTCCAAAGGGCTCAAAAGGAGTGACAGTGAGTAGGTGGTAGTAGGCCTACAATTATCGTTGTATGATGTACAACTCAGTGACTTGCCTGTGTTTACTGCACGGGGAAGTACTGAGCACACATTGAGTCAGTGGATTTCAGTCTTACTTGATTGTTGTTATTCGTGGTCATTGGTCAAAGATCATTTCGTGGACATAAAAAACGTCTTCAACATTTTGTGGTGAGATTTGACCCAAATAAAATGTGTCTGTTTATAAAACAAACAAATAGAAAGTAGAGAGAAAATGACTGTTATATAAAATGTTCAGAGGGACCTCAACCACGTGTTTTTTTCACTTCAAGATAATTTTGAACCCTTAATGACCCATGCTTACCCTCAGAGCTTTGAACCACTGGTTTTCAACAATTGTCCTTTTTTGTATTTTACGTCAAGGGTGTGAGTCAGAATGAGTCATTCACTTTTAATCCGTCTAGTTGTATAGTTGTCACACTAACACAAATATTCCACTCTGGGTATTTAAATGAGTACATCACCAAGAATTCCCCTACGATGCCTCGATCACCAAGGGGATTTCTCCTTCTTGCAGGAGCAGTGGTGGAGGAGGGGTAGCCAAAACTTCAAATGTCACATTCTGAACTGAATCATATAAAAGCATCATAATAATTGTGTGATAAGCTATAAATTGATACAATAAGCAGTTTAATTTATTCCCTGAAAACACAGACCCATCGTTGATAATATTTTCTTGCTTTTTCCTGCTATGGCTAAATAAATATCTGTTGTGAAAAAGTCCTGTGGGGGTCTTGCATGGACAATGTGTGAGCATGCACATAATGTGTCTTAGGTGCATTTCATTCGTGCAAAATTACATAGTACTGTACAGGAAAGTCCTTGGGATATTTTTTGCGTTTTGTTCTATCGTCCAAAGATGCCGTATGTTAAATCTTGAAGTGTATTTTCCCGGCTGTTTACAGAGCAGCACAAATAAAGGGACCGCTACAAGAGAGTTAAACTCGATGCAAATCATATGGCGTGTTTTAAAGTTAAAACTAGCTTATGTCTTCGTCAGCAGACCAAGACTGAAGACAAAGAGGACTACAGCCAATGGGTTATTGGTAAAATGTCAAACATGTTTCCTTTCTCTCCATCCATCGACAAGCCCGACAATGAAAGGGTTAAAGAAACTGGAAGTGCAGCAGTGAGCCTCCTCCTCCTCCTCCTCTTCCTCCTCCTCCCTCTGTCTGCTGGGCCCATCCGTCACACAAGGAAAGTTCCTGACCCTTAACATTTATTTGTGACCAAATTATTTCACGCACACTTATCATTGTCTTCATATTTTGGAAATAAACGCCACACCTCCCTGCTTTGAGGAAGAACACATCTGTAGCTTATCGTCAAAACGATGCCAAGGTGAGTGTAAAGCCGGTTTACCCCTTCGCTGCATTGACCACTTTTTGTGTGGTTTAAGTGTTACTAAAAGTTAAATATAATCAAAGTTTTTAAGGTTCTGGAAAGTTTTTGTCGCGCTGCTTTACGTACCCTGCTGTGGTCAACGTAAGCAACCCGCCCAGTGTATTAACCCATAAGACACTGCGCGCTATGTGTTAGCAAAACAACGGTTAAAAACGTTTCTTATGAGAATTTAATTCTATCTGACATTTTGACACTCACATATCATTGCCTTTTAGTTTATTAAGCGTAACATGTGACCCGGGTTATACTGTTTAAGAGTGAAAAGAGATAAACAGATGATAGTTGCAGAACTATTTCCGACTTGAAATCCCACTTTAGCTACATGTTGTACATGGGGCTTTGTGGGAGGAAATAAGATGTTTACTAGCGGAAAAGTCATGTTACTAACTTTACTGTTAAACCTGTCAACTGGTGAAATATAACCTTTAGTGTGCAGAGCTACACGCCCCACACAGGTCAATAATATGTGATAACTTCACGTAAATGTTCCTCAGGATTTCTCAACAGGCTGCTGAGGGATGGTGTGTGTGTGTGTGTGTGTGTGTGTGTGTGTGTGTGTGTGTGTGTGTGTTGTGTGTGTGTGTGTGTGTGTGTGTGTGTGTGTGTGTGTGTGTGTGTGTGTGTGTGTGTGTGTGTGTGTGTGTGTGTGTGTGTGTGTGGTGTGTGTGTGTGTGTGTGTGTGTGTGTGTGTGTGTGTGTGTGTGTGTGTGTGTGTGTGTGTGTGTGTGTGTGTGTGTGTGTGTGTGTGTGGTGTGTGTGTGTTGTGTGTGTGTGTGTGTGTGTGTGTGTGTGTGTGATGTGTGTGTGTGTGTGGTGTGTGTGTGTGTGTGGGTGTGTGTGTGTGTGTGTGTGTGTGTGTGTGTGTGTGTGTGTGTGTGTGTGTGTGTGTGTGTGTGTGTGTGTGTGTGTGTGTCCACCATAGGTGTCCACCAGGCAGCTGCCATGATGTGCATAATCCAGTCCCATGCCTTGCATTCCTCACTGAGGGTATTCCTAAATTGGAGCTGGTGTTAACTTTCTTCAGGCTTTTCCCCTCACTCCCAGCAGGTCTGGGCATGTTTGCAGTGTACAAACTGGCATACCTTGAGGGTGGATTCAGGGACAAATGAGTGGTCATATTGAATTATCACATGGTTTCTTTTATAGACTCTTTTTCCTTGTACTTCTTATCTGACCTATGTTTACAGCTCCCAGCAGTCTTCATCTATTCTCTGATCTTGCAAAGATACAATAGTTAGTTACACTGCAGGGTAGCCCGGTGATAAATGGCCTGTATGTGTTCCAAGTATGCAGTGGATGTGCAAGTATGCTGAAGTCATGCTCTCTGCATTACTGAGAATCATTTTACTGTGTGAAACATTCACATTTAGGTCTGCAACTAACAAGGTTATCATATTATCCATAATAGATCATTCTGTTTACTTTTTATTAAATAATAAACAGACAAATGTCCATCCCATTTTAAAATGTCTCTTATGGCTGTCTTTAATATATCAAATATATTCAGTTTCAGCCAGTTATTCATGAAAAAGATTAATCTATTATCAAAGTAGATGCCGATTATTCAACTGGTACACTGATAGTCGCAATTCTAGGTAGATTCATGTTAAACTAATAATGTTTGTCTTTGGATTGACATGAAAGCACATACTGCTCTGAACATTAGATTTAAAGGATGGAAAAAGAAAGTTATTTTATTTTTACAGTGGCCATACAGTAGCAGCTCTTACCCTTGTAATGTGTGGACATTGGGTAACGAGTGACTTTGAAAGGCAAATCGTCTGTCAATTGTTTACCATGCAGCACACCTATTCACAGAAAACCTTTTACTAAGGTAATTTTACTTCAGGGAAATTAATGTTCCGTCATTTTTCCAGTAAAAGCGGTTGGTTCTCATAAAGAACGAATATCTGGGCGGCAGCAACATGATCTGTTCTTCATTATACCTGGGCTGAAGAGAGTCATACATAGTCATCATGTTGCTGTTACATTCTGTGGTATGTTTCTAAGTTTGTGTTGACCTCACATTTACTTCTCTCTACAGCTTTTGACTTCCCTGCAAGCTGGTCTGACTGAAAGTTTGGGACTGACAAGATGTGTTCCACTGTGGATGTTCCACCAAGCGCCGTTGGAAGAGGAGTTGCTGGCAGCAACAACAACAATAACAACAGCAGCAGCAGTGAAAACACTGGAAACTCAGGTTCCCAGTATGCACTCTGTGCTCTGGGCGTTGGGCTTGTTGCCCTGGGCATTGTGATGATTGTTTGGAGCGTGGTACCTGTAGACGCGGCTGGAAACAACAACAACAGCAGCAGCAGCGGTTCAGGAGAGGGCAGTGGTACGAGCGGGAGGAAACATAAAGCGTCCTCCGTGGCCTTCGTGTTGGTGGGCTCCGGGGTGGTCATGCTGCTGCTTTCCCTCTGTCTGGGGATGAGGAACAAACAGCGGGAGCAGCTCATGCTGCAGGAGGCTCAGAGCCACAGAGTGGCCGCTCGGGAGCAGGTTGAGAGAGAAACGTGAGTCCAGTCATCGATTTCTACTTAAACAACAGTTTTTTATGCCAACTGCAAATCCTGTGCACGTGAGAAGATTTTGCTGGTGGATTTGTTTATTTATTTTAAATATTATTTTGTTTGGTCAAAACTATTATTAACAGATTATTTTACAAGCGTCAATGATCTTTAACATTTTACTTTACTTTAAGAGCATTATTAAAATGAGTGATTTTATCCATAATCCATGATATTGATAACAAGGTCTAATTTATTTTTTATCAAATCACAAAGCACATATTCCTCTTTGAGGTTCTGAGACTTAAAACGTAGCTGTCGAACAGCAGCCTTTTTAATTCAAAGCATGGGTGCACAAGTCTTGACTATTTCTCCTAGCTAGCACATCATTGATATTCATTAGAAAAGTGTTTTGTGGTTAACCCTAATCCTAACCCCAGAGATATACTTTTTTTATATTTTACAGAAGTTTTCTTTTTGCTTGCGAAATGTTCATGACTTTTTCCATCAATTATTTGCGATTTACCTAATATCATTGCATTTTCAAATAGTTTAAATAAGTGCTTTTAAAAAAAATACCCAACGCTATACCTTGTATTGGTGTTCCAATTCCACCTATGCAGTTTAAAAATGATTTATTGAATTCATTTTTGCTATGATAATGAAATGAAAAATAATACGATTTTTTGAGATTACATTAATCACATAAATAATAACACTTTTAGAAGAAATAAGTTAACATTTTGCTATGATGGTTGTTCCTTACAGTCGGTAGTGTTTTAATGTTAAAATGTATGTATAATGAGAATGAGTGTTGAAGGCATTAAATTCACTTAAAATATTTGGAATAATAATTAGATGTATTAATAATTATTCCCCTTCTCATTTTTAAGATCAAGTACAGGACATAACAGAGTTCACAGTTTTTCATGCGTGTCATTCATGTCTCTCTGTGTGTGTGCAGTGCCGAGGAGCAGGCCGAGCGTTACGCTGTCCCCAGCTACGAGGAGGTGGTGGGCAGCGGCCAGTACCCTGTCAGTCAGAGCAACCTCCGCCCGAGCCCCTCCCAACTGCCGTCCTACGATGACCTCGTCCAAGTTGACGGGGTACAGTATGAATTTGAGGAGTCGGAGGTTACAACTCCCGGATCGCAGCCGGCTCCGCCCGCTGCAGCTTCCACATCAAATCGCAAAGCTGGGAAAAATAACCGCAAGCTCCTCCCGATCAAGATCCGCAGGATTAAATCTGAGAAGCTGCAAATGAAGAACATTGATAACTCTCAGCCAGCAGCTGGGTTCAGTATAGAACCGCTGACCCCTCCACCGCAGTATGAGGATAAAGTGCCTCCCATTTAATATCAAGCTGATCGTGTTTAAAACAATCTACTGACATTCCTGGAATCCTCCATGATTTCCTTTCATGGAACTGGATCTGCGTCTTGAAAAGACTTGAAGAGGGCTCTTCCTGCAAAACATTCGGAGTGAAACATTTTTATAAAACACTGTTTTTGTTCTAACTCATCACTACGTGTCATATCACTCCAAAGCACAGAACAGAGAAACCTTTATACGTTTCTAACGTTGGATCTCTGAAACACACAGACAGTGAAACACAAACTTGCTGGAACCTTCCTCAGTGTGACAGATTCTTTCAAACTGTGGCACGTTGGACTAAAAGCACACACCAAAAGTCGTTTTCTGATTATGCATCGTCTTTGGGTGGTCCAAAGTGCGCTGACTGTAGAGGTGAGTGGACGGGGAAAGAGATCATAGGACATCGTGGGGCGGTTGGCTTTGGATTACTACCAGCGGTTTACCAAATGAACGCTTCATGCTGACATTGTAATATGTGCTCAGCTGGCTTGACATGATGTGGTATGCCTCACTAAAACTCCCCCTCCGAGTTAGAAATATATTCTCTCCTTGTCCTCTAGAGCTTTGCAGAAAATGAGAGGATTTTGGCCAATGTTGACACTAGCTTCAGGTTTTCTTTGTCCCTCTCATTTAAAAGCTGAAACATGAAACTAGGGTTTACATATTCAATGATGGGGAATCGACTGGACAGCGTTATTTAAGAAACTACTAAGACAACAAAGCTTTGTTAGCATCTATCTGCTCCCATGACTCTAGGCCCTCTACCAGAGCCTGACGAAATGTAGTTGTTGAACGCTAACAGAATATCACTTGTTTTGATTAGAATATAAAAGCACTTAAATGTTACTGAATATCAGCACATTTAAGAGAAAACCTAGCTTTTATATTTCTCCCTAGAAAGACTAAACCCTGTGCTGTACATGGGCTGGAGGCTAGTTTGAAAACGGTGTGGAACTTAAGCTGATGTCTCTAAGGTTGTGGGTGTTTCTTTACTAAGCAGTTCCAAAATCAGGTGTCATTTGTCTAATTTATGCATCATGAAATAGTATTTTTACTTAAAGCTGTAGTAAGGACTTTGACCTTTTTGAATGCACAAAGATGCCTAAACAAACCCAACATCAGCTCATGTTTTTTGACAAGCTAGTACAATTTTGCCTAACTATCGAAACAGATTATCATGCTATTATTAGAGACATGTTTCCAACTAAGTGAGCAGTGAAAGTCTAGATTTAAGTTGATTCCTAACCTTCCTGAGAAACATAGATTGGACTTTAGCTTGCTAAACTCTCCTTACAATGAACTCATTTAGTTTGGTTCTCTTCCATATTTCTCATGAGACTCAGCCATAAGTCTAGCTAAACAATGAGCTTCAGAGTTTGTGAGTGTCCAAACAAACAGACATTAGGAAATGTAAACTACGGTTAGTGAGATACTGGGAGGGGACTGTGATTCATTTATTGGCTGAATTCTTATATTTACACTTGCATAAAGCAGCTCATAGCTTCCTTTCTCAAAGAGAAATTACATTCTGGGATGTAGACGGTCTCATTCCATGAAGTCTTTAAGGAGTGCCTCTGCTAACCCCCTGCAGGAGTTTGCCCTCCACTTTCACACCCTGAAGTGAAGTGCCTTCTGTGTTCATAACAACTCTGCTGCTTCTCCAAAAACATTTTGAAAAGGCATTGTATGACTGAACCTGAGCTCCTCCAATGCAGTGTTTAAAAAGAGAAGGAAGGAGGTGAGAGCATAATGGAAGGAGCCGTTGAAGGCAGAAGTATAGTCTCTGCTTCTCTCCCCGCTTTCTATTTCGTAGTCAAAAAAGAAAAGAAAAGCTTGTTGACTGTGCAGCTGCAACATAACAACAGCAGCCATTGCTCTCTCACTTGCTCATCCCCATTGCTCCAACCACAGTGTGAATGAATTCACTCAGAAGTATGCAGAGAATGAGCAGAGAAAAGACAAAGTGGCCTGAGATCCAAAACCGTGCACTATTTCATTATTACCTGTCAACCTACGATTTGAGTTTAAATGTTATGAAGTTGTATCATTAAACATTGTTTCCTCTTTTGTTGTGTGATATATAAGCCCCATTTCATTAGTGACTTTATCACCGACATCTACACTGTGTGTTTGAGTCAAAGTCAGTGTAGTTAATGCAGAAAAGCTCCTCAATCATTTACAGCTGGTCGTATTATATATTGCCAAGTCCGTGAGAAAAGCCTTTCAATGGCTACATTCACCAGGCCTTTATTCTTTTGTCATGTTCAGTACTGCCGACATATTCATCGTACCTCGTTTTGTAAAAGACCATTTCATTACATGATTGATTTTATATGACTGTAGTC
The DNA here is from genome assembly GCF_902827175.1 of Gymnodraco acuticeps. Lineage (NCBI taxonomy): Eukaryota > Metazoa > Chordata > Actinopteri > Perciformes > Bathydraconidae > Gymnodraco > Gymnodraco acuticeps. The sequence goes on from NW_022992351.1 coordinate 6,255,553, forward strand.
AAAATGTTTTACATTGATGAAATCATTTAGAAGTCACTTTCTGTTTTACATAGACGAGTGTCCCAAACACATGCTGTCAGTTCATTTATCATTGCTTTTTTACTACTTCAATCTTTCTTTTATATGTACTGTGAAAATGTGCTTTTCTATGCTCATTCTATATTTGTTTGTGGAAAATAAGAGTTTTTCTCTGAAGAGTTAAAATGTATCTCATGAATATTGAATGAGAAATAAAAGGAAGTATTTGTTAATTAATCAATGTGTTTAAGAAGCGTATTTTGCCGTGGTTACTCAACAGTTGACTTGTTACCATAATCCTCCATTTAGCCACCATTTCTTACTTAGTTGCACTGAAGAAAAGCACATTTTATTTTATTTGCCAGTAGGAAAAGGAGAAATCACTGTTGTTCTTACTGCTGACGGAATCACTGGAATAGCTCCTTCAGTTGTTGGTCATAGCCTGCAGAGTAAACAACATAAAACACAATTATAATACACTTCCTGTTTTTGAAATCCGAGGCTTTTGTTCGCTTCAGGTGACATTGTTTATGCTGGCAAGTAATCACAAAATGAAAGTGTTCCTCACTGTGTTAATCCAGTCGATGTAGGAGCTGACTTTAGTGAAGACTGTCGGCTTCTGGAGAACGTTGCAGCCCTGACCGGAGCCAAAGCTCACGGCGCCGTGGACGACCCAGGAGCCATCGGGGTTCTGACAGTTCAGGGGCCCACCAGAGTCCCCCTGCAGGTCAGCACACACACTGTTGGACAGCAGCTAATGTACAGACATTACAAAGGTACGACTTCCAGTGCTCACTTTAGTCATGCTGAACTGTTATTTTACACTCTTTCAAAGTAAAAGTATTTTCCTTTAATCTTCCTTTCATTGAGTCTTTGAAACTGTACTAAATGGAAACGTTAAAGATGACATAACTCATTGCTTTAATCGACCAAGAAACTGCTCAGGAACGGTTGACCAATCTTAAAATGAGAGTAAATGGAAAATATTCCCTCTAGAGTTGTAATGTTAGATTCAGCCAGTTAAAATTGAGGTGCTGCCTACTTGTTTTGACTGTAAAGGAAAAGGGTTTGTTATTCAACTCTGGGAGCAATGGTTCCAAAAGTGTCTTAGGCATTGTTGAAAGAGTTGGACCATATTGAATAAGAAGCCGGGTCATAACAATGAGTGGAGGAACATATGAGAGAATGGTGCAATCACTGACTGCTATAACATCTCTAGAAAACAGTAGTAACCCGGTTTAATCTTCAACTTCCCTGAGTGAACTCACATTACAGCCAGCGGTGATGCCGTCCCCCCCGGCACAGACCATCTTGTCCGTTGCCAGGACGCTCCACCAGTCGGGCAGTGAGCAGGTCTCCTGTCCGACCACAGGGAGCAGAGCCTGCTGCAGGAGGTCAGCTGCAGGGCCGCTGGCTGTGGGCACAAACAGGCTTAACTCAGGTAGGAAATTAGATTTAGCTCTAAAGGGAGGTTTGCTCAGGGGACAGGTGGGAGATCATGTGTTGCTGTTACTGATAGTGTCAAAGGGAGAGTAAGATGATTTCATTTAATACCAAAACTAATGCTATCCCATGCTAAACTGGATCATGCTCTAGTTGTGTATAGTGTGTAACTTTACAGCTTTAATACAAACAAACTCTCCCCTGAGTGGGAACTTCTAACTAAATGTTTACACTCTTCCAATGGGGAAAGAGTGTCCAGGTCCTTGTAGAAAACTACTAGAAGCTTATGAGCATCACACATGTCTTCTTGTTGAATGATAAAAAGAGCATGCTTTTCTATTGTATGACACAATCTATGTCAAATGCAGTAAGCAGAGCATTTTAATGTAAAACTAAATCCAATAAAATGCATGGGTTGTGTTTATTATTTTGTCTTGTTGGAACCATAGAGGTTGGAACACATCAAGCCTACTGCTTGAACTGGGAGTGTTCCCACTTTTCAAAACAAGAGTTGTGGTTAAAGTCAAAACATAACCATGCTGTTATTTAAATACGATCTTGGTTAAATTGGTTTCTCTATTAATTTACACACCATTTAATTAAAAAAGCTGATCATCTTTTTAATTGGTACTTTGGTAGTAAATGAATCCCTACACGAGGTATGGTTAGGACTGAGATTTCTTAGCAGGCTGATAAGTTAAATCTTTTTGACAAATGAATTGCTGTGAAATGTCTTTGGCTTTGACATCACCAGTCATTTGACCTACATTGAGTGACATGTGCATAAACCCTGACTCAACACCTCTAGCAGACTTTCAATAAGTCCAGTGAGGACATTTGCAATGCAGTCGCAGATTGATTCTGTGGAGGTGCTTCGACCATGGATGTATAATAGGCTTCGACTCACTGGAGAGTCGACCCCAGCCGCTGACGTAGCAGGGAGCGCCGTGGGGCAGGACCACGCCCCGGGCCGGGAGGCAGGCGGGCATGACGGTGTCAGAGAAGGTGACGGGGGAAGACAGCTTGATAAGGGCGATGTCGTTACTGCAAAAGGCAAACAACACACCTAAAGTGAAGAAGTAATGACAACAAATCACGACGCTGAAGTTGGCTTCCGATTCAGAGCATCCGATTCGGCAGTTAAGGGGAAAGTTAAGGGACATTTAATTTACAGAGCTGAGCGAACAATCCTCCGTGTTTGAACCTCTTAAGGCGAGACACCCCAGGTGAATAGGGTAATTGTTTTAACTTAAAGGTATCAGCTAGAGATTTCTCCAGTTAATTACTTACAATAAGGCAATTGTTTTTTGTATTACAAGTTTTCTGAAATAGCATGTTTAAATATGCAAATGATCCATTATCTCATTAAATATGCACACATTTTAACACATTTCAGGAATCGAAATCTGAACTTTGGATAAAGCCAGGTTCAAAATTCTTGTTTCATTTTGTAGTCATATTAGTATCTAAGGCTTTTACAGAAGGGATATTGGATATCTCTTTTTATCACTCCATAAATCAGAAAATACTGTCAACAGCCCTAAAATATCCATTTTCGCCATGTTTTTAGGTGTACAATGTTGTATAATTCAGGCTATGAATTATATATGAGCAAACCCTTCTGTAAAAGCCTTCATAATATTGATAGGAATATAACTGGAAGGTTTGGTGTATCTACATGCTACTGAAGTTGACATTTCGAACTCAGAGTAGGAGAAAAAACTCATTTTGAGAAAACGACCTTTAAAGATTGCAGTGAGGCACTAGCTAAACCCTCCTGTTCTTTGGATGATAGCTTGCGCATCGACGCACTCCGTGAAGGTATTTCATGTTCGGGGTCATTTGTTTTTTGTATAATCTTGCTTCGTGCAAGTGACAATTGTTGTCGTCTTCTCTGTGAACGTTTTTTTTCGCCGTTCTTTTGCCATTTTGAGATTTCAATTCTAGCGGAAAGCTAACCAGGAAGTGTTTTAGCACACCACGTGACGCATCTGAACGAATCACGTTGTCAGAAATTGACACCAGCCAATGAGATTTTGTTTCTTGGTTTAAGACCCCTTTGTGCTTTCACGATTGGTTGCTGATACAAAGGAAATGACCATATTTGGATCTGATGAGATTGTGCAGGAGAGACACAGCTTTCCAACGATATCTCTGTTGACATGGTGCACACAGCGGTCGCCGTACTTTATGTTACGTTAGAATGCTAACTTTTGGTGAATTTAGGAGAAATCTACAGACGCAAATTCTTTCACACACAGTGACGTCATGAGCTACCCACAATGCAACACGCGCCATATATATATATATATAAATACGCCATTTTCATGGAGGTGCAAATATCCTGGAAGTGCAAATATAAACAGCTAGCTAACGTAGCAAGGCAGAGCGCACTAGTTTTTTTTTTCTGAATTAACGACCGAAGAAATCGCTGCATGTCTTCGGATTACATCTCTGGACTTGAGGGGTGTGCTCTAGGTCGTTACCAGCGTAAACTAGAGCTGTGTGGGTTGTCGGATTGCCTTTACAGACTGCGTCGATTTTGGCTGCATCCACGTCTAATTTCTGGAAACACCAGGTGAATACCCCACTTGTCACAATAATATTATCATGCCATTGCATATATGTGGTATTTTAGAGTTGACTAGATATTGATTAAGGCAAAAGACGATGATATTCAGTACAGGAAGCTTAGCAACACCTAGACGGTGTACAGCTAAACCCTTGGCCTGCTTGCACCTCGCGTAAAACGGCGGATACCGGAAGTACGGTGTCGCCCTCGGCCCAATACCCGTATGTGTGTGTGAAAGAATAGAGAAACTATAATAAAAATAAACACTTAAATGTGTATTTTGTACGTTTTCCTTCCAAAAGCCTGAAAGAAAACATGTTATAGAATCAAAATAGCACACAATCTCAAAATTGACCAGTACTTGAAAAACGATGTTTTTGCCTGCCGTGTCTCGCCTTAAATCGCTGCATAGCCGATTTATTTGGATTGGATTATCCCAGAGAGTTTAAATAACCCAGTTTGAGATTTGTGAAACCTTTATTCTATTTGTGAAAATACAAACAAGGGAGATTTCAGTGCTTTTTTTTTTTTTACATGTAGACCACATTAGACCAGGTCCTGATCTAAAACCACTAGACCTACACTCATCAAATCTGGACTGGATTATCCCACAGAGTCTAAAGATTCTTTATAACACAATTTCAGATTTGTGAAACCTTTATTCTATTTGTGAAAATACAAACAAGGGAGATTTCAGTGCTTTTTTCGCATCCTGACCACATTAGACCAGGTCCTGATCTAAAACCACTATACCTAGACTCATCAAATCTGGACTGGATTATCCCAGAGGGCCTAAAGATTCTTTATAACACAGTTTGAGATTTGTGAAACGTTAATTCTATTTGTGAAAATACAAAAAGTGAGATTTCAGTGCTTTTTCACATGTAGACCACATTAGACCAGGTCCTGATCTAAAACCACTAGACCTACACTCATCAAATCTGGACTGGATTATCCCAGAGGGCCTAAAGATTCTTTATAACACAGTTTCAGATTTGTGAAACCTTTATTCTATTTGTGGAAAATACAAAAAGGGAGATTTCAGTGCTTTTTTCACATGTAGACCACATTAGACCAGGTCCTGATCTGAAACCACTATACCTAGACTCATCAAATCTGGACTGAATTATTCCAGAGGGTCTAAAGATTCTTTATAACACAGCCAACTTCAGCGTCGTAACAAATCGATGGTTTGCTGAGTCAACAGTGAACTGATACTCTGCTAAAACATGGCGTCCTGCTGATGCTGCTCTTCACCAGAGCCTCTTCCCAATACCCCTCCTCGACTCCTCCTTTCCCTCACTCGCATCCCTTCCTTGTTTCTTAGCTCCGCCTCCGTAAAATGCGAGCGAGAGACATGAGGAGCTGGCGCGAGGACAGAGGAGTCCTCAGGTATTAATTGGGATGTCCTCATTCACTCAAACGTCACTCTTAAACGACGTCTGTTAATGATGACATGTGCACAGCTGTATCCCCTCTCGTCGGGCTTAACGGAATAACCCCTTAGAACCGGCCCATTTCTTGTTAAATATGTATTTAAATGAATGAATCTTTCTCTTGTTAGTCAAGGAATTCAATGTATGATGGTTGGTCCTGCTTTTGTGTTCCGTTATGGTGTAAAATGTAGCCTACATTCAAATACACATATAATTATAGTAATGTGAAAGCCTTTACTCTCAAAATGTGTGTCCTGTACAGTAGATCCCCACATTCACCACAAACCCACATTCAGGACTGTGAATTTAATAAATAATTTAACTCCTGAATATCTTAACACAAAACAATACAAATAATTATTATTTATCAAGATCTGGCCAGAAATAGCTTTCTTAATAGCTATGTTTTAGTGACGTTCAAGATCATTAAACATGACTTAAATTGTTAGTATAACCTTAAGAAATGAATTGCACATAATAATTCCCACGGAGCTGTGAGCACTTATACATTTATGTGACGCTTTTCCACTCATCTTCCAGTTGTCGGTTTTCCTCTGATGAAATCGACCAGCTGTGAAGGTGGGGGCGGGGCTTTTATACGTGAGTAGTGAAAACACTTCCGCGTAGTCTGCTCTCGCACCCGCCCTCCTTCCCCCCCGTGTGCATTTCATGTTCTCATTCATAACACTTCGTTCGATGTCTCACTATGGGATGCGCCTCATCGCGGAGCAAACAGAAGCATCAATCTCATTACGCCAATCCTGATTGGCTGGTGATCTTGACGTCAGCGTCAGGGAATCCACCCCCTATAAGTAGCTTGCGCTACCTCGCATGCGTCATTCAAACACCTCTTCTCGCTTCAGAGCACATCTCGATGGTAGCCGGGCTAGCTTAACAGTCCACAGACTGAACCCAAAGCTAACTTTCGGTCGACGGGCGCTCGCTGGCTAACTGTTTCGCAAGAAGACTGTTAATGCTAACACACCAGTTGGTATTACAATCGACCTCGCTGTTTCTTTCCTCGGAAATTAAGGTAAGGTTTTGATTTGTTCAAGCTAGCAACACACCTGTTGCTAGCTTGCTTTCCCTCACTACCGTCACCACGGTAGCGAGGCTACGTACCTGTTACGAGCGGGTCCTCTCCACGCCACGCGGCGAACAAGATGGATGCCTCTCTCCCTCACACCAGAGGAGTCAGGGACTCGGAGGCTCGGCTCTGCGGCTGCGGGTTGAAAATATCAGGCACAGACTCACACAGTCTGCTCGTCCTGCCTCGGGCTGGAACACGCCCAGGAGGCTATTGACAACCCCGGCTCGTGCGGGCATTGTGCCCGCTTCACCGTAAAGAGCCTCCGCCGACATTTAGCACGCCAAGCTAGCTTGTCGGGACAGGACCCCCTCATGTCCGCTGATTTGCCGGCTGGCAATCAAGATGCGGGGGCGTCCGCCGCAGAGATTGAGCCCTGCACTGTGTCGGTCTGGGGCTCATCAACAGCGGCAGCTGCGGAACCGGAGTCCCGCGCCGTGTCAGGCTGGGACCCGGTGGCGGCAAGAGACGCGAGAACGGAGCCCCACGCTTTACCAAGCTGGGGCTCCCGGCTGGACCTCACCATGGTTTCGCCCGCGGAGGATGTCCTGGAATTGAATTATATGGAGGACGAAGAGGGTGCCTCTGAGTTCCTCCTGTCTGATTCGGATGAGCAAGAAGACGATATCTTCGTGTCATCGGCTCAGGCTGCAAAGCCGGGAGCGATGGCTGCTCTCCCGGGCGATAGCACACCAGCTTCGCCCTGTCTGAGCATGGACCTGCAGGCCGTGTGTCAGCGTGCCGCGTCCAGACTAGACATCCCGCGGCCCGAAATGGCCAAGGAGACCTCCAGGTCCCGTTACGAGGGGAAACATTTTCCCCAAGCAACGAGGACAAAGAGGCAACTCCTTCCGGTCTTCCCGGAGATGTTGGATGAGGTGTCGGTCTCGTGGAGAGACCGGCCCTTTAGCAACAAGGCCCCAATCCAGGGTGCCTCCTCCCTAGACTGTGACGGTATGGAGAGGCTCGGCCTGCTCCGCATACCGCCTATGGAACCGCTGGTGGCAGCCCACCTCCTACCGAGGCTGGTCCCGTCACCAAGCAGGAACCCCACGCTGCCAGCGAAGGCGGACCGATTCCAGTCGACCATGACTGAACGGTCCTACAGAGCCGCAGCGTTGTCCGCCAGGGCTTTGAACGTTTCCTCGCTGCTAACCGCATAACAAGCGGAGCTCTGCGAGGATCTGTCAAGCAATCCTGGACCGGCCGTTCTGGACGAGATGGCCGCGATCACAGACATTTGTCTCCGTGTTCAACGCTGCGCCGTCCAGGCCACGGGCAAGGCAATGGGGATCATGGTGGTGCAGGAAAGAGCTAGATGGCTCAACCTCACCAACCTCCCAGACCGGGAAAAGGAGGATGTGCTAGACATGCCCATCGTTCCCGAGGGGATTTTCGGCTCCGCTCTCGCCTCCATGCAGAGGAGATGCGAGTCGAAAAAGAAGGAGGACGAGGCCCTCCACCTCTGTCTCCCTCGAAGGGTCCAGCCGCTGCCTTCACAGCGGCAGTCCTTCGCCCAAGCTGCCTCGAACCCTGCTCGGTTCAAAGTACCAAAACAGCAGAGGTCGCAGCCCGCCCCGAGTCCCCAGCCCAGGCAGGAGACGAGGGCGAGTTGGCCTAGAACATCTCCGGTTCCGGCTGCAGCCCAGGCGCAGCCAACCCAGAATTTCGGCCAGCAGTTGAGGAAGAAGAAGCGGGCGGCCTGACAGCCCCCCCCTCTCCCCTCTGTGACATAGCTGGAAGTCCACGGTTCCCCAGCTCTAGATGTGTTCCCGCTGCCTCGAGAGATGCCTCAACGCCATCCTCAAGTCCGCAAAAACACATGTCACAATATTGTTGTTGTTTCTCACATAAACCATTTTCCGCTGACGCATCCAGGCTTCAGGCCAAGGGCGCAGCTCAAAAAAATGAAAAGAAAAACAATAAAAACAATAAACAGTCCGTCAACTGTTCCCCTTCTGAGAGCAGCTACGGCCTTTCTCAAAAGGCGGATAATAGACGGGTCTGTGAAGGCACCACCGTCACGCGCATGCGCAGTGCCGGCTGGGGTTGTGAAGGCACCACCGTCACGCACATGCGCAGTGTCGGTGGGGATTGTCAAAATGGGGTACCACCGTGTTCAGACACTAGAGGGCCCCATAACACAACAAATAGAGACTCAGAGGGTAAGAGACGTGACATCTCACAACATCTGCTTGGGTTTTCAAGACAGTAACACGGGGCTACAGACTCCAATTCGCTGTCACCCCCCCTCGCTTCTCGGGCATTCTGTATTCACAAGCCCGAGGAGAGTCAGCCCATATTCTAGAGAGAGAGATCCTCTCACTTCTAGAAAAGAGGGCTATATCTATAGTACCCGCCGAGCAGAGTCAGAGCGGCTTTTATTCCAAGTATTTCCTCGTTCCCAAACGGGGAGGGAACGGGATTCGGCCAATACTAGATTTGAGGGTTCTGAACAAATCTCTAAAAAGATACAAATTCAGAATGCTCACACATCTCTGCTGCGTCTCGTGCGACAAAACGACTGGTTTACATCAGTCGACCTGAAAGATGCGTATTTCCACATCCCAGTATATTACCCACACAGGAAATATCTGAGGTTCGCATTTCAGGGGATCTGTTACGAATACAGAGTACTTCCCTTCGGTCTGTCTCTCAGTCCAAGAGTGTTTGTACGATGTACGGAAGCCGCGATAGCCCCGTTAAGACAACAGGGTATTCGCCTGGCGACCTACCTAGACGACTGGCTGCTTCTCGCACAGTCGGAGCAGGAGGCTATTACGCAGACAAATGTCCTCGTAAAGCACCTGCTCAACCTGGGTTTCATAATAAACACAGAGAAGAGCATGTTGTGCCCAGCACAGACTGTACTCTTCCTGGGTTTACACCTGAAATCGGTGCACTTTTCAGCCCGCCTGTCAGCGGAAAGAGTGAAAGCTTTCAGAGCTTGTCTCGCTCATTTCCAGCTGCGCAAACATGTTCTCTTCAGATCATGCCTGCGGTTACTGGGGCTCATGGCGTCAGCCATCCTGGTCGTACGACTGGGACGCTTACACTTGAGGGAGTTTCAGCGCTGGGTAGCCGCTCTAAAACTAAACCCCACGCGTCATGGCGCGCGGAGAGTAATGGTTACTGTGAAATGCGTAAGGGCACTGTGCCACTTTTCTAGTACGGGGTGTGCCTATGGGTGCTGTCCTTTCACGGAAGGTGGTCACCACGGACGCATGTCTGACAGGCTGGGGAGGTATTTACGAAGGTCGTCCGGTGAGGGGTCTCTGGAGCAGAGACCTCCAGCGGGCGCACATACATTACCTTTTAGCTTTTAGCGGTGTTCCTCACCCTAAAACACGTTCTGCCTTTTCTCAGAGGACATCATGTCCTCGTGAGGACAGACAACACGACCACAATATCGTATATAAACCGCCAAGGGGGTTTGCGTTCTCTCCAGTTACACATGCTGGCACGCAAACTGATCTTATGGAGCGGCAGACGTCTCCTCTCTCTGAGAGCGACGCACGTACCAGGAGTGATGAACCTCGGGGCGGATCTACTGTCCAGAGGTGCACCACTATATGCAGACTGGACTCTACATCCAAGGATTGTGAGTCAGCTGTGGGTGCGTTACGGCAGAGCCGCGGTAGATCTGTTCGCATCAAAAGAAAATGCTCAATGTCAGCTATTCTTTTCAATGCGCGATTTAAACGCACCGTTAGGCGTGGACGCGCTCGCGCACGTTTGGCCTCCGGGCCTTCTGTACGCGTTCCCACCCCTGGCTCTGAAACCCCCAACTCTGGCCAGAGTGAGGGAACAACGCCACACACTTATCCTGATAGCTCCGCACTGGCCCGCAATGTACTGACTGGCGGAGATATATCAGCTGCTGTGCAGGCAGCAGTGGCAGCTCCCACTATGCAGGGACATACTGTCTCAGGCGGGGGGGGGCGATCACCCACACCCAGAGCGCTTGGCACTATGGGCCTGGCCCGTGAGTGGTACAATCTGAATACAGTGGGACTCCCTCAGAAGGTGATAAACACTATTCAGAGTGTGAGAGCTTCCTCCACCAGGTCTCTCTATGACTGTAAGTGGAGGGTGTTTGAGTAGTGGTCCCTTCAAAAAGGACACATCTCTTTTCAATGTCCTGTCGGGGTGATTTTATCATTTCTACAGGACTTAATTGATAAACACAGAGCTTTCTCTACGATCAAAGTGTACCTGGCTGCTATTGCTGCATGCCATGTGGGCTTTGAGGGAAAGACGGCTAGCCAACATCCTTTGGTCTGCCGTTTTATGAAAGGGGCTCGCAGGCTCCTCCCTGTTTCCAGGTCACTGGTGCCCTTATGGGACTTGGCAGTGGTTTTAGATGGGCTCACTCTAACCCCATTTGAACCCCTTGAATAAGCTGACATGAAGCACTTGTCACTCAAGACAGTGCTGTTACTGGCCCTGGCATCCGCCAAGCGAGTCAGTGACATTCATGCGCTATCTGTACATCCTTCATGCACTCAGTTCGCCCCAGGGCAAACGAGAGTGTTGTTGAAGCCCAACCCTGCCTTTATACCTAAGGTGGTTGGTTCATGTACCCCAATTGACATTGAGGCATTTCCTCCGCCACTGTGTTCCTGGATTTGCTGTGTCCAGTCCGTGCTTTACGCACCTATATGGACAGATCAAAAGAGTTTCGTCATAATGACCAACTCTTTGTGTCCTGGGCTAACCCTCAGAAGGGCAAGCCCGTTACTAAGCAACGGCTCTCCCACTGGATTGTGGAGGCAGTTGATTTGGCCTATACGAGTCAGGGTTTGCAGGCACCTTCGGGTCTGCGTGCTCATTCGACTCGTGGTCTGGCTACATCCTGGGCTTTGTTCAAGGGTGTTTCCATCCAAGACATTTGTGCAGCAGCGAGCTGGTCCTCGCCGCTCACTTTTGTCCGCTTTTACAGGCTAGACGTCTCTGCTCCTAGTGTGGCCCGAGCAGTGCTGGGCACCTTGTTGAGTCAGAGCTCTACCTGTTAAGTTCTGGTTGGTTTGGTGAATTTCGAGATAAGCTCGTCTGGCAATACGGGAGCTACAATATCCCATAGTGAGACATCGAACGGAGTGTTATGAATGAGAACTATAGGTTACTTACGTAACCCCAGTTCTCAGAGTAACATGTAGTGAGATGTCTCACCAGACGGCCCTCCTTGCTATGGTGAAGCGAGAAGAGGTGCTTATTTTGAATGACGCATGCGACGTAGCGCAAGCTACTTATAGGGGGTGGATTCCCTGACGCTGACGTCAAGATCACCAGCCAATCAGGATTGGCGTAATGAGATTGATGCTTCTGTTTGCTCCGCGATGAGGCGCATCCCATAGTGAGACATCTCACTACATTTTACTCTGAGAACTGGGGTTACGTAAGTAACCTATAGTTTCATGGATGTATAATAAGAACGTGCATTTCAGCTATTGGGATGTCCTTCAAAATGGCGTGTCTTGATCGATTTCCGGGTCAAGTCCCGGAGGAGGGGGAGAGAGGAGTAGAGGAGGGGTATTGGGATGAGGCTCAGGACTCCTGAGGTGTTATTGAGCTGTTGAGTGTGTATTACCGGCTGAGCATGGTGTTGTAGTCGTCGTGACTGATAATTGTGGCTGCACTTATCGTTATCGAGCCCTCCTCGGTGGTCTTCAGGCTGTGTTTACCCAGCTCCACGCTGTAGTTGTAGCGGTCACTGTGGGATGGCAGATGACAAGCGGTTCAGACAGTAGTGTTGACTTTCCCACCTGTGTGGACAATACTGTGGTTGCATTCCAATAATCCAAAAATCAGCTCCTAAATTCTAACCCTATCTCCTATTCCTTGACCTCTGAGTGAAACGTCACGGGGTTAAGGGATAGTGGATAGGAGAATTCAAAAGGACTTAGGAGAAGAGACTGCGGGGTTGCGTTCCGATAATCCAAAAATCAACTCCTAAATTCTAACCCTATCTCCTATTCCTTGACCTCTGAGTGAAACGTCACGGGGTTAAGGGATAGTGGATAGGAGAATTCAAAAGGACTTAGGAGAAGAGACCGCGGTACTTTAGAGAATCCGAATGCACTTTCACTATCCGAGGTGTTTATGATGCGCCAGCGGACGTCATAAATGTGCGTCTGCTGCTGTGGGGAAACTATGGAAACTACAGTTTTCTATACAGCGGACTACAACATGGATGTTTAATAAGAACGAGGGACTACTGTAAACTCATCTAGAGATTCTGCACCGTGCTCTGATGCTGTTGCTTTATGCTTTATGAACGTGGACAACAGAGAAACATATTCTTCATGACCAAAGTTGGAATTGAAATAAAAAAGGAAAGTGAAACTTATGCTCGTCACCCTCTCCCTCCGGTCCACATTAATACAAATGATCCCAATATGTATGATTGTATGAACTATGAAAATATCTTAAAATCAATACAAATGTATTTATTATAAATGTTAGTCCTTAACATCTATCACTGTGTATATCACCATTCAAACATCTTTTAAAAGTTGAACAAACCCCACACAGCTCAGTGAAGACTGTGAGATGTTGACTTTATTTGATCATTTCAGTCAAAACTAACATTCATATTTCTCTTTTTGATTATAATACTGATGAACGTTCAGAAAAAAGCACTTTGGCAACTTACCACATACGTTTTAAAAAGCTTAATAAGCACCGTAACTTTCATGATATCATTTCTCGGTCATAATCGGTTGTTTCCGTGAACGGCCGACTGTTGAGTGACGGCAAATGCTGCGGCTGCAATGCATTGTGGGGCAGCATTTTCTCCTCTCCTTTCGTCAAGGGAGGTCCAGTGGTTCCTAAGCTAAAGGAGGTTATAAAGGAAGTTTGAAACCTCCTTTCCTTTCATTTGGAGAATTGGAACGGCACTTAACATGGCTGCCACTGACGTACTTCCGGGTCATTTCACTTGGTTAGGAAGGTTCCTAAGCTAAATGGACTATTGGAACGCAACCTGTGATTAAGCCCACGGTGTAGCCTACTGCAAATGTTTGGTAGTCCTGTAGAGGTAATGCCTGGAGACCAAGCTGTTTTTAACCGATTTTAAAACGGTAATGTTACAGTAGGCTATAGTTATCCTACTTTTGTATTAAGATTCTGATTTTAAAAATGAAGGAACAACTTCTTGAACTTCTCTAAATACCATTCTCTTATATATTTGGTCCAGGCATGGTGGCCCTGTTGTTTACTGAAATACCCTGCTTTTCTGTTCATTCCCAAACCCAACATCTCTCACATTACCAAAAAAAAGCAAAACTCATAATCCCCTGTAGGGCAGAGGAGTATTTCTTTGGTTAGGCATAATAAATATAAATGCTATTCTTGAACTGGGCATGTAAAAACATTTAGAGTTTAGTTGATTATGATTAGTAGGGACTGTTCTTGATTGTATACAACTTCCACAGGTTATCAATTCAACAAATTAGAATACTTTGCATCCAAAAATATCTTTTGTATATCAATTACACACCCTTTGTTACTCCAATTCTTGAGGAATATGTGTTATTTGTGAATGCCGAAGAATTTAAAAACAGAAAATGAATTAAAGTAAATGGGGGCTGTGTTCAACAGTAAAACTATATCCAAACATCTCACACAACACGTGCAATACAGACCCGGCGCCGTGGCCAAGGCCCTCCCATTTGACATTCCTGCCCTCCCCCAATAAACACTTTTTATTTTATTTGTCAGGTGTATGCTTAATACTTCTAAACCCATACATTTTCAACAAAACGTTACTATTTTAAACACTTTTGCATTTCTCCCTGTGAGTCTGGGACCAGTCCGGAAGTTTCTAACTGTGTTGATATTTAGCAAAAATGCATGTGTTTAGAACGTTTTAAGACTTGGATAAGTGTGCACAAGTTGTATACACATTTGTAAGTAGATGTTTTGAAATAGTTTTGCTGTTGTTGAACACACCTCCCATTTTCTTCCATTCATCAAGACTTTGCTCTATGTTTGGATTGTTGGTTTACAGGGGAGGCATACAAGAAGCAAACGTCTCTTTCTTCTAGGATACTAACTAACATGTGGTGGGTTATTACAAATGGTCATTTTGTGAGGAAAATATTCCTTTTCTTTCTTTTTTTCGTGGTTTTTAAAGCCTTTAATCAATATCATGCTGTATTTTAACTGTGATTATTCACAACCTTTCCTTCAGGGTGCATTTTGACATACTTGATGCAGTGAGCAGCAGTGAGGACCCAGTCAGAAGAGATGAGGGTCCCTCCACAGACGTGCCTCCAGCGCCCACTGCCGTCCGACTGAAGAGAGATCTGAGCACAGCAGAGAGAGGGGACAAGTGTGCATGCATAATGACTCTTCAATTTCAACAAGCTACATATTCATTTAATCTCTCCACCCTCTATGTCTTTTCTGGAGGAGAACTTATTATCAGGAATTCAGCAGAACAAAAAAAAGATTCATAGTGTACATTTGTAAATATGGTGTCACTTTTGTATCTGTAGTGGTAATAATGTAGTGTTTTCTGTGTTCTGTAGTTGTCAGAGTGAACGTTTTTTCAATATTTATTGCGTTCTTTACCTGCCAGGGCCAGCTGTGAGGCCTGACGTCCTCTCCTGCCACCACCCTGCTCAGCACAGGGGGGAAGGTGGGGAGGCCACATCCGTATGCTGGGACAAGGTGAGGAAGGTTTATTGTGATTCTCGCACCAGGCTAAACATGTCGAGTAGGTGATTATACAT
This sequence comes from Gymnodraco acuticeps, assembly GCF_902827175.1. Taxonomy (NCBI): domain Eukaryota; kingdom Metazoa; phylum Chordata; class Actinopteri; order Perciformes; family Bathydraconidae; genus Gymnodraco; species Gymnodraco acuticeps. The sequence continues at coordinate 6,270,847 of NW_022992351.1, forward strand.
TTTGGATTAATTATAGTCGAGAATTTACTTCAGTTAAGGTTTGGTGATTCTTAAACGATTCACATTTTATATAAAAGAAAAGGCACATGTCAACAATACTCTGTTCTCTGCATTGTACATTATGTCCCTTTTGAAACATAAATAATGATAAGGGACTATTCACTTAGATTCTGCTACAGAAAATGAGTAATTTATCTTAGAGAATTAAAACTGTTTTACCGCTAGCTACCAAAAAAGCGAAGACCACCAGTCTCCTCATGACTGTAGGGTGTGTGTAGGCTTAAACCTTGTGCTAAAAACAGGCGTGCATTTATACTGAATGTTATCAACTTTTGGATAACTTGGCTGTCACATGCAGAAAGTCAAACAAGCGGTGGAGTCTGAGAACACAGCATGTGGTTACCGAATGGATTTTCCCAGCACTAGCCTCGTTTGGAAACATTGGATGCGTTGTACTTTTTAAGTATACTGTTTTATATACTGTATGTCAAAATAAAAGTACATTTAGATCCAGGCAAAAACTGTACAAAACATAAAAGAAGACACTATTTTTGATTTATAGTTCCACATTTTATTTTTATTTGACATGAGCACAATGGCTCTGATGCCAAAAGCTTGTCCTCTCAATAGGCCACCATTTTCTGTGGAAGAAATGATAGATGTGTTAGATTTAGTGCAGAGTGATGTTGTAAGCAAAAGTAGGATTATTAAATGTATCCAGATTCTTTCTAATATGTATACAAAACATATTATAGCGCATACGACAGTATATGAACCCAGAAGATATTCACTGACAGTAAAATAAAAACAGATAATCTTGAAAAAAAAATAAGAAAAAGTGAATAATAGTAAAAAATATATAATAGTAAATACAAAAAATTGTTTAACGAATCTTTTTGCTTTAGTGGGAGTGTCGGAGCTTACAGAGCTGATCCAGTCGATGTAGGAGCTGACTCGGGTGAACACGGTGGGCTTTTTGGGGAAATTGCAGCTGAGCCCGGATCCGAAGCTGACGATGCCCTGGACCTCCCAGGCTCCATCAGTCCTCCTGCAGTTCAGAGGGCCGCCGGAGTCCCCCTGAGTCATGTGAGAGGAAACATATGATGCAAACTCCACAATTAACACTGACGTCTTGTCCTAGAAAGACACTCTGTGACTGTTCTTGGTGTTTACATCTAACGTTACTGATGATAACTTACAGACATTTCTATTCATATAATCTTAGACATTTTAACTGAATCACTTTATCTGAAATACTGGATGTTGTTGACACAAAAGAAACATATGAGGAGAAATAATTTTAAGAGTTTTGGATAAATAGAATACAGTATCATAGGAAGAATCTCAGATAAAGGACTCAAATTTAAAAAGTAAGGGTACCGACTGTTACCCTATGTACTGTATGTGTTACAGCTATTAATCATCTGTAGATTTTCTAGATTAAACAATTAAATGTCCATGATTTGGTAGAAAAAGCCAAACATAATTTCCTGACACTGTCAAATCCAAGTTGATACGTTTGAAAAGCTTTTCAATAGTTGAGTTTGACCAACAGTCACCAAAACACATTTGAACTATCATTTAAAAAATACAGCATTTACAGATTAAAGAAACATCAGTGTCCATTTTACTGATGCTGGAATGGTGCTTTAATACAATGTGTCATATTGTGTTGTTTTACACTTACGTTGCAGCCAGACACAACTCCATCTCCACCGGCACACACCATGGTCTCCTTCACCTGAGCCCCCCACCAATCAGACTTGGTGCAGGTGGCGTGGTCCACCACAGGCAGGAGGGCCTGCTGCAGGATATCAGCGATGGGACCCCCGGCTGTGAGGGGCAGAGATGCTCAATACCTCAACTTCAGCTCAGGTTAAACACTGGTGAGAAACTTTGGGCAAACAAATCATTTCTCTCCACCGTTTAACCGTGGATACAAATAAATATATATACCAGATATTTTTCTTATCAATCAACATTACTTTTGTAGTGTCCGAAAAATGTAGGCTTAAATACTAAGATGTACACTAACCTTTGTACACTAAACAAGCTGTTGGTATAATAAATAATAGGATTTATTTGATTATATGTATTGTTATACTAAGTGTTTTCTGCCTAATAATTATAAATTAATGCTATATCGTCCTCATACACTTTACACTAACCTTAATTCCAACAACCGGTTACTCCTCATCCAGTGATATTTCAAGTGATCAATTAAATAAACATTTTTATATATTTTGTCTCAAAGAAAGGCAGGAGATGGGCACTAACTGTAGACGCGACCCCATCCAGTGACGTAGCAGGGCTCGTGATGGGGGAGGGTGAAGCCAGCAGCAGGCAGGCAGGCAGCCATGATGCTGTCAGAGGAGGAGACAGGGGACTCCAGCTTGATCAGGGCGATGTCGTTACTGGGGAGGAGACATAAGTTAGGATTCGTTCTTACTGTACATACATTCTCAAATAAGTGTCACAACTCATAGCCACAACCTAAATGAAATGTTATTTATTTACCGGATGAAGAAGGGGTTCCACTTCTCATGCACAATAATGTTAGAGGTGCCCATGAACACAGCGCTCTGCTCTGTCTCTATCAGGTTGTGCTTTCCCATGGCCACTCTGTACTCCCTGCCACTGCTGCAAGTTGACAGAGAGAATAATATGAAGCAGGGATGAATAGGCTTTGAGATCACCTTAAAAAATTACATATTCTAATGATTTTCTTTAGTAAATGTAAAACACAATCATTAGGCAAACAGGAAACAGGAATTGTAGCCTATATGGAAACAAGCATTTTAATCTTTTGTCAAGTGAAAATATCATTCACCAATCAGCTAGCAATCTGCTCAATTAGTGTCCTATATAACTAAATGCTGTTCTAAATTTGGTCGCTAGATTTTAAGAATTTCTTAAATAAAGTGAAACTGTATTGAAAACGTATTTAATAACTTAATATATGTTGCATGAAGAGTTTTGGTCTCCACTGTTTCATACCTGATGCAGTGAGCAGCAGTGAGGACCCACTGGTCTGAGATCAGAGTGCCTCCACAGGTGTGCCTCCACTCGCCCTGTCTGTTGTACTGCAGGGAAATCTAAAACACACATATGAACATCATATCATCAGCTTTCTTTACGTTTTCTTTGAAGGTAATACTCCATTAAATGTATACTGACTTCCAAATGTTCATTTATTTTGACTGAACATTTCCTGGTTTAATTATGTATTCATCTTTTTGTTTTTGTATTCCTTTTTTCAAACACATTTCCCTTTTTGTTGTCTTTTAAACATTACTTTCATGCATTTCTTCTCTTTATGGACAACACTGCGAATTGGCAGTGTCTTTAAATGATGCTACACAAATTGCCTTGCCTCTTTCAAAATTCGACAATTCTTAACACATACTGTATATCTTAATTATAAACCTTTAATTTACTTAACTCTTATCAAGTAAATAGTCTAAAATAAGTATATTTCAGACAGTTGTCTTTTCAGAGCATGTTTTACCTGCCAGGGCCAGCTGTTAGGCCTGACTTCCTCTCCCCCAACCACCCTGCTCACCACAGGGGCGATGGTGGGCTGGCCGCACCCGTAGGCTGAAACAGACACATAAACTCTCTTAAAACCAAACTGTTAATCTGCATTGCGTTTAAAGAGAACACTGCAAACTGTATGTCAGACAGATGGCTGTAACAATGCTGTGTGTGAAAGATTCTTACCACCAGCAACAAAGAGAGCAAGCACCACAAACTTCATCATGTCTGAATATACAGTTTGCCTTTTAATATGTGACATATTTATACAGTTCATGGTGTTATGCAACTTGCGAAACTGGATCAAATTCCTGGAACATTTCCCAGGGGCGGTTGGTCGTCTGCCAAGGTTGGTTGGTGGTTCAATTCCCAGCCCTAATAGTCAACATGTCGATGTTTACTTGGGCAAGATACTTAACCCCAAATGGCTCCCGATGGCATGGCCAACGGTGTGTGTGAATGTTAGCTTTTCTGAGCAGGTGGCACTTTGTATGGCAGCTTATGCCTCTAATCAATCAATCAATGTTTATTTATATAGCCCAATATCACAAATGTTACATTTGTCTCAGTGGACTTCACAGTTTGTACAGAATATCAGTATGACAATACGACACCCTCTGTCCTTAGACCCTCACATCGTACAAGGAAAAACTTCCAGAGAAAACCCACAGTTTAAAGGGAAAAATGGGAGAAACCTCAGGGAGAGCAACAGAGGAGGGATCCCTCTCCCAGGACGGACAGACGTGCAATAGATACCGTGTGTACATTGAAAAGATAATACATTTGCAACATAGGTAGTCCAAATGTTTGGAAATGCATGTGTGTATAATAGGAAGATGAATCCACGAGGATATCCATCCAGGACCTATGATCCAGGACCACAGCCACGACTCAAGATCCAGGGCTCGCGATCCAGGACACAGGACCGCAGCAACAGGATTATCCATGCCTCCGGATCCCGGCGTATATAGACACCAAAAAGAAAGAAATTTGGGGAAGCTGGGTTAATCGGAACATGAGAGTACACAGGTATAGACAGAGAGAAGGAAGAAGTAAGATGTCCCCCGACAAACTAAGCCTATATCAGCAAAACTAGGGGCTGAATCTAATCGGCCCTAACTATAAGCTTTATCAAAAAGGAAAGTCTTAAGCGCACTCTTAAAAACGGCTAGGGTGTCTGCCGCCCGAACACAAACTGGAAGCTGATTCCACAAATGTGGAGCTTGATAAGAAAAGGCTCTGGCTCCCATTGTACTTTTAGAGACTCTAGGAACAACCAACAACCCTGCATTCTTGGAACGCAATGCCCTAGTAGGACAGTAGGGTATAATGAGTTCTTTAAGGTAAGATGGCGCCTGCCCATTAAGGGCTTTGTAGGCGAGAAGAAGAATTTTAAATTCTATCCTGTGTTCTATAGGGAGCCAGTGTAAGGCAGCCAGAACAGGAGTAATGTGGTCCCTTTTCCTAACTCTGGTTAGTACACGAGCTGCAGCATTTTGAATCAGCTGAATAATAATAATAATAATAAGGAGTTACAATAATCCAGCCTTGAAGTAACAAATGCATGGACTAGTTTCTCTGCATCGTTTTGGGGCAAGATATTCCTGATTTTTGCAATGTTACGTAGATGGAAGTAGGCGGTCCTTGAAATTGATTTTATGTGGGCGTTAAAGGATCAATCCTGATCAAATATAACACCAAGATTCCTTACAGTCTCACTGGAGGCCAAATTAATGCCATCCATAGTTAGTATATCTTTAGATAATTTGTTTCGTAGATTATTCGGGCCAAGTACAATAACTTCAGTTTTGGTCGTGTTTAACATCAAAAAGTTTAAGGTCATCCACGTTTTTAAGTCCTTGAGGCAGTCTTGAATTTTATTTAAATGATTAATTTCTTTATTAATGTGTAAGAATGGGTGATGCTGCCTCGTACATTTAAAAGCACATTGAGGGGCCGTAAAGACTGGAAATATAGTCCATTTAACATTCAACATTACCTTTCGATACTGGGGAGGAGAGAACAGCACCGACAACAAAACGGCAAGAAATTACCAGAATTACTAGGCCAACGCTGAACCGTCCTGAAGTTATGTTTAATTTTAGGTTTGTTGAACAAATTGAGAGTTTTGGTTGACGCAAAGAGCCTTACTTTATATCAAGTATAGTCTCCCTACTCTGAGTTCCCTTACAAAAAAATATGCCTCCTACAGTAGATTCAATTTCCTGTGACTGTAAAGTACTCAAATACAATCAAGCAATTCAAAGTCATTAATACAATGAATGTAGTGCTTGCATATACAAGTCTGCTCATTTGGTTTGATTTGATCTGGCTTTGATTGACATATCGACACGTGTATTTCATCAACAGTTGACAATATTTCTGACTTTACATAAAACACATTTCTTACATTTAAAGTGTGCAAAAAATAAAGCTTTTCATAACCAAAACCACTGTAACAATATAAAAACAACTTTTAATCAAATAAACATTCATTCCCAAACTAGCTTAAATATTACTTAAACATAGTCATTCTAATAATTTCCTCTTCAAAACAATAATGTTGTTCTATTTGCTGCTTAAGTGTTTGATGTGCAAACAGCATATCATATTAAAACAATTATGTGATATAAATGTGAAAAAGTGCTTAAATATGCAAACAGACAGTCAAATATGTTTGAAGCAGAGTTTCTGTTTCACCGATCAGATCTGCTTTATAAGCCTCGCAACTCCATGTTATATAAGTGAACATTGTGAATGTTCAGATATAAAAAAATAAGATGTTTTCTTTTGACATAACAAGGCGGGTAGACTGACTGTTTTTTAAATGCATTTATAACCACCATATATGTTTTCAGTTGAAAGTCTTGACCAGCTTGGGTCACAGTGAGACATCTGTGAGGTTCACACACAGTTTTGGGAGATAAGGTGTATTTGGGGATATCTGTGGTTACTTATCTCCAACAATAAGTAACAACTTTTCCTGGCTGCTCTGAGGCAAATGTTAAGTAACACATTTGGGGTATGTTCAAGCGCTATATAAGGAGGAGAAAGTCTCCCTGAATCTCTACTGAAAATAGTCACAATGAAATTCGTGATCTTGGTTTTGTTTGTCGCTGGTGGTAAGCTCTGAAACTGATTCTGATAGGACGAGTAAATGTGTTGCTAATCAACTGTGTACATTTGTTTAACACGAAGTTGTAGCAAAGTTTGAGGAAATCACGTTTTATCCTTATGCCAAAAACTACTTTGAAACATTTTTGACGGTTAAAGATAAAGAGTTTATATCATAAAATCACTATATTCTGTACTTTTGTTCATTAGCCTACGGGTGTGGTCTGCCCACCTTCACCCCCACCATCACCAGGGTGGTTGGTGGAGATGATGTCCGTGAGCACAGCTGGCCCTGGCAGGTATGCCCCTTTAAGACTTCTCATTAAACATCTATTCATTCCCTAAAGTCTTTAAACATGTCACTGTGTGTTATTCTCAGGTGTCTCTGCAGTTCAAGAGTGGCAGCAGCTTCTACCACACTTGCGGTGGCACTCTGATCTCCAGAGAATGGGTCCTCACTGCTGCTCACTGCATCAGGTATGTTAAAAAAATTAAAGAAATCTAAAATTAAGAAGGTATAAAGGCAAAGGGGACAGAGAGAGCCAGGTAAGCCACTTAGTAGACAGGATGAGTGAGGCAGTATGGAAGTAAAAACAAGTTAATTTACTGCAGTCTGGTATGTAAGATTTGAACTGTGGTCACTGATTGTTAGTATATATGCATTTTTCTTTAAAAGGGGCACCAGATAATTTAAAACTTGTTATATTGTTTTACTGTTTCACCAGACATGAAGCATTGTTTTATTCTATGACATAATTTAAGAGAAAGATATTTTATAGAAATCAGAATAGGTAATCACACTTTTAGTTTACAATCGCACTACTAATTTAAACACTTTCAAAGTTAAGTGAATGCTATGTTTGCAGCAGATGTCCTGATACAGTAGCAATGTACAAGTAGTAATAGCTATGAGTAGGTTTGTTGTTATTTTAAGCTGAATAGAACCCTGAACAGAGTAACTGTTATTTGTTTCTGTGTTTCTTTGTGGCCAAGCAGCAGTCGCACCTACAGAGTCTACCTGGGAAAACACAATCTGAAGAACAACAACGAGGATGGTTCCATCGCTATCAGCCCCTCCAAGATCGTCGTCCACGAGAACTGGGACACCTACAGAATCCGGTGGGCTTAATAATGTTCCTCTATCTTATAGACTATGCTAGTGTCCTGTCCATGCTATTAATGCTCATTAACATTCTGTTTCTGTATGTGGTATTTACATTCCTGCCATAGTAACGACATCGCCCTGATCAAGCTGGCAACCCCTGTCACTTTCTCTGATGCCATCATGGCTGCCTGTATCCCCAACTCTGGTGACATCCTGCCTAACGCTTCTCCTTGCTACGTCACCGGATGGGGTCGTCTCTGGAGTAAGTCCTATATATATATAAAAAGGAGCTGTCAACCAAGACTGGCAACAATGATGTCTCATATCTTTAAAGTTGTATACATTTCATTTTTTTTATTTTTTATTTTTTATTTGTTTATTCCACACATGGCAGTTATTTTAAAACAAAACATGAACACTTTACAAAACATCTACACTTATACTGGTTTTTTAGCGCATGGTGGAAAGGAGCAGGGAGAAGAAAATCTTATTTTTCCTGCCCCTACTTACAAAAAATAAATAAAATGAAATAACCATTAAAAAGTCAAATAAAAGCAATATTCTTTCAGGCGCTTACAAAAAATGAAACATAAAACCAGAATATAATCAAAAATCAACTTCACACTGTCTAATAACACTTTCTTTATACATTTTCTTAAACATAAAAATGTTCTTACATATTTTCAAAGTTGTGTGAGCACAGCAACTTATTCCAGCTTCTACTTTCAGTTTTAAAATACATTTGGAGTTAATATTCTCTGATATTCCTAGCAAAACTTAACAATCTTTAAGAAACTTGTTTTTTTGCCCATGTTTGAATAAAAAAGCTATCAATTTGAGCTATTTTTTTTTAGAATAAATCATGTATAAACTGGTCTTGGTCATCCCAGAATCTCAATACCCTGTTCTCTCTTAAAGCTGGAGGTCCCGTCGCTGACATCCTGCAGCAGGCCCTCCTCCCTGTGATCAGCCACTCCAACTGCTCCAAGCCTGACTGGTGGGGCAGCCTGGTCACCAACGACATGGTCTGTGCAGGAGGAGACGGACAGCTGGCTAGCTGCAACGTGAGTCTGATTCATATTATTTTACAAACTCATCTAATTTATAATTACAGTAGTTCAACATGTCATTTTCTAAAAGCATATGCCACCTTATGTAAATTGTTTTGCAAAATAGTACATTTGTCTCTGTGCCACTACAGGGAGACTCCGGCGGTCCTCTGAACTGTCAGAACTCTGATGGCTCCTGGGACGTCCACGGTGTGGTGAGCTTCGGCTCCAGCATGGGCTGCAACTACGCCAAGAAGCCCTCCGTCTTCACCAGGGTCAGTGCCTACATCGCCTGGATCAACAACGTGAGTGATAATGCATTGGACAGTAAAGTATTTGTACAAAGAATCCCAATGTACATTAAATACGTATTCATTGTTGTCTCGGGCAAACAGATGTCCAACGTGTACCCTTTTTAAAATGTCTCTTTTTACTGTTTTAAGGACAGCATACAACTCAAATAACACAGAAAGACCTTGAACCATTCATGGTGATTTTTGAAATTAGACGCAATTCAGAGAAATTGCTGTATTCAAAAGAGGAAAACCCTATGTTAGCTGAAAATTGAAACAATGATTCATAAATTATGCAAATTATGAAATACCACACTAATGATCATCTTTGTATTTGAGTTACTAAATAGCGCAGAAGAGTTAAGTGGAGATGAGTTACAATGCTCTACTGCCCTCTAGTGGAGTGTTTTAAAAATATTCATGTTATGTTTTCTTTTTTTCCCCAGGTGATGACCAATAACTAAGATGTGGTTGATTTGAGTCATTGTTGGTTGTTGCACTTTATCAAATAAAGAATGTAGTGGTTAATACAGTGTCTTCTATGTCTGTTTTTTTTTTTAAACAAATCAATCTGGTATTTATATAAACCTCCTTTTGCTGAAGCTTACACTGAACATGTTTGGTTTTTTAACTTCCAAAAATCTGATTGTCATGTTTGCTGTTTCACATGGTTTGAACATACTGTATGATTTTCAAATATAGTCATATGTTTTGAATCATCTCTTCTTCTCACCATTAAAAAGGCCTGTTGTGAAATATGCTCTCACTTCGGCAAATGATGAGATTCCCTGACTGCAGCTTCAACATTATGTTTATAGATTACCCATTACAGAAACGTGGATACAAGTGAAAGCTGGGCCTCATTACATTCTCAATTTATTTTATTGTGAGGACCACCATGTACACTTAGTCAGTAATAACCATCTTTTGGAATACCAGAAAAATCCAAAAATGAATACACTCAGTTCATATGACAGACATAGTGATGAATAAAAGTAAAATACAACATTTATTTTCCATATAACCATTTAGTGCCCACATATTGGTCAATCTTTTATAAATGTGCGAAAACACATCCTTACTAATTGAGATTTGGATAAGAAAGCACATAATTTCAAAAGTAAATAAAAAAACCAACACATTTGTAAAATCAATGCACACAAACCTAAAGATATCTGTTTGGTTTAGACTTTGTAAAAAGCTTGGAGAGATGAAGCCTTATGAAGCTTTGAAGCTTTCCAGCCAATTGGTTCTCAAAAGGGTTCATCTCATGAGGCTTCATTTGAACCCCCCTGTTGGTCAAAGTGTGTAAAACAGGCAGATTTGACATCTCAACAACAGTGTGCTCTATCTCATACCGAGTTCCCAATGAGTAAAGCCTTAGAATAACTCTAAACAACGAACATTAAATCATATTTTCATGTTAACAATATTGTATTTATTCCAGTTTAATGATTGTGATTGAAAAGCCTAAAGAGGCTGGTAAACATTGCAAAGAGGGATTTGTATGCTGCAGGTTCTTATTATACATCCATGGGTAATATGAGCGTTGTGGTTCAACCATAGGGGTTCATGGGTTCAACCTATGGTTTCAACCGATCAAAAGCACGTTCTGAAGCAGTCACGTGGTATTGAGGGGCAGCTTCGATTGTCATCGGTGACGTCACTGGCCCAAAGCGATACAAGCCTCGATACAAGCTTCATAAAAACGTTGGTGGTTAGGCTACTCGACGCACGCTCCGAAGCCTCGGCGCAATACGTAACAGCACTACCTACAATGATATCAAAATAACTATTATTTTAAGAAGAACTTCCGCTGTATATCTAGCTTGTTTACAAATATGTTGCTGCAGTCAATTACATTATTTAAATAAATAAAAACGGTTTATTTTGTGTAAACTTTCAAATATGGTAATTGCGTCCAGATTAGCGGAAGCAGCGCGGAAGTAGCAAACAAGTCACCTCTGCGTGTTAGCTGTTCCCTCAAACACGCTAATGTAGCCTAATTGTTGTCATTTTAGCTTTTAAATGCTTCTGTACAAATGTAGCGTAGGCTATGTCTTTCAAGTAACACTTAAAATATTCATTTAAAACAGGTATTTCTAAACTGGAAGTCTTAAGTGCAGCATTTCTAACAAACTATTTTTTACAGAAAAACTATTAGGGGTACATTTAAAAAAAGTACATGATTGTGTAGCCATACAAGCTAACATGTGGCTCTGTTCTTTGAGTTTGTTGCAACAATTGTTATAAAATAACATTGGTTAATTTTCCTTGGATTGCAGCTCCAGTGTGTTCCCGCTGCAGGATTCAGACATGGTGACATCCCTACTCTTTTATTTGGCAAGTAACATAAACATAAATTTATCACATCTGATTTCAATGTAGCCTACTGTGTCCGTAACATATACTGTATACATAAATACTTGCATTGTGATGAGGAAATACTGCAGGCAATATGCTGGTCCAGCTTGTGTGCCTGATGTCAAAATGATGTATCATTTTTGGCGTTTGGGGTGTGAGGCATTTAAACCCGTTTTCAGTATGCACTATTTATGCTGTTAAATGGCTTGATCAACATTTGACAAAGTTGCAACTGGTGGAAACAGTTTTGCATATTCTTGTTGTGGTATTTCATGCAGAGCAGCTCGTGTGTTTAAATGGTGAGGTTTTGTAACTGTTTGTGAGTGAGCTAGTCCTTCGGAGGTTTTCTAGAAGAACACACAGCTTCTTAGCTGCATTTAACATGTAACTTCTAACACAAGACCATCATAACGTGATTAGTGTTGAACCAGTTCCTTTCAGACTAATTACATTTTCACAGTATCAAAACAATTTGTGTTGGTCTGAATCTTTTTAAGCATATCATATTTGCTTTTAATTCACCTTTCTGAAGTACTGAATCCTACTTAGCCCAATGTTCAAAAATAATGTTTTTTTCAAACATTCATAACTTTCAAAGTATTTTGTCCAAAGTGCTCTCCTTTAAACATCACACCATACTGTATACATAATCCGATGTTATGTATCTATTTTTGTATCATCAATCATCGTGCATAAATGTTGGATACAAATCCTGTCGTCCAGTTTTCCGTGTTGTATTATTTTAAGAAAGAAGAGCAGACACTAAACGCTTTGACTATTAAGCTTTTTTAAATGCAGGAAAGGCATTGTTTAAGGGGTACTACATCAGATTAAAAATATATTCGCAATTAGGATCATTTTCTCTTCCCATTATGTATCACTCTCCCCTGGGAACTGATACACAAAACATGAACAAAAAAAGGGTTCTTTAGTCACAACCCCAATTACTATCCTGTCTGGTACCCAGAAGATGTCATTTATAACCATGATGTTCCACAGTAATTATTAACAAAGAACCACGATGGCTCTATTTAGCTCCCAGGGCTCATTTGCATGGTAATTATCATTAGCATCACAGAGAAACAAGTCATGGAAGTGAAAAATAACCTCCTATCTTCATTTTCTCATGTTTTTATTCAGATCACTTCCATCACAGTTTTCTTTAAGTTTTCATCTCCGTTGTTTAACCTTAAAGGTCATGCTTTTCTGGTTATTACCTGTCCCTTTGTGTGTTATGTAGCTTTTTCTGCATGTAAACGGTCTGCAGAGTCACAAACCCTCAAAGTACACCCTGTAGCGAGTAAAACTCTAACACAGAAAATATATGCTGCCCCAGAACGCCTCGTTGGAGATTTTTATTTTTCCATTTTTTTCTTCCTGAGTATAGTGACGTAACGATACCCAGGTCTAACCAATCTGTGGAGCTCCTCACACACACACACACACACACACACACACACACACACACACACACACACACACACACACACACACACACACACACACACACACACACACACATTCACTCAGCAGGAGCTCCAACAAGGCATATAGGACAGAGAGTGAATACACATACTATACAGAGATGCTGTATGAGAAACCAATGTGATTTTGGAACATTGAACAATATAAATCTATTCTAGTAGACCTCAACAATGGAATTATGATCAGTAGAAATGGCCATGACATGGGACCTTTAAAGATCACAAACCTCTAGTCTAATAGAAACAATATTGTAATGTTTAAAGTTACTCCAATAGATCTGATTTCACATTAGCACAGTATAGAACATTATTTATCCATTGAGCAACAAAGCTTTGAAGAGCAACCTTAATTGTTATAAAGACAAGTGTTTAGCTGAGGGAATGTGAAATGCTTTGTTGACATTTCACATAGGAAACAAGGTATAATTTATTCCAAGTAGGATTTTATTCGGTTAATATTTCCATTCCTCTTTCTATGAGATGACGAAATCCCATAATATCACCCTGGCACCTACAATTAGTCATTTTTTTATGTAAAATTGAAAGGTCCGTCTGAAAATGGTTCTCTTTCGCCACAAGATGGCGACAGATTACTGTTTAGGAGCCATTTCACACAATGTGCATTGTTCAGATAACATGTACTTCTCAAAATGTGAACCATGTGTTAGATTGAACATAATTCCTTGATTGATCCATTATACTGTATATTTTAAACCACTGCATATTAATATTCCTAAATTTAGATACACATGTTTTTAAATGCATTATTTAAACAAATTACAATTTTGTAATTAAAATAGGACATGATCTTACTAATGAGGTTAGTTACCATTATGAAATCTACTTTTACAAGGTAAAGTCAAATCCCAGATGATAAACCCAACATAGCATTACAGTACAACATATGTACAAGGTGGATGATGGCGATTTGTTAATACTATATTTTTGGTTGTCTTTTGTTTTTATTTTTTCATGTTGGAATGAATGTGTTATTTACTTTTTATTCTAGATAGATTTAAAATTGCGAGTCTCCTTAACACTGGTACTGGTGAGTGATGACGTAATGTTACATTTCCAACCTTTTCTTGCTGAGACTGTGGTATATTGTTGAATTACCATAAAAGTTCTCTAAAAAGCTACACAGCTCCTTTCTCAAGACGTTTGTTTCTGATGTAGCCCTATCATATGTAGTTTGCCTGTATGGGCATGTGATGCTGTTAGTGCGTACATGAAAATGTATTTGTCAGAAAATAGCTTTATTCTACTGAAACAGAAAAATCTCCATCGTTGAATGTCCAACAGATTTACTTTGACATGAAACAGCCTGTGTCTGCCTGAGCCTCAGACACCAGCAGGTGTGAGGTTTCCAGTCCGTGCACTCAACCCAACAAGCAGTAATGTCGAACAAATGTAACCTTTCAGCCTCTCCTGTGCTGCGATGAGATGTTTTTGGCTCTCTGTAGGATTCCTGGATGGCTCTCTCTGACTCCGCTTTGACATCCGCCCATCTATTACCATGTCCAGGGTTAGAAGGCCACCAAATGTTATCCTCAGGGTGTGGGAGAAATGTTTCGGATGTGAGATGGATGCTCTGATCGACTGTCAGGGTAGATATTTGTCCTACAGGTGGTCCTCTTTAAGTTCAAGCACAGTTAAACCGTAAATAGGCGATATTTATCAAATATATCGAATTGCCTCAATATTGATGGTGTGACAATACTGTAAGGTTGACATGTACTTTCACAAAATAACAAAAAATGATATTTTTGATAAATAATCATTAGTTATGTGGATATAAATGCTAAGTGGGTAAAGGCAAATGATAGAACAGCTAGAACAGTTGCTAAGTTCACTTACATCAAATATAGCTTTTAAACTCAGGAAAAGACACTTATGGGATATTAACACAAATGTACAAGAAATCGTAGATGAGACTTTCTAGTCTCAAATCACAATATCAATATAATTAATATCCTGCCCAGCGATATATTCAGTTTATATAACGCAGTCATTTATTTCAGTATCTTTACAACTTAATTTTCAAAATGGCTTGTTTTTTAATTAATCTGTCAGTTGCTGGTGCAATTACCTTCTCTAAATAAAGTGCCAGGTGACATGTAAGTTCAGCAATGAAAAAATAAATGCAGCCCCGTTTATTAAGTGCTTCTCGATGCCACTCCAGTATTAGTCATGGCTTGCTGGCCAGGGTTGGGACTGCTGCTGGGAAATGGAGTTTAAATATAGCGCAGGGCAGAAGCTGTTAAGTGGCCCCGCTGCAGCAGCTCTGTAGATGCATATGAACGCTGTTTAGCACCACTTTGGTTCTGAAGAACATGAATTTAAATGTGCCAAGTGACAACCGCAGTGACTTCATGCCAGACATCCTCCAACTCGCCCATAGCCTTTCCCTCTGCACTCCTGGGTGTGCTAATCACCTCCGTCGAATAGGGCCATGAGATCACAATCATATGTTCTTGTTGTAAAAGACCACTGTGAATGAAAAGAGCTGCAGGTGTGATGTTGTGTTAGTGACATTAAATGTGTTCACTTGTCACCTCCTTGACTTTGTGCGCTTTTCCAAACTGGATTATTGGCTGATGAGATCTCATTGTAACGAGTTTTATTTGCTTTCATGTGTAATTCAATTTTTTTCTGAGCTCTTGTTTCAATGTTATTTTTATTAAATGCACTGCTCAGTGTGCCTGATATTTATTAGTTTCAGCACTGCGGGCATGGCATGGTGGCACGTCTGTTTTTGCTTTTAGTCAATGATACGTCTTTCATGGGCCTGGGAGTCGTACTGACATGTTCTATTGTAGTATCAGGCGCTGCAGTGGGTTGCAGACATACAGGCAGACATGGAATCAAACTTTAATATCAGCACAGTGGAAATGTTCAGTATTGAAAATATTAGTTTAGACTTTTAGTTGTGCGGTTTAACAAGGGGGCAATGCATTATTAAAGTGTTACCTTCTCGGGGAAAAATAGTGCTTTTATCGACATGGGCTCAGCGGCCTTGCTGATGTCATCATCACCCTGTGTGTGTGTGTGTGTGTGTACAATGAGGCAGACTCTTCCCGTGTGGGCATCAGGGGACAAAGTAGGCTTTATGCGGTGTGCCGAGCTCCAAGGCAGAAACATTGTTGAGCAGTAAAACATTCTGTAACTAAAACCACATGTTCCAGAGTGGAGGACAGACAAACACAGGCAACCTCTGCAGCTCCATCGGGAGTCAGTGCCCTATCATCGGGGGCTCAGAGTTTTCCTATTTGACTCCAATGCAACACCCTCGTCCAACATTCTGCATTTTATATGTATCAGGAAACTCAAATCAAGAACAGATTGTCCCTGGCAAACCTTCCGTGGGATGATGCAGATAGTCGAGGGAAGAGAACAAAGACAGTTTGGTTTGACACAGCTTTAGAAAAACTGTCTATTGTTTTATATACATATGTTCGTACATTTCTCCAATAGCCGTTTGTTGAAATGTTCAACCTACAGTACATATCTGTGAGGACCTACCAGTATACAAATGTGTCTCCTTGCTAACAGCTGTTGGCACACAGAAACGTACAGAAAATGCCAAACGTAACTGCCAATCACCTTATGGAATAACTGCATCCTAATGTAAATATAGAAAAATATCAACAAAGTCGAACAACTATATTTATGTTTTTTATTTTTTTAAATAAGTAAAAGTAGGACAGGGTGCAAATAGTTCTGGATAGAAAATTGTATGATACGTTAATTGACCATTTTGCTTTATCTACATGAGGTAAATGTTTACAGCATGCTTACGTTTTATTTGTCAGTGGTGATTAGAAAAAATCAATACAAAATAATCCTTCTAAAACTCGCAAAATGTTTCCTTTCCATAGCCTCTTGCATCTTTAGTCCTTCTTTTTTATTCCCTGAATAACTTCAGTGGATAACTGTTACCAGAGCTACTGTTTGTGCTTAATGGTGGCTACTTAAATGATTGGAAAATGTGTCAGTTGTGATGTTTTCCTTCATAAAAAGTGATGTGCAAGCTGGGGCTGTTGATTCACTTCTGTTGTTCGGCGCTGTTTCCATTCTTCTCTCGGCCCAATAAAGTTTTACAGTTCCCTCACAGAGCTCTTACTGAATGTGCACTGTGGTAATTAGCAAGTTGGTGGTTCATTTTCAATTGATTCCCTACCCTTCTCAGATCATTAGGTGTTCTGTCTTGAAATACTTGAAACCACTGCTGCCTCTCTAGGAGGTCAGCCATAATTAAAGGGACAGTGTGCCACATTATCCATGCATGGAGTCAAGACGGTAACATAATTTAGATCAGGCAGCCCCTCAGGTTAGGACTGAACCCTTGACCCGGACCCAGTGCCCCCATTTCTGTCTTCCTCATATGCTCGCTCATACCTTCTTTACATGGCTTAGCTGCATGCCTTTACACCTATACCGGTACAAGGACCAAACAGTGTCCCATTTTGTTGCTGCTTTTGACTCTATTTGTTTATCTGCTTTACTCTCTAAATATTTCTTCTCAGCTGAGATTAAGGAAGTAGAAAAGATGGAGCTGGTGTTTCCATGCAGTTCATTTCTTTTACTATTGTTTTTATTGCTTTGTCATTTTAGTGTATGTTTTCGTCAAAGGCTTGAGGTGGAAAGAGAGTTTAAAGGTTTCTAATCAACAAATAGTTATGAATTTAGGCCGTGTCGATTAGAAAAACTCTTAAAAGAACTACAAATATTTTCTCTCAAAACGCCCTTGAACTTTTGCAGTGAGGGGGCCAGCGTAATGAAATTGTGATTAATATGTGTCTTTAAGTGCTTCAGCTAAGACCGGTAATGGTTTCTTTTGAAGGTCTGGCGCTGTGTGTCAGGGGCCATGTTTGTGTTATTGCAGATCCTCTGAGAGCCCATTGTTTGGAGACCTCACAGGTTCCTCCTAATCTAATTGGCCATGGATGTCCTGGCTCAGGACCTTTCTCCATGCTTTAGGGATTGACAGAGTTGATCATGGCTTGAAAAGTCACTTGTCCAAATACAGCCTTGTTTAATTACAGGAGGGGGGGATGCATGCGTATCACCGCACACAGCCCCCCCAAGCCCAATAAATGCCGGTCTAACTCCTTTCAGACTAGATATTCAACTCCACCTCGGAAAGAAATCTCTATCCAAATAGGAACTGGATTTGAGTCTCCTCTCCTCCTCACCCTAAAGCCCTTAAGCACCCTCCACTTCTCCTCTGTTCACCTTCACTCTGCCAGTGACATACCTCCCAGTGGTTCTCTATCCAGTATAAACACAAGGAGATCCTCCCATGCTATTACTTACACCGCACTTCCCTGATCCTCACCCCCGCACCCTCCCATCCCCAGCCAATCCCTGACCACCTCATCCTCCACCTCTATATTCAGAATTGCCAATCCCAATCTAATTTATGGAATATTTTGGAGGTAACCGTATACAGCGGCAGGGGAGATAACATCTCCAGGCCCCTGTGAAGGACAGGAACTCGGCAGTGTGTGCTTAATAACATAAACTGCTGAAAAAGGGCCCGGGCCGGTGCATTGGCAGAGGAGCAGGCCGGTGAGACGCACAGAGAGAGAGAGAGAGAGCACAGAGAGGGGACCCAGTGTTCTGGGGTGGGGTGGGGGGTAATTGAGACCATGTGAGCCTCCCCCAGTGGAGGGATTAGAGAAGAAACGGAACTCTCTCAGCCCCAAGATGGCTTTCAATTAGATGCGCCCAGAGCAAGGGTACGTGGGAGACAGGGAGGGTGAGAGACCAGCGTCGCCCAAAACGTCTGGGCGCACGAGGGAGGAAAGGTGAAAGAGAAGTTAGGGTCGTGTTCCAACCCCCTCCTCTTCTTCCTGAGTGTCAGAGCCATGGTCTGGGCTGTCCGGTTCATGTCTGTGTGTCGCAGTGCAGCAGATCATAAGGGCTAACACATAATGACAGCATCACTACCAGCTTACTTATTTTTGTATTTAGTCTCTTTCAACAAGCATTCGTCAAGGGAACGCAGACTAAGCTTGCTCTCTCTTTCCAGTGATGCTCTGCCATCAAATGCATATTCTGACCTTGGACTTTACCATGACAACCAAAGTCTGTCTTCTTCGGCTGTGGCTCTGGATGCGCTGATCCAAATGTTTCCACCCTGATACCTTAAACTGGTCTTTGGGTATCGGCTAGCACCCGTTGCTTTCCTAACTTTTTAAATCACATTGTAACTAATAAAACATAGATATAACATTACAGAATTTGAATGTTTTATTTAAAAGTAATGTATTTTCACCAGCAACTAAAAAGAAATACCAGGAATAACATTTCTAGTACAAACCTTTTACTGTAAATGCAGCAACACATGGGTCACAACTTAAAAAGGAATTAAAATGTCAGTAAAAAACGAAATTACATTAAACAAAAACAAAATGTTAACGTTAAAATCCACTCCTTGAAAGATATCGTAAACAGTCACGGATATTTCTCCAGCTGACATGTTTTGTTATTTGCTTTCGTAGTAGTCTTCCTGCTTGCTGCTGACACGTGATATAGTACTGTGTGTTATCTGCCGTAATCATAGAATAGAAAAAGTATCAGCTCCATTGTAACCGATAACTGATCCAGCTATTTCAGTCAGTATCTGCAAAGTACCATTATTGGATCATCGCATCTTTAGCTGTGACCGCTTGGCTAAGCTCCCCTTGGTTAATTGTGGGTTAAAGTGCCTTGCTCAAGAGCAGCTTGTAGTTCACAAACCCACACCTCTAACCCCTTTCATTAAATAAACATGCATTTTTTTTGCAATCCACACATATACAAATATTTAACCTTTATATGCTGTACATAGTCGTTAGCATAAATTGTTCTACAGTATGTGCATTTTTGTTTGTTAACGCAGTGTGATTCCAAATCAATTAATTGTGACTTACGTAAACATAAGGCTCTGTCTGAATGGTAATTATTTTCAATGTGCTTTGTATGTGTTTGTGTGATCAGTTATAATCGGGGTGGGCACATTCACACTGGACCAGGTTTTCCATGCCAGTCTTATCAAGTCTCACATACTGAATACCTAAGACAGCACAGTTGTTACTCGTCTAGGTAACTGGAACTTTTCAGCCATCACATCTCGTGTTTGTGACAACTGCACACGCATAATGTTTAACTCCAGTGTGTTCATAATGCCTGACGACCATGAGCTGGGCCTCACAACATTACAGCTGTCATACAGTACATCAGTATTGACGGCTCAACCTTCATACCTTGTCTGTCTGAGGTTTGCCCAGTTCCCGTGCTGACTGTCTCACAAACAGAGCACCTGGCATTTTCTGTATTTATCGACTTTCACAATGTATTACCAAACTGAGAAGGTCAAATTAAAAAGGTCATGCATGGAAAAAGTGAAATAAATTAGTCATGATATCTGTCTAAATGTTAAATATTTAGGGCAGTTGGAACAATTCAGCAGGTCACAACACAAGATAATTCAAGTGGAGAGCTTGAGACCACGTGCTGTGGTGCGGGAAAAACTCCTCACGGTATAGAGGAAGTTCTTCTATAATATATGCTGAGTGACTTGCAGCAAAGCACAAGGTTTGTTTCTAATCAGATTGCTTTTAGTTTTGATTTTCTTTAGGTTTAATTGAACTGGTAACCACTGGTGAAATGTTGCAAAAATCTTGTAAACGAATACCACAAATATGCAAAATTGCACTTGAAATCAGATATTCTGAACAGTCCAAAGTTAACTGAGGAGTGTCAGTCCCCCACAGATGTTTTAAGTGGAGTCTCACAAGGCATCACTTCATTCCCCGTCATGCAGAGTACCGGCCTTTTGTATGAAATGCCACATCAGCCCCTCCTGTGTTTAGGTTTTTGTTGGCACAGCCATCCAAAAGCCCTGATTGTTGAGATTCTGCTGTTTATTTTCACAGTCCCTTAATGTTTTACAGAAAACCCCTCACCGTAAAAGACTGACAGTCCCAAATCTCTATGTTATGCTTTCAGCATCATTTAACTTAAACTGAAGGCTTTATATGCATGCAGTTTCATTCCTGCAGTCTGCTCCTGTCTACTTTAACAGCAGACTCCTATGGGCATTTGTATATTGTTTTCCAAAGGTCATAAACCCTTCACTATGCCTGACGAAGTGTTGCTACATTAAGGGGCTTGGATATTTAACCACCAATTGTGAATGGAGCCACTGCTCTAAAGTGTTATTGACTGCTGCATTTTGATTTTGGTCTTGAGCTGCTGCTTTGATGACTTTCAAAACTTGAATATACTGTAAGGCTCACAGCTTTAATTTGATCAAATCACCATTTCTTAAAAACTCCTTTTATATATTGGTTTACAAGTCAAGGCATGTTAAGAACTTAGCTGGACATTTACTGGGGTATTTTACTGTAGGTAGTCCAGTCAATGCTGACCAATTTTAAGATTGAAAGGCTAATGAACATTTGAACATGCCCTGCATATGTAAAAAGTGGGTACATCATCATTAATCTGTCTGAATGAGTGCCTTTCTTTCAAAAGAAAAATGGATGGATGTTGGACATCCACCCCGAGCCCGTCAGCACACAAAATATAAAGAACAGTTAAATAATTTAAAATAATCATTGGAATATTCTGAATTGCGTATAGCTGAATCTTAATTCTTTAGTTTGCTTTCTAAAAAAACTTCACTGGCCTTAGAGACAAAGAAAAAACAGAAAAGAACCAAAGAACTCCACCATCCGAACATACAGTATGTGGACTGTTTTAATTTTTTAAACGTTATGTGTAGAGTTTTTATAACTCGTGCTATTTCTGATCTAAAAGGACACACTGCAGAGCTCTAAGTGTACTGGGTTAAAGGGCAGAGTCATTGTCAGCCACTATGAAGTAATTATGTGTTTGTGTTTATAGCATGTTGACTTCCCACTCTGTCTCGCTCCTGCACTCCATCTTTCTGCCTAGCTCCCCCCCTCCCCCCCTCCTCTCCCCCCTCCTCTCCCCTTCTCCCTCTCTGTTCTATGCACAAGTCGTCTCCCTCTGGGAAGAGGTGCCTGAGATGTTGGCTCGGCCATACATCTCTGTCAAAATCTCTATGAATAAATTAACCTTTTAAAGATTAGTCCACCCTAATACCTCAGGGTTTTTAAACAGAAGAGTGGAGCCCATCCCCCCCCCCCCACACCATCACACGCCAAGCCTCACCAACTTGGTGTTAATAGTGGAACGAGAACTTATAAAGGCGCAGACCTCATTTTTTACTCACTATAAACAACGATAGGCTAGAATTACCATTATTTTTAGACATGTTTTTACATTCTTCATGCAAATTAAGATTATTTCATTTTTAATAATGTTGGGTTTATTGTGTCCTGTCAACCCATTGGACTGTAGTGTATGGCAGGTGAATGCGATTTGAGGCTTACGTTTCCTTCCTTATATTTTCAGATCGTAATCTATTGTTAACTCTTAATCTTTCATTTTATTCAACACCTTAATCACATTGGGGCATTGCACCCGAATAATACTAACAATTGATTAAAGAGTTAATCTAGACATTAGCTAAATGTAAACAAGAATATGGGTTAATACAACTTAAATAATATTGAAACTAAAATAAAAGCTTAAAAATGTTGAAGCTCAAAGCAGCTCAGCAACAAATAAAAGATGTTCAGAATAGGCAGTTTAGGAAACATAAGTAATACTCGCATTTATTTTTATTTCTATATTTTTTAGGTAGATTGTGTCTGATTTCGTCTCGACAAGTTACATTTTATTTTAACTCGTTGACATGGCAAACTTAATTTTGTGATGGCATAATAGTGTTAGAATATTTCCTGTCTCCCTGTTGTATGGTTATGCATTGTGAGTTAACCGTGCACATTTCTGGAAAGTATTGCTGATAAGATTTAAAATGGAAAAAGGATGCAAAGTTTCTGCCAGGGCATTAAGATGTTATTTCCAGCCATAATGTTTTAGGCTGGTTAGTGGAATAACATTTCAACATTACTGTACTTACACATTCCATTTACACCGTAGGAAGTACATGTTTGTAACATTTCAAAGCAGCAGTCCTTTGGCAGATAAAGATACTTGTGTTTGTTATTGAAAACGAGAAGAATCTGATTTTATAGACAATTTAAACCCTCTAGTTGCACAAGTTTAAATATGTTTCCTATAATCTGTTTCAACACCGCTCTGGGAGAATGTCCAGTAACTCTTGTTGTTCCTTTGCATAAAAACGTCTCCTTGAGTCCTGCAGTGAGATTTCGCCAAGAGCAGGGAGCAGTTGGATCAGACTCTTCCTGGCTTTTTTCAATGACTCGGTTTATTTAGATGGAGCACAGCACCTGGAGAGGCTCCAAGCACCCGAAGGCACTCAGACTGAATGACTCTGGCTGCCTCTGCAACATGCATGTTGATACCCCAATATTCTGCCTTTTTAAAGACTTCCTGAACTCAGTAAAGAAAACTGCTGAGAAGATTTTCACTTCATCCACTGCAGAACAAGACATTTGAAAAATTAAGTCTTGCTGAAAAGCATTTATTTTTTTAAAGAACCAAACATAACAGTGGTCTCTTGTTGGCAATTGGGCCAGACCTATCCACCTTGGTTTTTCAAACAAATCAGTATAATTATGAAGAACAGGTTTTAGGTTGAAATTCCTTGAAAAATAAACCATTCTTGACTGAGAGAATATGACATGTATTGGCTATGTCACTGGTTTTATGTTTCACTCTCAGTGCAGGCAGAGGCGTCTCCTGGACTTCCTGAACTCTAGCTTGTGCCAACTCATGTACTGGGGAACTGACTGGATCCCCTCCTTTTTCATTTCGGGTGGGGAGGGGGGTGATCAGTGAGGGAGAGGGGAAGAGTTTCTCCATTTCACCAGTCCTTCTGGTCCTCAGTCTCCCCTGTTCGACCTCATCACTCAATCTTCGTTTAGCCCCTGACATGTTTTAGCCAAGCACTCCTGGCCTAATTTATGTCTGTAAAGACAAGCTTGGCAAAGGGGAGCTTCCAGTAAAAGGCTAATGCCTAAGCCACTGACCCACACTGCGGCAAAGTGGCTAATTTAATTTCTTTTAGACGAGAGGAGGAAGCGGTAATGTCTCTACTACCACGCAGAGAAAAAAAATCTGCCATCTTGGAAAAGTTTGTGCTACACAGATGTTCTCCTAGACGTGTTCTTTGTTTCCTGCCGCATGCAGACTACTCGTGAGGAGAGTCAAGAGGGTCATGCTGACCTTTGCTGCAAATCTACAACGGTTGACAACATGTGGCTCCTTAATACACAAAACACATCCTCTTATAGTAGAAAGGCCAACACTGCAGAACACCGCCCAATTATCTTAGTCGGCCTCCAGACAAGTCGAGAGTGCCCTTGAGATTTATGGGCCGAATTCCCACGACTAATGGTAAAGTAGAAGTTATTAACTTTTCAAAGTAGGTCTGTCTCTCATACCCACGCACCCATGTCCCCCTTATTTTTGTCTGCACAAGCTTAATATAACTGCCTGTTTGCCAATGGCTACAGCTGCCTTACAGGGCACAGGATTTGGGTTTAATCACTGTGTTTTCTGATGCTGATGAGGGTTTTTTGATATATATATTCAGCATAGTCAATATCTTTTTAAACCAGTGCACTAGAGAACCAGAGATGGATTGATGCCTTTTATATCTGATATACATTAGTTAAAGGAAAGGCCTTATGGGAGTAGAGGCAGTTCCTGTTTTTCCTCAGTAGGGGGCTCCATAGATCACAGAATGCTTCTCACGTAGCCGAATAGCAAGGCCCATCTTTCGGTGGGCTGCCCTTCCCCTATGCTGCCAGACCCACAACAGCAGCAACAGTCCACATATGGAAATGCTTGATTTGATATAGGGTCATTTTACTTTGCAGAAATGAGTATATGCATGTTCTCCCCCTTTCTGCTACCCCGCCACCGCTACCACTGTAACCCGTGGAGTGTGAAATATGATCCAGGGTTACTACCCGTGCAGTTAAAAAAGAGCAAACCTCCTTATTAAATGATTATCTACTGCCACTAGGAGATTATGGATTATAACTTCCAGATATTTTGTCACCCTGAGAATCGTTACTTGACAACATGATAAGATTATATGTCTTATAAAGCCTGCAAAAAGGGCAATATTACACCTCAATTTCCCCCCTGGCAGTGTTTGAGATATTTCAGTGCAACATTTGAATAATGCTGGAAAAAAAATGACAAAAAAATATGATCCAAAATCTTTTCATAGGGAAGTCTTGGTTGTCTTTTTATTTAATTGAATTCTAATATTTTGGTTTATGATGAACAATAGGTAAATAATGTAAAATATGATACAATTAGGTACATTTCTTTCATTATTTATTCCCTGCATATTAATCATACTTTAAGGAGTAGTAGTCATTGTGTGTTCTATTCTACATGTATAATTGTTTTTGACTTGCATCATTAAATCCTGTTAAGCCCCAAGCCTGTTTTTCAGGTCTCAGGCTCGAAAATGACATTCCCAGAACAAATAACTATATCTTCACTTCTAAAAGGGGTAAATTGTGAGTTGGATGTAGAAAAGTCATAATCAATATAGATGTTTTTATTTTAAAGTAAATTCAGATTGAACGTAGTAAAAAAATGTATGTTTCCGTCCAAAACCCATTACTCATAGTGAAAACCACCCTTGAATGATGGGATGGTAGACTAAAAGCTTTAGGAATCCAAACTATAACATATAATAAGTACCCTGTATCAAGATTGATGCAAAACAAGTACAATTTGACCTTTTTAGAGAGGTTTAGAAAAAAAACCCCACCTCTGGGGTCATTTGGGTGGACTTGCCATATCTCTGGAACCGATCGGTCGATTTTGATGATTGACACCACTTTTGAACCGTTGGAGCCAATAGAATTGAGAGGGGGTTCCTAAATCCATCTAAACATTACCATTGGTGAATAGAGTGATGCGCAGCCAGAATGCCCAAAACTGGAAGCTGGGTTACAGCTCTATATGAAAACTATTCTTATTGACATAAATGTTAGGATGGATTATCAGTAATCATTTCAAAGTGATACAGAGACATTGGATTAACCTTCAGCAGCGTTTATATGCGTTTTAATGCCCTTGAACACAACTTTTGATCAGAAAACAGCAAAGGTAGACGTATTTGCCGTTTTGGCACCGTGAAGTTGTGTGTTGTCTTTGCTTGCCTTCGCTGTCCTGAGTTTTCGCACAGTGATGATCCTCATACCATTGGAATCTGTGGAATCTCAGCTTTCATATGATATCTTGTTTGTGCAGATCCGATGAAGTATAAAATATTGCTACCGTGAGTTATGTGCTAAGTGCGTTAGCACTCTTTCGCTTAGTGCTAATTCAGACGCTTGGCGTTAAGAGTTGTGTTTTTTTTCGGTAAAAATGGTTCATATCGTCAGTTAGCTGAGTCTCTTCCCGTTAAGTGGGTATGACACACTAATAGGTTTTTAAATGTTAAGAAGCCCTGAGACACAGTTTCGTGAACATTTCAGGAAAGGCGGGGCTTAAGACCTTGTATTAAGGCTCAGTTCTTTATGATTTTTTACTTAAGTTCAACCTTTCTACATATCTTAACTACACTTTGTATTCACAGCACATAAGCAGTGCAGCTATAGTTCCCTATTGCCAAGTCTTTATGTTTCAGAAATTGTTAGCTTTCTCCAGGCAGTATTTTTTTTAGTAGAAATGCTGCAAGCTACACGGCAGTGACAGACTGCTAGAGGACTGATGCGATTAGTGTTCTCAGCCTGTAAGCACAGGGCTGCAAGTAAAATGTGTGTTTGGGAGGACTCCAGGTCTCAGAGTACAGCACAGCACAGCCGCCAGCCAAGTCTGCTGAAGTCCAGAGGAGAAAGCAAGAAGTACAATGTTATGATGTAAGCCATCAAACCTCCAAAATAACAGTGCCAGTTGTGATTTCCTGAGATTTCCCAGAATTTTCTTTTTTCAAGCCGCTGGTAGTAAACGTCATTGCATCGTCAGGAACATTGTGTTTTCCCCCCTTTTTTGAGGCTTTTAGCTGTAGTGAGTGGAAAAAGGGTCCCTGCTCCAAGTGGTGAAATAACTGCAGTCTTTTCAGCTTCTGTGTACAGCCCGCCCGCCAAGATGTAAGCAAGGGGCCAGACAACAAAACAAAACAACAGAACAGAAAGCAGGCTCTCACACTGGATGGCTGATGCAGAGACCGAGTAAACACAGTGTTCTTTTACTAAACTGATATTACCAGAGGGCCCTTTGTTTCAGTTCACAGAAAGATAGGTGATGATTATGAATTTGTTCTAATATCATGTACACTGTTTTGTCACCGAAGCATTTTCTCTGTGCCAGCATTGATCCTGAATGCTCCGCACAAAAAGGATTTTCACTCCTGAGATGTCATGGGGAAAGCGCACAGAACATCTATCTGTTTTACAAAGAGAACCAGAGTTCCTCCTAACTGAACAAATGGACCTGTCTTACACGAAAGGTGGACAAAGGTATTCTCGCTCTCAACAGTCACGCCGCTGCCGCCCGGCCCCGGCTGCTGCCTAAAGACCAGCAAAACTGTTCAAATGTTTCCTCGCCCCAGAGTCTGGGCTAGTTCCCCTTAATCTCGCACTAGTTGAGACCTCGAGAGTCTGTCACCTTTCCTGTCACGCTCGGCTGCCTGCAGCCCATTGGCCGGCAGCAGATTTATTTCTCCCTGTCAGGGCCAATAGCGTGGCGATGTGGCTCAGCCCACTGTTTAGTTACAGTGACAAACATGCTGATTAGAGAGGCCCGGATGATGGATGGCTCCTTGCTGGAGAGCGGCCCGAGTTTTTAGCGGGTCATAATGGGCCTGACACTGCACAGCCCCTCTCTCTCTCTTTCTCCCTTTCTTTCTGTCCTCTCCTGCCGGATAGACCCCTCCCCCCAAAGGTCAAACTCAAAAGGTCAGGAGTTAACGGGCCAGCCTTTGCGCACTGCCGCCAAATCAAAATGACCCTGTTTGGAGTCATATTTGTAGACACTCCATCATCATCATGGCAGCTGCGACACCTCTATTCCCTTCTTCCCCATGGCCTTTTCTACTGTGACCACAAGCTCCCACATGGGTAAATAGCAGGGTACACAACCCTGTTGGCTTATTTAAACTGCTGAGCCTTCTGACTCCTTTATGTGCTGCAGAGACGCTCATGTGAACACAGACACACAAACGCCCGCTCCCTCCTTTAATGCGGGTATTTTTATAGTGTTGTATTGAATTTATTTTTACCAATTGGATTGAGGTTGCAGAGTGTATCGGGGAGTGTTTCTCATTCAGTCATGCTTGAGAGACTGTTTTTTCTGGAAATATAGGTCTACCACTTAATCCATTCGGAGGTGTGCAGCACTCAGACCTCTGCTGGAAGCCTGTGTCACTAAGACCTCAGGGAGGATTTCACCAAAGAATACTTCAGCTGACCTTGACATTGTGTGTTTTCAC
This sequence comes from Gymnodraco acuticeps, assembly GCF_902827175.1. Lineage (NCBI taxonomy): Eukaryota > Metazoa > Chordata > Actinopteri > Perciformes > Bathydraconidae > Gymnodraco > Gymnodraco acuticeps. Next base: position 6,299,256 of record NW_022992351.1, read on the forward strand.
TCTCTCCTTCCTGGGTCACACTTGATATATGTAAACATAAATACAAAGGCAAAATCTGAAGTTGTGTTCATTTAACATTTGCTGTTAAACAGTCAAGACCCTTTTGTTCTCAAAGCAGCCACTTCAGTAAGACGTAATGCGAGACAGCAAGTTGGTTTGTAGAAGATTTTCTGCAAAGCTTTGAATTCGAAGAGCCAGATATTTACCCGACGAGTGATTTTAAATATGCGGCCAGTCAAATCCAAAGAGATGGTTCTGGCTTAACACCGTGGAGTCCAGGTCCTAGGGGCCACTTTTCCCCTGAACATCAGGATGTTGTGCCCCGAGGCACAGCGAGTGTATGAATGCGTATGTGTGTGTGAGAGGAGCTGGGAAAGTGCAAGACAGCACCTCATTTGTATTCTTTTGGAAACAGATGCTCGGCTGCATTAACGACTTCTAACTAAAACATTCATAAAGTGTTATTGGATTTTTAGCAGTGGGGTTAAGAAGTGTGACCTTGAGGTCTGAAGGTGGCCTGCTCTTCTCCCTCGTTCCCTCCCTCCTGGCATCCTCCCCTTTCCTCTTTCTCTCTGTTTGGACGCTCCGGTGACATCACAGCGGCTCGGCTTCAAATTGGATGCAGAGAGTGAGAAGTTCAGCAGTAGCCCTGGGCAGTGAATATTTTTCCATTTATTTAGGGGGGGGTGGAGTAGAGCAATGGGGGTAGCAGGACATGCAGACAAAAAGGGGCAGAATACATTACAGGTTAAGTAATAAGTAATCAAAAAAGTACACTCTGTGTGTATGCATACTCCACTCAATCTCATGGTTAAGTGAGCCATAGCTGTGCTCGCGTAGAATCCCCTTTGGACACCTGGCCGAGAGCATATGAGACGGGCAGACAAAGTTAAAGGGGCATCAATGGTTGGTACCTTGTTTCATCATGGTATGTAGTGAAAGCGTTACATTTGCCAAGCTGATTAATGTATTAAATCCTGGCACTTCTTTAATTGCCATATTAAAATATGGTGAGCCTGCTCCTAATTTTTATTTTTAGCAACTACATGTACAAAATATATAATTAAACTCAAATAATTTGGTTGATAAAAATGGTTACGACAGCCCAATTTGGTATCGTAAACCTCAAACCATGACTTGTGTTGAGCATTCAGAAAATCAGCCATACATTTTTTTAATGTGCCGTTGGCTTTATTTGAGTTGACTATGATGTAAATCCGTTGTTTTTGAGATACAGATGAATTATTTTCTAGTAATTGTGCTGTTGGTTTAGAGTTGTAATGTACTGCAAATCCTGATGTAACCCGTACATGACTGAGTTAGTCTCAGTAACAATGGCGTTGCTGTTAATTGTGTGTATCTTTGCTGTAAATCCTAATGAGATACAGGTGAATAAAGCCTGTCCAGAATTAACATTTGAAAGGTTCACTTAATCTTAAAAATGTATTATTCTGGATGTTTGTTTTTTTAAGTTAGTATCTTTCTTCCTTTATCATAATGACAGCAATAAAATGTCTTCATAAAAATACCATAATATGTTTTTTAAGGCTAGTGATGCTTATTATTCTCAACCTCTTCTGTTGCATTGTGGCCAGTGTGAATCTAAGGCACCCTCACCTTTCTCCCACTACAGTTAACAGAACAGTATGAGTCACCTCATTCCTTAGCCTGTCCCTCTGCTGATTGAATCTGTCTATGTGCACGTGTGTGCACATGTGGTTTGTGCGGCCACTCATGCATGTGTATAAATGGTTGAGACTGAGGCCCGCAGAGAAATCCAGGAAATCCTAGGCTCTGGTCCCATTCCTTGAAAAGAGATGTGTGTACTGTGCACTTCTTGTGTTGGTGGCTTTTAGTCTGGGCCTTGAGGAAAGACCCTACAGAGAGAAGCTCATACTCAAACAGTCAATGCACAATGTATATCACATTACACAGCTTACGCTCTCTGAGCCCACCTCACACTGGTGTAGCAGTTGTGTGGATCTAATCAACAGATCATTCTTGACATTATCGCTACACCTTCAAAATGAATTGCAGTTGCATCGAATAAAGAAAGTTGTGGATTGACTTGGACTGGCACCTATGATCCGTTCTTACTCGACCCCATTTCACAAGCTTTCCACAATAATATCTGGGTGAAATTGATTGGTCATTGGATTGGTAAATCAGTCAGAAGGGCTGGGCCCCTCGTAACACAGCAAGTGTAATCTAGTGAGAGAGAAAGTGCTAAGCCACCATGAAATAGAGGTTAGGGTTTGATGCCAGGCCCAGTTTGTCTTGTCACCCTGCCAAACCATCTGTATAGAGCAGAGGGAAAGTCAAATCTGAATTTAGCTCGATTTTTATCCATCTTTAACTAAACGGACCAACCAGCGAAGCCACCTAGCAGAGGGACCCCACAGCCTGAGCTGAAATCTGTAACAATGAAAATGAATCTGTTTCAGTGAGCATCCACTGCAAATATGAATGCTGTGGGGTTACCATGGAGACCAAATATTTTTGACATTACGTAGTTGTTGTGCTGTACTCTGCCTGGTGGGTTCTTGCTGGAATTAATCTGTTTTATGTTCCTAAAGAGATGTAGCCCGAAGACTGCTCATTAAACTGGCCACCCATGCAATAAACACATTAAATAAACCACAGATTAGAAAAGGCTGTCTTTTTTTTCTCAGCAGAGAAATGGTGCTGCCTTTGAGATGGATTTGATGGCTCTTAATAGTGTCTGCCTCTTTTTAATAATGCCCAATCTACAATGCTAGACTGTGCTTTATTGGTCTGTTTAAGTCCAAGCACATAGCCATTAGCAGGGGCCAAAATGGCCCATAAAAGTTGGGCCAAGTCTGATTATGTGCCAGTCTTATAATATTAAGTATTTTGGAATGCGTCAATATTGCTTTATAGTTGATATCTTGCCTACGTCTTCACAGTAATGAACATAAAAAAGTCAATAACTGGTCGGTCAATGTTGAAAGACCTACACTCAAGATAGACCATACCCCTAATTTGTATTCTGTAATGGTCCAAGTTTCAACAAAGGGTGGGCATTCTTCACTGAGCTTTTCTTTTCAAGGTGGTGAACTTTAATTCACTTTAGAATTACATGCTTGGATGGGAAATGATTAGCATAATTGTACCATGTTCACATATGGCTCGTATCCACAGTGGAGCAGAACTGCATATCAAAGAGGACTGCATAATCGCCATAATTACAATTGAGGATGCAATTACTGAAAATATTGCCTTTTATTAGTGTTGGTTTTGTTTCGCACACTTACCAAAGCTGAACAAAGAAAAAAGTAAAGTGTACGTGTGTAATATTATACTTCTTTAACTGCTGGGCCTGGTGGCGTTAATTCTTAACCTCCACTGACAAAGCTTCCTTGGCCTCTTCTTCAAGGTTAATATCTTTAATAAAAGTTAATGTGTGGAAAAGCTAACACTCTCCTAGTCTGCCCCAACAGACTCAATTAGAATTCTCACTGGACCCAGTCTCTCCCTGTATAATGTTTTGGGTGACGTGTGCAGTAAATTGCTTTCTTATGCAACATTGTTCTGCAGACAGCTTTGTGCTTTTTTTGTCTGACCTGTTTTGATTCAAAACGTCATAACTGCAGTCTGTAGTTTTGGAAAAACAAAAACGACATTAAGATGTTATTTGTCCACACCTTCTCTCACCTTACCTCACCTCTGGGCAACCTTTTGTTCCAGCCAAATATTTCCATCGGTTCTTCTAAAGCCAATTTTTTTGCCTTGTCATTATAGCTCATTTCGGCACTGAAGCAGAACATTTAGAGGTTTCTCAGGTTTGCTAAATTGTGTGAATGTCCATGAAAACCTTTTTTCTCTTCCCCTTTATCCACTTTTATTCCTCCTTATTTGACGACTTTGACGTGAGATGGCACTACGCAATTTTTTTACACATTTAATTTACTTGGATGCCCTGAGGAGGAGGAGGATGATTAAGAGTGCGTATGCAGGCCTACGTGCAAAAACGTAATAAGTAATGTGTTCTTTTTGTGTGATAATATTTCATATATTGTGTGTATAGGTATACCAAGCTTATTTAATGTTCTGTGTATCAGTGTGTGTACAGACAGATGTGTACAAAGCGTAAAGGGAGCATACCTTGCGCACAGCCACAGTGAAGGCCCCGGGCCGTGTTTGCACTGGGTGACAATAACCCCTTTTATTCTGCTTCTGCCTTCACCAATGTTTTGATTTCTACTTAAAGTTTTATGTCAGTGCCCTCCCTCAAGGGTGCCATTACCTTGTATGCTAATAGAGCTATGCATATTCTATTACTGCTGTCAGGGCAAGATAAGGGACACATTCAGCAAAGGAGCACTTAGGGGCCAATGAACCCAGCGAGGGGTCCTGCTGCTCCTGCATTATCAGTCATCTTCACATCTGAATGGAGCTGGCTTATGGGCCTTCTCTTCTCTCTCCCTCTCTCTGCAGTAAGGACTGCCTTCCGTAATAATCAGTCACTGGGAAACCGCCCGATCCCTATCTCACACACACACAGGCACAGGCGGCCACGTGCGCGCACACATACACACATATTGAAACCATGCACAGCTGCAGGCTCAATCTAAACCGACCACAAAGAATGCAAGAGCAGGGCAATAACACTAACACTGTCACACGGAGACAAACATGTCTCATTTGGGGTCAGTTTGGATGGGGCTAAGTAGGTCTTTATTTTCAGACTGACTGAAGTCTTCTCTCCCGCATAATGGTAATGAAGCCATATGGTATGTGGAATTGGATTACTAACAAATGTTCCATACCACCGTCTTTCCCCTTACTTTTTCACAACCCCCCTCCGCTTTCACTCCATCTCTCCCGCTCTCTCTTTCTCTCTCCCCCCTCTCTCCCCTGTGTCGCTGTCCCCCAATAAAGCAGCCATTTCAAATTGGAACAGCATGTTGTCTAGGAGTGCGCACCTCATTTATAAGATTAAATTAAAAGCCAGCCATGCTCGGATGGCATTTTGCGATGATGAGGAGAAGGAGGGGAGGTTATGGGAGCGAGGACCGCGTTCAGCTGCACACAATCATCTTCCTGTCATATGATTTGCCGGTTCCTGGTGGTGACACTTTCTTCCTGTCACCTGCTATGATGTGTCAAATGCCACACCTAAGACCCTAAAGCTAATGCATCCAGGGTTATGAGCTCTTGCAGTCTCTTTTAGGTTTACCATGCTTTTGAAATGTTATGGAAGGCTTTTTTAACACGTGTTATAAAGTAGCCAAACATGGTTACAGGTTTGTGCCTTGTCACAGACACAATGAATGATACATCACACCCTGAGCTAAAAGGGCCCTGCAAATTATGCTCTATAAATTGAAGAAATCTCATTTTGTTCCCTACCTAAAAACAGATGAAGCTTTATTGAAAACGTGGAAGCGATTAGTTTAAGGGGCGTCTTTTAGTGTAATTCCCAAATGAAACGAGCAGACCCTGTATTTATGAAGCCCGTAGCACAAAGAAGGGAGCTCTTAATGAGGCAATTAAGCTGAGGGGACGCGAGACTTTGATCTAGAGCGCCGTGATTTTTACAAAAACATCGCACAGTGATAGATACTCATAACTCAGGGGCCTTAATTGTGCTTAATTTGTTTGGAATAGGAATGTGCTTTCAATTAGAGTGTGGATTTGGTCCCGTGTGTTTAAAGGAGGCTGTCAGGGAAAATTAAGAAGCAGTTTGGTTCCTCTCTGGTTACTGTTTTTTATCAGCAGATAGACCGATGAAGAGACCAAACAGAAGGTAGGGAGAGGTAATTAGGCAACACAAAGAGACCCATCAGAAGAGGCATGGATGGATGGATGGTTAAACGGGAAACTGTTGCATGTCCCTCCTCTATGTGTGCGTGTATGACTCAGCAATAAACAACTGTTCTTACACCAACACAAATAAATACTATCAACAATATGGCATCGTTTTTATTTTGATCAGGACAGTCTTGATGATGTTGCTTTAGGCAAATGGATATTGTTATATGAGATCAGGTAACAATCATTGTGTGTTTTTTTATTTTTAAGTATTATCTTTTGGCTTGTCACTTTTATATCGTAAAGACATATGATATCACAATGCAACATTATAAGAACATATTCATAGTAGTTTGCTGAAGGAGCATGTTTTTATCAACACTCGCCTAAATCTCGTATATCATACATGCACATACTCACTATGAGTTAATAAAATGGAACTATTCATTTATCAACATTTTAAAAACGGAAACATAGTGAAATAAAAAATAAAAGAAATCCAGGGAGATTATAAAAAATATCTATATTTTGTGATGTCAGAGATCCTCCCTGAGATAAAAATGTGCCATACAGTTGGTGTTTTTTGTATGATTTATGAACAGATATCGCTAGCATATTGATCATATCTATTATGGATAAGTGGAGGAGCAGTGTATCATCTTATCATTTCCTTAATATCCTTAGTGAAACATGTCTTATTCCTTTTATCTTGCATTATGCTGTTACTAATAAAGGACCTTGAACTAAGGTTCATATGTTGCTTCTTAGTGACAGGCAGCCTATTTCCAACAAGTGTCTGCTAGTTAAGGAGATGATCGGGGATTCTCTTGTTGATGTATTTCTCTTGACCTGCCTGAGTGGTGTGTGTGCACTTCTCTGTGTGTGTCTGGATGAGACCGTAAAAGATGGAGAGAGAAGAAGACGAGAGTCTGTACTGACAGGCCGATGGTCTCTCTCGTCGTCTCCCGAGGTCGTCCACTTCACACCCCATTACACCCGCCTCTTCTCATCAGCTTGTTGTCTGTCATTCACTGCGCTCCAACATCCACTCCCTCTTCTCCGTCTCCCGCTCTTTCTCTCATCCCTCCATGATTGTCTGCTTTGTTGGCTGCATGTCAAGTGTCAGGTGCAATCCCCACTGACGGGTCCGCTGTGGCGTGTGCGTGGGTGTAAAACCAGTAAAGTGATGTCCCCCGCTCGCTCGCTCCCTCTCCCCCCTCTCTTCTCTGTCTTGTTGCTGTCTGCAGTGGTAAAGCTCATGCTTGTTTAGAGGCCAGGAGCCCCTCAGCGGTCTCCAAGGAGCTGTTAGGGTGAAATCCCCCAGCAAAGATACTTGGCAGCTATTTACAGCCACTGGGGACAGAACCTCTCCTGATCCCTCTGTTGTAGCAGGCTGTGTCTCACAAGACAGTCGTGTGTTGAAGGCTCCTTTATTTTTTGATCAGATTGACAGTCCGAGTCCTTACTACTGCTACAGTGACTACAGTACTTGTTATTCTAGGGTTTATGGTTATAAGTGTTATATGTCAGATTACCTTCAAAACACAATAACATGTATGATACTGACTGTACAGTTATGATAAAGTTAAAGTACACCACATAGAAAACTGAAATAGCATACAAAGTTAGTTGAAGGCACTCAACAATTATAAAATATGAGCAAAATCAAAGCAGTTGAGACCAGTCTATCCTAGCACCACACACCCTGGACACTTCACCACAATGTAACTCAGTTAAACTCAACGCTTATCATTTACATCACAGGTACAGGAGACATTATAATTTATACGTTTATTTTCACAGAGTGGTACTCCTTATGACAAATACAAAATATGTACAATTGATTGAATGTCTCTTTTATTATTGCTAAATCAGGAAATAACATGCGCCATCACTACTCATTACTTAATATGGCTCTGTAAACACACATTTGTGTATCACACTATCCTATCAATCCTAAAATCTAAGCCTAAAAATATCTCTACTTTAACGAACCGGTACCCATTACAGTGCCTTAACTCAATTAGCTGCACCTGTAGCATGCTGCCTCCAGCTCGTAGTGCTGATGCCAGCCAACAGAGGAGTCAGGTTTTCATGATACACATGCTGACTATAGGCCCCGCCCTTCATCTGTTCAGGTAGTCAGCAAGAGTCAACGTTAGCTCTAACTAATGTCTCACATCACAACTCAAGCCTGACCATTGATGGATGTTTGAAGCTGATAACATTAATACTTGAGTGTGAAACATTTGCCAACAATTAAATGGCCATATTTTTACATAAACACATCAAATTACCATTTAATAACGACCAATTACACTATTCTTTTTGACTACCTACATTTGTTGTGACCTACATATATTCTTAACGAGAAACATTTAAGTAATACAATCACTTGTTACACATTGGCTGACATATTATCACATAAATAGACCTGGAATATTTGTTGTTCAGGCTATGATTTATATATGTATTATATAATTTTAAAAAAGAAAGTAAAAAGATAAGTATAATAAGTATGTACTGTACTGAACTGTTAACATAAAGACATGATTACCACTGTGTGATATATTATTTGGCCTTGACACATATGGTTTAGTATTGTCACATTCAACAGACTTGTGATCCTCACAACACTATACTGTGTTGAGTAAAATCTGCAACTTATTTTTTTATTTATTTCAAACCCCTTCAGCAGAATAGGATAGGTGTTACTGATTACCTTTCCTTTAATGGAGTGGGATAAGCAAATCTTAGCATTCTGCGCATATTGTATGAGAATAGATTGAATGCCTTTTTAAAACTCCTATCCATTTATTAGATTTCCATTATAGTACAGACACAGTTCTCCAAATCATTGTCCCCCCGGATCAACGTATGCTAAAGATTTGCTTTGCAGGAATAGCTGTTTCCTGCTTCTTTCTCTGCTGGCTTTGTTGTGGAGGTAAACGTGGCCTCCCAGAAAAAAAGACCTTTTAATCAGCTTGAATAATAGCCATACATGTGTGGACTTAATCCCTTTGGCCAGCGCTACTCCGTTAATGGTTTCCTTGTCACTCACCGGGCACTGCATAAAAGCACGCTCTGCTTTTCACTCCCAACACCTTTCTCTCTCTGTGCACTGTCCCTTCTACACCTCCGCCACTCCTACACCCAAGCATCCTTCATCCACACACCTCCTCCTTTATTCCCCCCATTTATCCCTTGTCTTTTGATTGAGCCCTTGAATTATGATGAATAATATGATGAGTTCTCCCATTCCTCCCAAATGACTCACTTGCTACATTCCGGTTCACTTTGTTTCAGTTTGTGACCGACAGTCACAATTAATAAACAGTGGGGGGAAATGCAGGTTTCAATGCCTCTTCATTTAAATGAATCATGTAAGATAATCTCATACGTTCCAGTTGCAGATATGAGTTGAACCTTCATTTTTTTGAAGATTTTGATTGAGCGTGACAACTGACATTTAATAAGCCTTTATTATCCTCATAGTTTTTCCCTGCTCTTTAGAAGAAATCTGCCAAATGCCAGTGGGTTGGTCACTAGGGGCATCTGCATCGTACCCTTTGCACACCAGAGCTGAAGTGCTATAGAACAGCACTCCACATCCAAAGAGTGTTCAGAAGTAAATCAATAAGAGACAGAGCAAAGCAACACATTTTCAGTTTTTAGCCTCTTTTTAGACCAGAACTATTATTGAGCTGGATTACCCTTCCTAAATATATGTTCTCTTTCTTTCTCCATACTCGTCTTTCTTTCTTTGTGAATTTGTTTTTGTTCCTGAATGCCAAGAGGCAAACGTGCTCAGGTTTAGCATTAGAGACAAAAGAATGGCCTTGGATCTGTACCTCTTACAGGGTAAAGACACACTCCCCTGCAGTTCTCAGGGCGCAGTATAAATCTTTTAAATTATAAATCAATAAATAGTTAATACAATAATAGGAATCTTTATAAATATTTAATTAAGGGCACGAAGAGGTGGGGGCAAAAAGTGAGAGGAGCTGCGTGTACGACTGAGTGCAAAGAGTTACACCGGTGCATATGCACACTCGCCGATTAACAGTTAAAGAACAACAAGGCAGAAGCAGGTCCTCTTTTTGTATAGTCCGCTTTATGTCGTCCACTTTTAACTGTGGGTTTGCACCTATAGGAAATGCCTGTGTGTATGTGCGCATAAAGGCCAGTTCATAATAGATGTGCACATGTGCGTGTCGAAGAAGAGAGCGTACGGCCAGCTCTAACTGAAACTGATTCAATGTTTTAACGTTTGCACATAGTGTATATCTCAAATCACGTGCAATCAACTTTGAAGCGACAGCGCTTTCTGTAAACACTGCGAGTTTGGCTTCGGCATTCACAGTGGCAGAATGTAAACAATGGCCGTGTTTCAGCCGCACGCAGGGTGCCAACATGAAACAAATGCATCCACTGACAAAATGCTTTTTAACACCATAACTGAGCAAAAGGAAAACAAGGGTAGATACTTTTTCAAAACACCCCCCCCCCCCCCCCCCCCCCTGCCTGTTTATCCTCCCATCCTTCTATCTCTCTGACAGCCCTAACATCGCTCCCCCCTCTCCGTCGGGAGTTAATTTGCCGGAACATTCCCCGCTGCACACTTTGATCACCTAGTGAATACCCCCATAATTCTCTCTGCCTCTGCCTCTCATCCAGCCGTGGAAATGACACCAAGGGGTTGACAGTTCAATTTACCCGTAACGGATGGCGGCTATCACGACAGCAGGCACACGCCAGCCCTTTTCCTGTTGACTTTTATTTCTATCTGCCAGCAGAGAGATGCTTGTGGAGCGCGTCCCGCCGCTCACCCCTCCAGACTCAAGCGGCGGCTCCTCTCCTCATCATCGCTGCCGGTCCTCTGGGGAGAGATGCTGCCACTTGTTTATGTGACCCTGTCAGTTCCTCGCCTCACCAACACGCTCGTCTCCCCTGTGTGTTTATCAGGCAAATTATTCCTCCACTGCCACCCCTCCTCTTCCCATCTCCCTGTTCTTCATAACATAACGGGCGCGTTATTGATCTATATCTTTGGTCATGATGCCTCTCAGCTTGTTTGTCGTTAGCCCCTCAGCGTGCCATTGATATACTCCCCCCCCCCCCCCCCCCCTCCTCCTCCTCCTTTTCCTCTCTTATTCTAAATGATTTTCTCTTTCCTCTCGCCTCTTTCCCATTACCCTGGTCCGCTTTACATAAATCCACCCGTCATTAGATCCATCAAAAGCTAATGATCATCATCTTTTCTCCTCTACTCTTGTCCCCTTTTTTATTCAGTTTTCCCTATGGTGCACTTTATTTTGCATTATACACCCACGTTCTGAAACATATACGAATATGCACAAATGCATTACCACTGTTGTGAAGACAAGACAAACTCATTTGTCTACTTCAAACCCCATTTCTGATGTATACAGAATGGATAGTGCATCTAGAAATGCACACACAGCAATTGTTGGCTAGGACTTCAGAATGATATCATCACATATTTTGCCTTTGCCAATTAATGCGCTGCGAAATCTTTGTAAATTGTACTAGTCCACACAGCGATTCCGATAAAATTCCAATTAGTTCTGCGGCTTGTAATTGTAGTATTACGGTAACTGTGGTATAGACACACAAACGCATACACATTTATGCCCACAATCCTCTGCTCTCTTTCTCAAGGAGACACTCCTTCATCCAGACTTGTCAGCCGTAGAGGACGTCTATTAGTGTCATTCATTACCCTCCTGTCTCCTTCCGCTAGTAATGAGCTGCACTTATAATAAAACAATTATAGTGAGGGGACACATTCACTTCAACACCCCTTAACCCCCCTACCATCTTTCCCTTCTGATTGACAGTATTATTTCTGGTCTATATACTCAGTTTGGTCATCATTGTGTTTTAACTATGTCAAAGCCAGCGCTAACACCCTGAGTGTGCCTGACAGATAAATGATGAGACAGATACACATGTCTCTCATGTATAATGTTAACCACCCCCCCCCCCCCCTACTCAGTGGATGTAAAATGAGTTTCTGTCCTTTGATGATACATGAGTTTCTGTCCTTTGAAGTATCATGATAGGGAATCTGCGGCCTCTGCTTTGCCATTGGCAGAGGTTGAGGCCTATGAAAAGACTCAGAATTTTTTTTATTTTCGAGTTTAGCTTGTTTGGCTGCATCGTATCCCTCCACACCAGGGACGTGCACAGGTACGGGCTAATGTTGCCTGGGCAATGGCCCTTTTGCCATTTTTGGCTGACCTGCCCCTCTGGAGAGAGTGAGAGGTTTATGTTTTTTCTGTTGTGGCCGAATAAACATGATAAGCCCACAATTAGTATTGAAGCGTCTCGCTGCGATAAAACACACCTTGTCAGCGCTGTCATCTGCCCCCAGTCACGTGACTTTGTTTACAATCTGACAGCTGAAAGTAAAGGACAGCCCTCCGGCCTCATATGGCTATGGTGATCATACCAAATGCCCACCTGGCTTTGGTAGCAAATCCCCGGGTCAATCTGTCCCCGGAAATGTCCCCGTTTTTAAATATGCTTAAATTGATTTTGAGTTTATGGCAGTTAGAGTAGGGGACAAACCAGGGCACTTTACTTCCTCTTGACACCGTCAGTTATTTACACAAAAACAATCTAAATAGGCTATACTTGTTATTGTGCTTCTGTCTTTCTGTGTCTTTTCATCTGCTCCGTAAACTCCCTCAACGGGGCCGCTCTCTCTCTTTTCTTGATCGCCCTCTCACGGAGAACACTTCACTGTCCCGCTTCATTGTAGGATTTCTGCCATGTCTTTAGTTTGACCATCTCTGTTATTAAGTTATGGAATGCTAAATAAATAAGTAATTAGATACCTTACCATTACTGCGCTCATAAAGAATGATAAGAATAAGAATAATGCGTATTGAACTGGTTTAATTAATTAGTGAGTTTATTTAAGAAAATTACTTAGAAGCCCTATTTTATCAGTATGTCTGCACAGAAGTTACAATGGTCAAACTAGCCTACATTAAGACAGAATTGTCCCCATTTTTTCTTTAATAGTTAGTAACATTAGATATTTTAATGAGATATGGACCGCAAAACAAAAGATTTCCCTGGATTTCATTTAGAAAAAAATTCAAAAGGTCTTGTGTTTTTTTTGGGGTGGGGGGGGTAAGGCCCTTTTTCTAGTTTAGAGCAATAGCCCCTCCAAATGTCTGTGCACGTCCCTGCTCCACACTGTCCTCTGTTGCCAGCTGGGATTAAATTGGAAGTGAGCCAGCAGGATCCGAGCTCTAACACATCAATTCTGAACTGGTCTATTCATGACAGCCAGATGCAAAACCCCATAGATTTCAATATCGATATCGATATATAATCACAGGCCGGGATTCCATGTGTCCAGAAGTCCAATTTAACTGCTGGCCCCGAGGCGATACAAAGGTGGGCACACAGGTTTCTCTCTCTGCAATTTGATCTAATCAGAGTCTGATTCAGATGCAGTCAGGACACCATGTGAGAAAGGCTCAGAGCAGCTTGCCAATCACCAATCTAGCAGCGAGAGGGAACATCCAGCACTTCTGGAGGAGACCCATGGCTTCTATAATCACTGAAACAGAATGAGAACTTTTGGGATAACAAGGCTCTTTTCTTCCACCTGCAGGGTGGTCTTGACACTTTCAAAGTCTACCTCCGTCAACTGATTCAGGAAATAACATTGTTCTACAGTGCATTGAATATCTTTGGCTGTAGCATTCTGAATTTGATGATGCCATAAATACCCTTAAACGACTACAGTATCAATAGCATTTTCTAAAACCCAATATGTTAGGTAGAGTATGAACTCTGATATCCCATTAAGGTTTTTATTCGTGGATCAGAAACATATTTATTATACCCTAGCTCAAAATATGTCAATTTGAATCCACTAATACGAGCGTTTTAAAAAGATCCTATTCATAAGTATCAGCACTGGCTATAATGTTGTGTTTAGGCGGTGAGTAATTGTCCCCCTCTTATTAAATACAGTATTGATCATTTACTTTAACCTGAAGTACTCAATTCTATATATACCAAATTGTTTACATATTTCAAATATAATTTAACGTTCAAAGCATGTTAGATGCCTCATGCCTAATATATCAATAAACATACAGCACATACAGTATATAGTCCGGCAGTGGCTCAGTCAGTAGGGGCTTGGACTGGGAGCTGTAGGGTTGCCGGTTCAAGTCCCCCACCAGACCTAAATATTGAGTGTGGACTGCTACTTGGAGAGTTCACCTCCTGCCCTGCCGTGGTGCCTTTGAGCAAGGCACCGGACACCCCCCTTCCCCCCCCTCACTCCCATTGCTCCCCTGTACAATAGCGGCCCACTGCTCCTAGTACTGGACTCCTGGTACTAGGATGGGTTAAAAGCAGAGAACAAATTTCACTGTGTGCTCTGCATGTGCGACCATTAAAGAGGGTTTCATCCCTCCGATTCTATCTATCTATCTATCTATATAGTATATTGTGTGTAAGGCCAGGTTATTATCAGGCTGAGGAAGAAGTCCCACTCAGCACCTAGCGGGCCTGAACTGCAGACCCAGCACTGTGCTGTAATGGGAAAGAGAGAGAGAGACCTGGAAAAAGTGGATTTTCAGCAGATTTCAGGCAAAACATTCCTTCTTCTGCTTCCTCTGTCAGCTCTGTTTAAACATTACGCTTTGCCTGTCCTGAGCAGCAGGCCATTTGAATATTTAAGCAGAAGAAGAAGGTGGAATGCATCCCCAACAAAGCCATGGTTAATGTTTAAAGAGAAAATAATGGAAATACAATGTCGGGATCACACCAGAGAGAATCAAAAATGTGTTTTATTACAGGGGAATATGACTAAATAATATATTAGATGTGCATGTTTTACATCATTGTGAATATTGAAACACAGCTGAATGGTTGGAATGTATACGAGGTGGTGACAAGCCCTGGGCTTCTACGGAGACAAGTAAATAATGTTTTAATGGATGGTGCTGCATGTTTGATAATGGATTTTGACTACCTGCGCATGCTTTTCTAGACAAAAGGACTTTGACAGTTTTGCTTGCCTGTGTTTTTTAGTGACCTTTCACTAATCTTAATGTATTTCTGAAACCTGCTTTTCGGTGACTTGCTCATCTGTGAACATTGCATCAGAAATTCATGTTTCTATTTTTGATGGCAGGGGTGCATACAAAATGATGCTAAAACACATTCTTCTCACACTAACCCCCCAAAAGACAATATTTCAGGCAATCACTTAAATATTTAGAGTTTTAATCTAACTAATGATGACCCTTTGTCTATTTATACCAATGTGTTTTGTCCATATCTACCCAAGCAGAACCGGACTTTAACATTCAGCTGCACTGTCTGTGAAGTGTTCAGTAAGGTCAGAGCATGGCTGCCCCGAGGACAGCACTAAAGTCATTCAAGCCTGTTTTAGTGTCCGGACACCCTGATACTCACACAGCTTAACCATGACCCGTGGCAGTGAAACCGAGTGCAAGCTTGTGGTCTCTGATCGCTCGCATGGCTTTCACTCACAGTATTTAAATACATTTGGCACTCTGCAGCTCTGGCTTAATGTTTTAAAGTTCCAATTTAGGATCCAGGAAGACCTGCCAAGTCGTAAAAAGTATGGAGCTTTGCCTAAAATCTGTATATTAATTTGTTTAATCTTCAGCAATGACCTGTGACAAGCACACATATTTGAAGGAATCAGGCTTGTGACAAAAAAAAGAAGGAATGTGAGCAAAAGCAATGATCTTTGGAGTGAAGTTAAAGCCCCTGGCACTAGGGGGGGCAAGTCTATTAGAAGTACTCACTGCAGCAGCCTGCTGTGTCAGAGGAGTGTTATGAGAGGACTGGGATGGGAGACACTGTGGTAAATGCGTGGTGGGCCCTGTGGTGAATTCATTTAAAAGTAATATATCATCCGTTTCTAAATCTATGGTCATTTCACTTTTAAAACATGCAGTTAGTTTATTTTTCTAAAACGAAAGAGACGCTGCCACGGCAGACTAGTAGGTATTATTTTATTACAAATATGCTTCATGTCGTTTTCATTCAAAGCAGACGCAGTGTCTATAAAGTCATAGCGATACTCTGCAGGATGTTGAACGCTGACCTAGGGAGAAAACTGAAGTTAGCTTTGGCTGCGTGTTTAACTCTCACCAGTCAGAGCTAAAAATAATCTGCACTCTCCAAAAAAACTGAAAGAAAGGGAGGTGCAACAAAATGGTGTCATTAGTTTTGTATAGATTGCTAGGGAAACACTAATAAGCCGTAGCTGGTAAACCATACCTGTAATTAGATGAGAGTTGAGGTAGGGCATGCTATTTATTTGTCAGCGATGTAATGTCAGGCTGTGGTTTGGGTTCCCACACTTTCACTGGGACAGCAAAGGGTGCTTTTGGTGAGGCTTTTTGTTATGCCCTCAGCCAGAAAGAGATACCATTCTTCCTTTTTTTGTGGTTTTAACCTGCCGAGGACACCACAAAGTCAAAAATAATTCACATACACGCCTCAGCAATACTATTTCAGATGTATATCTCCCTTTTGGATTCCGTCATTTATTAGCTGTTTCTGTTCATTTTGAATTTGAGTGTTAGAGCGACAACACTGAGTAACTCAATAATATAAAACAGTTTTTGAGGAAATCCCAAATCCTTCAAAACCTGGAAAAGGGAGGTGAAAGTGAAAGAATGTGTATTTTTTGGAGGGACTTCCCATGTGCCTCTCATCAGCATGTGTTGGTAATTAGACAGGGAAGTGAAGGTGATCCTGGACTCTGTCTTATTATTCTCTTTTTCTAATACTCTCTTTTTCTTGCCGCAATGTTAACCCCCTACAACCCCTCACACATCCCCTCGAGGCCCATTATCCAGAATGACCCCCATGTTGTGAGTGTTGGGGTGCACACGCTGGAACGCTTCACCTGTGGCATCTGATCAAAAGAGGCTAATTGATGAGCATCCAAAACAGGAAAATGGTGCGGGGCCAAACATCTTTTCATCAGATGCTTTGGCAATGAGTCTCGCTCTTTCTGTTTCTTTGTCTCTCTCCTTCCCCTCCTTCGGAAAACACTAGCTCCTTGACCCAACATGAGCTGTGTTCAACGTGAACTTTCATGACCTTCTGTGAACTTTTTCACCGTGTGTCTCGCCCATGTATTGTTATTTCACGGTTGCTTCCCTCTTTGTCCCTCTCTTTGGTTGGACATTTATTTGCTGAGTGACTGATCAAGTTCAACAGAGCGACCAAAGGACATGTCATGAGCTTGAACAGAAGCCAATATCAGCGGCCCTTCAAAGCCACATGCTACCTATACCCCCCGAGGTGACAGTAGCTCCAGGGGATCTCTGTTACTGGCTCCAGTAGTTCCACCATCATCCAGTTATTTTAGTTCAACCTCTTCCTTAGATCTTTCTCCGATAAAGAAGATAAGACTGCAGCAAGATCTGCTTGAAAGCTAGTGTTTCGCACACATGGTTGACTTTCTGCTCTGAAGTTCCTGCCCATTATTCTCTGTGTGCTGTTTGAATGCTAAGATATGGTAATTGAGTTGCACATCTTTGTCTTTGACAGTGTTCGAGATGACTGATTTAAAAGCACTTCCCGCAAGAGAAAAGTCATGATTCTGAAGAACTGCAGGATTACACACCCAGATTAGTCAATGATCATTTTTCATTGAAGATACACAGCCGATCATTTAGGGAAGAAAATCCCCCTCAGCGTTCTGTCAGAGAAAACTCAGGCCCAGTACGCACAATGACACATGACGTATCTCCCCCCAAGTCAGGTTTGTGTTAATGGGAGACCCTCACAGGTGGAGGTCTCTTCTTACACAAACACCAGTCGGTGATTGCCTCCACTTAGGACCAGTAAAAGTAATAAATGATGACCGATCAGGTCACACTGTAAATTCTGTCCCGTCAGGCTGATGGATGGCCAGGTCTAGGTGTGGTCTGAGCCAGGTCTGCAGGCTTTAACGAGTGCCTGGTTTCCTCCCTTGGGCTCGTGTCTGTCTGAAAATCATTCCAACGGGAAGTCACAGTGGAACATTTTTTTTTTTCCTTGGAGAAGAATCACATTTTTTTGTATGATACATCGTAGATTTTCCCTGACTCAATGCCCCTCATCCGGTGCTCCCTACCGTAATGTAAATATACTTTCTGCTGAGCAGTGGTCTATCTGTTTTTTTTCCACAGATAGGATGGCTAAGCAAAGTCAACATGAGTATTACTCAAGCATCAGATTCTGCTTAGTTACATGCTAAAATATCACACATCAGCCACTTCTCAGTCCTATTCATTTCTGATTCTAAACCAGATCCACCCAGTACAAACCTGGGTTAAAATAACTCCACCAACTATCGGTACTCTGAGCTAATGATAATGTAGGAAAAAAGGGCACAGTCCAACAGAACTGTATGAGTCAAAATCAATTAAAAATGATTCTAAACCACTTGTAATAGAATAATATGGTGTAGCCTGCCGCTTTACAGCCTCTTAAAACAAAATATCAGTTCTTGGAAACAGTGAAACCAAATAGAAACATCTACAAACAAAATGTTCTGTCTTTCAGCATGCTTTAATTTAGCATTTATTTTTTTCCACCGAATGAGAAAAAGCATCCAATCTGCTTACTACAATTTGAGTCAGGTGGGATCTTTAAAACGCACCTAAAGTGATACTTTATTACTTACATCTTAGAAAAAAACAAAGCAGTGCATTTGGGAACTGACACTGCTTTTTTTTGTTATGTGATTTTCTTAGTAAGTGTAATAATTATGAATATTGATCACAAACTGACAAGTTGGCAAAGTACTTATACCAATAGTTAATAAAGAAGTGCAGCAAGACACATAATGTTGGTTTGAGTCACATAAAAACCCAAAACATTACAAACTGAAGCTTGACTGAAAATTATTCTCACCTTTCTATCTGGTGGTCTTCTACTTTTTGTGGTTTTTTGTATTGCTCAGTGAGTGAACATCTACAATGTATGCACTTATAACTATATATGGCACTTTGTAAACAAAAGTAAAACAGCATGCATTATATGACATACTGTGTATATAAGTCAGAAAAAAGAAACAACATGATTCAATACCCATCGGTTAATGTTGGTGTGCCTCCCTAGTTCTGTGTCCAGGGTTTCCTGAACATATTGGTAAATATCTGCGCTCTTGTTTGACTTGGCTGCTACACATCCTGTGGGGATTGTGCTGAATCCCTCTCCCTGTGGCTGTGTGGTAATCTTGGTTTTATTCAAAATCTCTAACACATTGCAGAGTTCTCTGGGCTTTCATAGACGTCCACGCAGAATGGACTTAACACTTGAGAGAGCGAGAACTTAGTTTGAAATGATACAGCCCGGGCGTGAATATTGCTTAGTGATGTGTGAAATGGTTCGGTGCCAAAATATAGTCTAATACAAGAGGGATGGCTTTAATTAATTCTCCAAATCTATCTTTCTGTAAAACTTATTTACATCTGAGGTATTTTTTTTGTAAAAGTGGGTATTAAAGTGGGCATTCAGGGCTATTATTATTATTGAACTGCAGTTTTACTCAACGCAAAGTAAATCATTTTTGTGGCCACAATTAAAAAAATCCCCCTCCTGCTATAAAACCCTGGCAATATTATGTTCCTTTCAGCAGGGTTGAGATATAAATCCATGCTGTCTGCCGCGATTCACTACGCCACATTAAATTCTTTTAGATCAATTAAACTTCCCAGCTCACTTTACAAGCCACCAGCCTTAATGTTGACTGCCCCTCACCCTTTGAGCAGGGGAGTACTCTTACAGCGTAGGCAGCATGGGTTGCTCTGCACAATTTATTGAGCCATTGCCAAATGCACTGTGGGGCTAAAGGGAATGTATGAATTAGTCATATTCAACATTTGAAGCATAGGAAGTAGGAAAGTTAGATTGACCCTCATAAACATTTTTTGTTTTAATCTGAAGTCTCTATGCAGAGTCACACACAATGTAGCAAACCACATGTGGATGCTTTATACTGTATTAATGAACAATTGGGGAAAAAAATAAGTCTTTAATGGGTGACATAATCAAAGCATAGTTCTGGCACTTGCACAGTCATGGCTGCTTAACGCAAGTATGGAGGCACATTATGTATGGTTGCTGTTTACGACAGAGACTTGTCTGGATTCCTCTTTGTATTTTTAGTGGAGGGATGATCTGAGAGTGAACAGGTGGAGTGGGCGCTCTGTCACCAGTAAGCGCACAGATTTGCAGCTCGGTTGTCTGTGAATGTTTAAAATGCTATTAGACTGAAATAAAGTGTTGTAACTTGATTTGACAGCGCTACATTTTTACCGTAGCACATTACCTTTACAGTCTATTGCACGTAGAGTCTCATATCCTGTTCCTGAATTATTCTCCACATGTTTATTTGTGTGTTTACATATTGCACTTTAAAATGTGCTATTTGTGTGAACCATAAAGGTCTTTCTCAGTCTCTTAGCTTTTACTCACATTCACAGACCATTACATATTTAACAAGCTATAAGCCAAACCTTAATATCCATTATTCTTTAATATGCATAGAAAAAACGAATTTTTGCTTTTGTTTGTTAATAAGGTGAATAGGACCAGGTGTGCACCTAGCTCTCTTTTTGGAAGCCATTTTTAAGAATTAATTGCTGTTGTTTTTTTTGCTCCATCCCTAGCCCCAGCCCCCCTACAGAGACTTAAAGATTTAAGGTGCGTGCTGAAGTGGAGCTAAGTAAATTCATTTTATGACACTGCTGTGACATGTGCATCTGTGATTTCACACGCTTAATGTAACATTTACAGTTGCAGTATCGAATGTCACGCAGGCTGTAGGGAGAGCAGGGGGTAACCGGAGCCCCCAGAGAACAAAGCGGGCGTTTGGGCCCGGTCCCCCCTTGCGCATGCCTCCCCGGCCGCCACCCCTCCCCGCTGCGCTTTACAGCTGTGGAGGTGTGATCCGAGCACCACGGCTGGCCTTATAACCGTTAAGCAAGCACCACGGCGCTTCTAATAGCCAAATGTCCTAATGACCAAAACACCTGGAACTTTGGGGGGGCGGGGGAGCAAGAAGAATGTGCTCGTAGATGGTGAATAAGTGTATATTATTTCATTTATTTCATTTCAGTATTGCCCGTTCTGAAAAACCATTGGACAATAATTTTCCCATTTCTACACAAGCTACCCCTCTTATTAGTATCTGCACAGATTTCCACTTTTCATAACAATACTGCACATATTTTTTGTCATGGTATACTGTACGTAGTTTTTTGGTATATCCAGATGTCATGTAAATCATGTTCTATATCGTAACATATATTAGTTTGCTTTCTTTTTGTTTTTTATAATTATTTAAATGTTTTGGGTTGTTTTTCTTACTTTTTATCTTCTTTAGCTGTGTTTATACGAGCAAGGCAAATGTCCTTATATGTGTAAAACGACTTGGCGATAACCCTGTTTCTGAGTCTGATTAAACGGAGGCCAGTCCCCATCCCACACACTGGCACTGACTCTTGATCATTGAGTAACCAAGTCTCCTCGCCAGCCTCGGAGGGGTCGCTTTGAATGGAGTGGTCATGTTCAGAAGAGAGGCCCATGCTCACTAAAAGTTCAAACATAGATTAGGCACGCTCGTCCCTTGGTGTCGTGTTCAATGGCAAACCTCCCCTTCAGGGAATTGATCCCTGCACTACCCACAGTATTGATTTAGTTCTATATAGATTATCAGCCTCAATCGTGCAATCACACCGCATGTCCGGCATTGTAGAGATATAAAAAGGATTTTTAACAGGTATTGTTTTCCAAGTCACTCAGGTTATTCGAGATCTATTGCTATTAAGGAGATTAATGTGATTGCTTACTGTATGAGCGGTGAAATTCACAGGGTCCATTTCCACAACTCGTCTAGTCACTTCAGAATCTCTATGTCTGGTATTTTCCATCGCTGTGGTAACTAGTTTATATTAATTACACTTTTACACATATGTTTCCTTAACAATCCTCATTAATATGCAAAAACCATAACTGGATTGACATAGCCAAGTTTATTTAACTATCTTATCAGTTCAAATGTGCTAATCCTTGTTAAAGTGAACATGGTGAAAAGTGTCCTTTTACTTCCCACAGAGAATAAACCATCTATACAGGATTCAAGCAGATAGTGATTGTTTGGGTGTCAAAGGCATAGTTTAACACATGCAGAGTATGTCCAAAATGAATACCAATTACCCCAAAATAACAGAAATCCTTTAAGGTTATTTGTCAGTCAAAGAGTTACATTTGCTGCTTTAGAGCTCAGTTTATCGGTTGGATACCAACACTTCTGGCAGACAAAGTATTGGCCCTAGGTGGCTAACATTAGGTCTAAACTGTTGGTCAAGTGTTTTAGAGTTTGTTTGTGTTGAAAGCATGAATGTATTGCAGCTACTGCAAACTGGTGCTTGTTTCTGGTAAAGCCCCTGTCACACTGTCCCGAAATTGACACCCGATGGACACACGAATATGGAATTGTGAATTTCGCACGAAGATGGCCCCGAACCACACACGAAGGCAACATTTACATTACATTTAAGACATACAACTGCAATGAAAGTACCAAAAACAATTATGTTAAAGTACTATGATACTGTACTGATATCTTCAGACTTTGTTCTTTACTTTATCCGTCGTTATATGTAGAAAATATTACGTTTTCTCCGTAATGTTGTTTCCATAACAACAACAACTTCCTGTCAACTGTCCTTCAAAATAATATATTATATCCTTTTAGTTTCACAGAACACAAATTGGGTTATTTACATAATATATTTACATGATTTTGTTGTGCAATAAAACAACCCGATGGACACACGATAAAGGAAATGTTCAAATTCGGCTGTGATCGTAGCAACATCGAGCCATTCGTGAGGGCATCTTAAGCCTTCGTATGACCGCCGGTGGAGTTTCTCAGGCTCCGGCAGCAACTTCGTGAGCGGTGGCAAAATCTTTGGCATGCCAAAAAATTGCCGAAGAACCTTGCGAAGGTTCATTTTCGTGTTGAATTCGTGTGTCAATTGTGCCCTTCGTAAGGCCATCGTGAGGGCATCTTGTTATCATCGGTGCCATCGGGCATTAGCCCCGATCAGAGTGAGGGTGAATGCACCGATGATAACACGAAGATGACACGATTTGACAAGATGCCCTCACGAGTGCCTTACGAAGTTGCCGCTCACGAAGTTGCTGCCGGAGCCTGAGAAACTCCACCGGCGGTCATACGATGGCTTAGATGCCCTCATGAATGGCCCGATGTTGCTACGATCACAGCCGAATTTGAACATTTCCTTTATCGTGTGTCCATCGGGTGTCAATTTCGGACAGTGTGACAGGGGCTTTAATGTGTGGTACAATTTGTGACTGAAGGAATGAGGAAAAAGGATGCCGTGTCTTATTTTTTAATATACTGTATACAGCTTTGGTTTTGTGGGACTTCCCAATATGATTTTGCAAATACAGCACCCTTGATGGGTACACTTGTGCTTAATCTTCTTCACTAATGACCGACATACTTACTTTGTAGAACGCAATAGCTATCCTGCCCCTTACAGTACACCTGGTCCTAATATATACACACACACACACACACACACACACACACACACACACACACACACACACACACACACACACACACACACACACACACACACACACCTCTCTGTTTCCCCCATCTTCCACCTAAGGAAACAAGCTGCTGTTATTCCACCAGCGAACAGTAAACCTGTAATAAAACCGTGGCATGGCCCCTATGTGCAGTATGGGTAATGCTCCATATACTTTAATGGTAAACTGGACCAGGTCATATATTTCTCTTCTTATGTGAGATTCTAAAAGCTAAGGTAGGGGAGTGAGGTTTGTGGTGCTGCTAGTGAGTTTGATGTGCTGTATGTATGTTAATGAGTAACATCTCCAGTAAGAGACAGAAGAGGAAGGACGTTTTTGGTCTGTAGTCTTCATATAGATATACACTCAAAGATTGTTTCCTCTTTCTTTTCAATAAAGTACTGCAGTATGCTATACAAGAGGCTAAAGTGAGCTTAACTATGGTCCCCAGCACTGCATATGTGATGATACTTTACATGTATCCTTGTCAGTTTACGTTTATCTGACTGTAACACTGCACCACATGCATGCTGTGAAGCTAACCATCTCCTACATATTTCATAACGACAGAAGAGGATAGGTCTTTCACCACCGCAACCGCTAAACACTCCTCTGAATTAGATCCAAATGTGGTAATAGACAACATGTATTTGGGCGTGTGGATGTAACTCCCGCCACACGATACTGACGATCAGTGCGAAGCTGTGGTTGAAACAGATGTCTAAACACACAACAGCGTTGACAGGCCCAATGTTTACAGCTGCCTGAGGGAAGGATGCTGCTTTGAGCTGTGAATTAAATATGAATATATGAACAAAAACAACAATGCACATTCAATATAATATCAGTCATTGACACATTGTATTAACAACTGATAGGGGACACACTTTTTGTGTATATTTGACTATATATAATGTTTTTTTCTTTAATTGTGTCGAAACCCCCCCCCCCCCCCCCCCCCCCCCCCCCCCCCCCCGTCTTTCTAAAGTTCATATATTAAAGTTGTACTTTTAAAGACACAGTTTATTTTTTCCAAGACATAGTATCTGTCAGTAGATTAATTATTTGCTTAGTAAGTATTGAAAGGGTTAGTATTCCTTCGTCATCAGCTTTAAATATTTCAATCCTAATAAGTTCTCTTTACTTCCTGTTTGAAGTTTTGACAGAGGAAGTCAGGCATCTATTATTCTACTTTCTATAGAATCTTATTCTTATTCTTGCAGTGTTTTTATTTAATTTTTGTATTTGTTTTATTGTTCCATGTCTTAAATAACTATGTTGCATCGTTGGAGGAGCTCGGGACTTACGATTAGCTGATTCAACAACATTGATCCTGCCAGTTAGACGCCAGGTTTGAAGACCTTGATCATTTCACCTATCTTGCTGGCTACCATGAGGAAAGAAATTGCGTGCTTAAAACTGCTGTAGTGGGAATGATCCAAGGACATTTTGTAGTCTCTGTGATGCAGGAATGCTCTGTTGTTGTCGTGAAAAAATCATGGCCATTTTACATTTTTCTTTTGTCTTGCTTGAGTTTTGACCTTTCAGCCCTGTCTGTCCATCCCTGGAGCTCCTGCACTGTTTTAACATTCATGCACACTGTACACTAGCAAACAAACTTACAGAGACATCCATATTTATTCTCCAGTTCCTCAGTCCTTCTTCTTTGGAAATAATACAACACAGGTTTTGTTCCAAAGTGTTATTGAGAAATGCATGTTGTGTTTGTTTGTTGGTCATCATTTAATCTTACCCAATCTCCCACATGAATCAGTGAGGAGGTTAGAGTGACGTATTCAGCGCTACTTTCTTTCCTTCATTTGTAAATAAAACTGAATGATTCAATTTGATTTAGGATTTGAAAGAGGCATGGTGTTCCACATAGATGATGTCCATGGCAATAGACAGGCTTTTCCCCCCAAAGCAAACATGATATGTTCCCAATTCCCCTTGTGCCATATAAACATAACTTTGTTTTATTTAGTGACTTTGTCAAATGAAAAACAGAGTAATCACAAATGTTTACAATATTTACCTCTGCTAATCTTTTGGACTACAAATTATGTTCTCATATGAGTTCTGTAATCGTCAGTGGAATATGCATTGAAAGAAACCTTCACCAAATGCGCTCCAAAAGGATTTTCACGTATTCTTTCAATCAGTCCGACTCCAGGGGCCTCATGTATAACGCTGTGCGTAGGATTCACGTGGGAAGGTTGCTTACGTAGTAGAAATCCGAAAAATAGGTCCCTAAATTTTCCGCTACTTCCCGATTCAGCAAACATTGCGCACCGGCGAGGAAAGTGCGTACAGCACTTCCTACGCCGGTTTCCCTTTATAAATCACAACCGACTCGAAATGTGGTGCAGCTTTTGCGGGCTTCACGTAACGCCCATATTTGCCTATAAATAGTCAAAGAAACGCCCATTCATTCATTCATTCTGACTGACTTTATGAAGAAGATCGCAGGAAATGACGACAGAACAGCTACAAAAGACATCTCACACCGTGTCAGATTTTTGATATTTTGGGGAGGTGGAGATCAATCATATTGTTTGGTGGATGCAGTTTGAACCAGAGTAGCAGCATGGAGGTCGGATCGTCACCAAAATAAATAAATAAATGGTCCAAAAAAGGTTAATGACAAAAACAATACACATCCTTCCTCAGGCAGTGTGTTTGTACCCGGGACAGGAGACACTCCCTTGATGAGAAACTGTAAGAAGTGATCGGGGAATCCCTCCGGAGTGGAGTCATGACGACTGGATCTGAATTATTTGTTTGTATTTGGTGGTTTGTGTCCCAGCTGTCGATCAGCTGTGCGCAGCGTCTCCACTGCAGCCTGTGCGTCTCAACCCCCCGCAGCAACTCTATATCCACCAGTTAAAGGAAATACAACTAATGTGTTGTGTTATATTAGCTGTACAATTTACCACATATGGTGTTCTTAGCTTCCATACCTCCTGTGTTTTACGAGCGACTTATCAAGTCTTGGCAAACGGCATAAAATACGATTAAACATGATAGTATATAAAACCATGCTCGTATCTACAACCTATAGAAATGCAACACGGCGTCAGTTTAGACGTAATTCTGTCCTCCTGCTTACCGCATCATTTATGAGAAAACATTTCATAACATTAACACAACATATTCGAGGTGGTTTTAAATAACATATCCGTATTTATTTATTTCTCCAAGTTATGTGTTTGTGTGCACTGAGGAGTCTCAAACAGGCGTTTGTTTAATCATTTTAAGATTGGCTTTAATCAATGTTTGAAAATGAATTCTTCATATATGATAAATGAGAGGTAACATTTTATTTATGGTATTATTTCCACATATTTCTCTCCATTCTTCCTTCTGCCAATGGTGTTGCAGTTTCTCGTCTCTCCCGTTGTTGTGCTTAGTGCGTACGCATGGGTTAGAGTTTGCGTGGAGGACCGCACGTTTTCCCGTCAAGTTAGTATTTTATAAATCGCAAACATTGCGTAGAAACTGGCGTATTTTTTTTGAGCGTATATCCCTTTATAAATGAGGCCCCAGATCATGTTTAAAGAAACAAGAAGGATCAATTATAACAGCTTTAAATCTTGTCGAGGCTGTGGCTAGACAGGAAATTGATGTGGAGAGAAATGTCTCGGTGGCAAACCTTAACTGTTCACTCAATTTATGTTTGGTATAGATAGGTGCAGTAAGCAACAATTGGCCTCCACTCGAGCAGTTTCAGGTTTTTGCCAGATTTGGCTCCCCTCAGGTGTGGCCTGTTCGCACCTCGTTGTCTCCAGCCACCTCC
This sequence comes from Gymnodraco acuticeps, assembly GCF_902827175.1. NCBI lineage: Eukaryota > Metazoa > Chordata > Actinopteri > Perciformes > Bathydraconidae > Gymnodraco > Gymnodraco acuticeps. The sequence continues at coordinate 6,326,494 of NW_022992351.1, forward strand.
ACTCGCTGATAATCACAGAGCAGGTCTCTCCTTTGTTACACTTCTTCCCTTTTTCTCCCACTACAACTCTGGCCAGGAAGGAGCTTTCACAACTCAAGTTGTGTGGCCACCCAAAAAGTGAGGCTGTCTCCAAAGTTGTGCAGAAACTCTGTACAGCAAGTCCTTGGGTTTCCACAAGCTGGAGGAAATGAGAAGGGGAAGAGGAAGAGAGAAAGAGAGCGTGTGTAAAATGCAGAGAAACACAGACTGGAGCGAGGGAGAGCTGTGTGGAAGCACACCAGCAGAGAGAGAAACCTGATTTATTATTACCAAAAACCAACTGCAGATGTCAGCTCACAGATTCTCCCTCTGCCGCCAATTATAGACACTCACGCAAAGATCCACTCGGCCCCAGACTTTTCCTCCTTACACACACACGCACACACGCACGCACGCACACGCACTTTCATAGATTTAGTACGTACAGTACCTGTGCAGACAGTCACTCACATAAGCACTCAGACACACCCATACGTGTTTATATTTGATATACATCTAATCCATTGTCGACGATAAAACAAAGGCCTTGTATCATTTCCCACTGATCTCCCCAAATTAAATCCAATGCGGACAATGAAGATGTCCATGAGAAGCATTAGTGGTGTGATGTCAGCAATAATTCTCCTCTGAAAGATCTCTTCCCTCGAGCGTTTTTCCTGCCGCATGTTGTTCCACTACGTCTGTCATTATGGGCTATTTCAAGTCGTTACTGTAATCACCAAACCGTCCTCTGGATTTAGCATAATCTCTTTTATATATTTCTGGATTTCGTTGTTTAGAGGAAGGAAGATGTAAACTTGATAATGGCTCACATAAATGAGTAAACGACTGAAATGCGATTTCATCCAGCTTTGTTAGGTGGGCACATAATCATAGGCAGAGAAAATTCTCCTGAGTTTAAGTTATGATTGTTCAGATACTGGAACATCGAACCCCAACTCAAGCCTTGTGGACTTCAGGATGAGCCAGAACAATTGTTTCTTTGTCTTTGCCAGAGCATCCACATTAAGACTAGCATCTATTTTGTGGGATCCTCTGTTAACTGTTAACCTCTGTTGGTCCGGCAGTGGCTCAGTCAGTTGGGGCTTGGACTGGGAGCTGTAGGGTCGCCGGTTCAAGTCCGCGACCAGACCTAAAATGTGGAGTGTGGACTGCTACTTGGAGAGGTCCCAGTTCACCTCCTGCCCTGTCGTGGTGCCCTTGAGCAAGGCACCGGACACCCCCCTTCCCCCCTCACTCCCATTGCTCCCCGGGCGCTGTACACTAGCTGCCCATTGCTCCTAGACTCCTGGTACTAGGATGGGTTAAATGCAGAGAACACATGTCACTGTGTGTGCTGTGTGCTCTGCATGTGTGACCATTAAAAGAGGGTTTCATCCCTCCCAATTCTATTCTAACATAAACCTTTGATAGTTAAATAAATGCTTGATAATCGTGTCAGAGTTAAGCATCACACTATCTCTCTCTGACTCTAAATTGTATAAGAAAGCATTGAACGTGTCAGTCGGACATTAATCATGCTAATTGTTTAATCAATAGTTGCACACGTAGTTTAAACATTGCTTACATTGTTAACAGCAAAGCACAAATCAAGCACTGGACAGTGATCAGGCACAAGTATACAAAAATAAAATCTTTATTAATCTTTGGGGAAATTGGCCTGTAAGAACAGCAGCAGCAAATATAGTGAATCACAGGATAGTCGAGCAGTAGTTTAGCCTTATATAAATATACCTGTGCTATATAATAATGATTGAACTGACGAATACTGGTCGACTACAATGAACTAAAATCTTTGCTCCAGGGCAGCCCTAAGAATTATGAATATACATAACTATATATACAAGTCTTTGTGCAGGTGTTAGTCTAAAGTAGGTTACAGTACAATGTCTTACATACAGTGCAGGTAGTTTTAACATGGACATGTCAGACTCATGACTGGGCATGATAATCCCTGAGCTAGGTTGGGGTCACTTTAGAGTCTACAAGCTAAGTCAGAGTAGTCATGCCTGGGGTCTGAGTCAGGATGGAAAACAAAAGAGCAAATGTATACATCATGCTCTGCCTGTTTGTGTTGTTAGTGTTGCATTGCTGCAGCGCTACGTAGCACTACACTCACAAACTCTGACATCAGACATGTAAGACACAGTGTAAACAAAGGTAGATACTGGGCCTTCATCAAAGACTCCTCAAATATCTGGGCTTCTAAGATAACATGTGAATACATCACAACGTTAAGCTTTTCAAAATAAATGTAACAAATGGCGCAATGAACATTGTTGGAATATATGAAAAAGTGGAAACAATGACTTCACTGTCCTGTAGCCAAAGTGCTGAGCAACACCAAAAGGAGAAGGTTTAACATAAAACAAATAGTCCATGTGTGGCTCCTTTCATACACTACGTTATACTATCTTTGCTTCTAACAATTAATAATTATCCAGTATTTGGACTAGCAGAATTTGATGTGCAAAACATTTGAAAACAAATAATTAGAAAGCAAAATAAAATGTACTGTAAAAAATGGCGTTGTTTACAGAAATCTACAATGAGTCAGTTTACTCCTGAATATTTGTAAATTATATAGTTTAAGTTTCCCATAGCCAAATGTCAGATCTTCCTATATAGATGCTGACTCAACTTCATGCCATGTAGTCTGCATAGGTGTGAAAGTTTAGGGGAACATAGATTGTTTTTCCAAAATACAATTTGGGTTTGATTTCCAAATATAAATCTCCTCAGTGCAGAACAACAGTCATGGACTTTATTTTAGCTCTCCCAAAGTTTCAGTTTGAATCAAACTTTTAAAAGTGTGCTTTATTAGATCCAGACATCTCTATCCACACAGCTTCTCATTTCAGGGCAATTTCCCAAACAGCGTATTTTCCCCTTTAGAATAATTCCCAACTCAAGCAGATACTAGTTTATTTTGTTTGTCAAACATCTCCCCATCCATAATCTATCCATCATGTGTCCTTCAATTTGTTATTAGGATTACAATAAAATGCATTTTGTAGTTTATGTATTGTTACATGTAAACACATTTAGGTTGTTCACAGCTAAAATACACATTTCTTAGGTTTAAGGTTTTTGGTCGTACGTCCAGGATTTGGAAAGATAAATGATCTCACCTATAATGAGTTAAAGATGTAGTTTTCTATACACAATCATTATGCTGTCAACTCACATGATTCAGGACTGCTTGTCATGCCTTCTACTTTAAAGAAATCATCTGGAGTCAGTACCACCAGCTTACTGTCCATCTCATTGACTGTCCAGTTTCTTTAGGTGCAGACATAAAACGCATACATTAAAAATATTATCTACCACCCCTTTTTCCTCCTATCTCTTTTCCTCCTGTTCATTTCCCGTTATAGTAGCCTATGCCTTTCTGTTCATTGTTGGATTATCTCTAAACATGTGCCATCACACAATTAGTGCTATGCAGGAATACGCCGTCGCCTATTGATAAAAACAAGTCAGAAGCATATTTTGTTCCAGTTCCTGTCGTTTTTGTTGCTCTGTAAAACCTTTAGGACAGTTATAAATATATTAAAAACACAGTTAATAGTGTATTTTACATTATTTCACTTTGTTGGCTCCTAAAGACAGCAAAACTCAACAAAAAATAGACATTTTTTAAGTAAGATGAGTACACCGAACAGTTTATTACAAACTAGGTTAATTTGAACAAGATGTCGGTTTTTCTTGCCTTTAGTTTCAGTGAAGTAAAAGGGATAGAGCCTAATGAAACAGCTGGAATATAACATAAAGCTATTTTCTTAAAAAAAACATAATTATTTCAACAATGTTATTAGCTTCATCTAGATTTAGTAAAAAAAACAATCCTAACATTCGGTGCTAACATAATGTATCCAACATGTGATGTGGTGTATTAACATGATTAATGAGCCATGGATTACTGCTACAGGTGACTGACCCGATGACAAATGCTACGTTCAGTGCTATGATAAATGTGGCGCGGTGATGACACAGTATTAGCACAGCCAAGCTAATCAGAGGTTAATACGTTGGTATACACTAATTTAACGATCTGTGGGCTAAACAACAATAAAGCACAGGCTAATTAGTGTGTTTATGAGAGCACTTTGATTTTGATAGACGACCACGCAGCACTCAGCGCCGCTAGCTCGGCTAGCCTAATGTAAACAGCTCAGTGTCCAGCGCTAGCGCTCATTGACACACCAAATTGTAAAAACATTTACAGGATTAAGCGGATGGTGGGGGGTCAAGAATGAATTGTGTGTGTGCGCGTGCGCCTGAGAGTCTTTGATAGGGGTCAGCTGATATACAACCAAGGCAGTTTTTTCCTGCTGAGTGGAGTGTTTTGTAAATAATGTTTAGTCTTTTGTCCTCATTTGCTTTCCTTGTTGGAGGAAACTATTTCATGAATACATGCCAGCACTGTTTCTCTGTCACTCCTCCAGGGCGCCAGACGTATACTGTACACACACACACACACACACACACACACACACACACACACACACACACACACACACACACACACACACACACACACACACACACACACACACACACACACACACACACACACACACACACACACACACACACACACACGTCGCGCACACACACTCCTCAGTAATGTCCCAAATTACCCATGAGATGTCATTGCAAAGATCCATGGCACATGTTAGAAGAGGAGTCAAAGACCAAAATAAATGGAGAGATGGTAATGATTATTTGATGACCATCACTCCTCTTTTAGTGTCTGACATCACTGCCTTGTCTCATCCATCAGCATACACTCTCCCTGAGACACTCCAGTCCAGTTGAAGAATTGACGCTCTGCAACTCTTTGAGATAACGTCAGTTTTTTTACCTGACCTAAGAGCATTGCCATGTTAGAAATAATGTTTCCCTTTTTTGATAACGTGATGCCCAAGAAAGACCACTTGTTTATCTTAGAATACTGTAGGCCTATATGGAACATGATTCTGGGCAGGCCTTTTATGAACAAAATGATATGATATCTAGGAAAAATCCCTAATAGGGACATAGAAGCGCATTGGCATATACACTTTTTATTAATATTTTATTTGCTACTTCTAAACTCACTGAGGGAGAAAACAAGTTGTATATATAGTTTTTAATTGGTATTCATGTACCTTTTGATAATCAGACTAAAACCATAACAAAGCTTTATATGCCACTAAATCCCACCTTTTATTAATGTTTCATGAGCATTATGACCCATCATTTATCACTTGTCTTTTAAATATTTGTCTTTTTTTTCTTCAAATTATGATAAAAGGGTAAAACTACCTAAATGTGCTTTAACATTGTCACAGTGTTGTTGTTGCGGTGCAGAAGTGCTAATGTTTAAAAACGTGTGGCAACTAATGGCTTTGTAAATTGGTGTTATTTATCTAAAGTTAAAAGACAAGCACATGTTTCCCTATATGTTTTTAGATAAGCTGACATTTATTCACAATACAAACCTCATCCTACCTCCTCTCCAATGGCTGATTCATTGTGTTTGATGATAAAGGATAAATAAAACATCCCCATGTGTTTTTAAAAACCTTTTATTAAGCATGGGTGCTATCGCTTTGCACACATTTAACCAATGATTAGTCACAAATGAGTGAACATGAATGTTCTGCTGCAGTATTTCAGCTCAGACCCCCCTAATTAGTTTAACATTAGCAACCACAATCAAACATATGCTGCTCTGTAGTACGGGAAGTCGTAAACCTCAGTATTTACTTTGCACCCCTGTTTGCACCATTAAAACAGCTAATAGGTAATAATGCCTTTCCCCCAATTGATAACAAGTGTATTTAGTGCTTTGAGACTGTGTGTGGGTAGAGATTGTTTTTAACGTTTAGGAACTGAACTAATGTGGCTATTAGGGTTCATTTTTAGACCAACCTTGTTCTTTTTGGACAGAAGTGGCCTGAATACTTATGGCTGTGGTGCTAATATTGGAAATAAAGGCTGACAGAGGAACTTTTAATGATCAAGTTAATAACTTCCGCTCACCTCTGCATGATATGACGTTTTCACCATGATCAGCAAATCTATCATTTCTGAGAATACCTCCTAGCCTCGTCCAATCTTACAACCTGACACCTACTGAAATCTCATCCATGATCACCAGCTACCCCCTCGGCTGTTTTATGACTGGCATTTTTTATGAGACCACAGTGGGCCTTTCAGCCCCGAGAGGTCAGACGGCTCGACAGCAGCGGTCAGAATGAATGGCTCATTTCCTAGCCGTGGCGCGATGGAGAGGATACAGTTCCTCTAGCCTTTCCTCCCGGCTGTCGTTGACGAGACACCCAGACGGAGAAAATCTTAACAAGTGTGTCAAACCACTGTCTGCTAGCTCTGCTTCATGTACCCAACACCACATGGCTCATTATTACGCTGCGACAAATCTCCACAGAAGACGCAGTCGCACATCACTCAAAGGGGATCTGTTCCAGCGTAACTGGATAAAAGGTAGCTAGTATTTAGCCAGCCCCGGAAGATGTGGTTGATTTCATTTTATATGGAGTGAAACAATGAGTCAGGACGGGCTACTACTGGGCTCTCAATGTAAAAGGCAGCCGTCCCATCTGGAGGTGACTGAGTGGGATTTGTATCAGCTGGCACTGGATATCCTCTATGTCGTCTTTTATATGTTCATAAGGGGAAAGAGACGGAGGGGGAGGAGTGCAAACGGGGGCTGTGTCTACAAAATATTAAATGTTCTTGTGCGTTTTATGGGAGAGCAAACGTCATAGGACGGCCCACTTGCACATCAGGCCCCACGGCTATAGGATATCTCTGGTTTCCATCACGAGGGAGGGCGCGTGCATGAAGGAGCATGTATAAAAAGACAATTGTACACAAGTAGCAACAAAACGTTGCAAACACACACACGCAAACCGACACACACATACTTGTGTTCGAGGCTAATACATATACGCATAAGTGAAAGTACTCAGATATTGTACTTGAGTTAAAGTAGAAGTACCAGAGTGTAGGAATACTCTGTTACAAGTCTTAGTCCTACATTCAAAATATTACTCAAGGATAAACACCAAAGGTACTCATTATGCAAATTGTCCCATTTCAGAATAATATATATGATATGTTTTGATTATAATTATTGATGCATTTATGTGTTTATCAAAGATGTTTAAGGTGCAGCTAGTTTTAATTACTTGTTATACTATAGTTTAGCTCATTAATTTTACTCCAGGTTTTAGGTTCCAAATCTGCAAAGTAACTAAATATATTAAATGCATTAAGTGGAGTAAGAGTACATTATTTACCTCTGATTTAGTGGGGTAGAAGTACAAAGTAGCAACAATTATAAATACTCATGGAAAGTACAAGTATCTTAACATTTTAAGTACAGTACTTGAGTAAATCGACTTAGTTACTTTACACCACTGCTGAAAACACAACCTCATACTCTCACTTCCACTTCTTGTATCAACCTTATACCAAACACACAAACCTTTCCCTCTCTGTTTCTCTTCACACACACACACACACACACACACACACACACACACACACGCACACACACACACACACACGCACGCACATACACACACACACACATGTACACATACACACACTGCAGTGAGGGTCTGGCAGCAATCAAATAGCTGCACTACAATGCCCGTCTCAATCCTGTTTTCCTGTGCGTCTGCACCCATGTAGCAGCGGTTCTTCCCCAGTGCTCCTATAAAACCTCACTAATGATCCCCCTCACCCCCCTCACCCACACCCTGGCTCTGGCACCCGGCATGTAGATGCACAAACCGAGGGGCACTTTACGAGCTAAGCGGCCGTCCACCCGTGATGTCATCCGCTGCTCTCACTTAATCCCACCAATCCCGAGAGCCGCCAGGCAGACACACCCGGAGAATACAGCGGCTTGTTCTACCTTCTTTCTTCGCCGCTCTCCCATCTATTTGTTTGTTTGTTTATTTGTCAGGCTGTAAAAAGTGCTGCCGTGCACCACACACACTCTCCAAGCTCGTGGGTGGATATTTTTATAAAGGGCTTTCCCCTAAAATATACTGCTTGTCCAATTACTGACACATTAACTGCTTCTCATCTGACGCACCAAGTGGCGAGAACACACTAACTCACTGTTTTCAGAATGACTCTATTCAGGCAGCATAGAGGGATTATAGGTTGCTTTCTGCCCTCTACATGGCTGCCTCCATCTAAATAGGAAGTACTCTGACATACACTAACACTCTGTAAATCCATCACTTCATGTTTTCAAATGGGAACAAATACATGATCTTCTATTTTCCAATCATCCACAACACTTGTATTGAAACAAAATGCACGTAAATGGAATAGTTCCATCTGTGCAGAAAAGTAATGAACTTCAAACTTCCTAAGCAACACAGTAATGTTATCTTGTCTGCAACTTTAAAATAAATGTTACATTGAACACGTTTTCCTGCTTTCAATATAATCTATCAAGGTAGTCTGAAGCAAAAGTGAAATAAGGTTTTTTAATACGTTACATTTTTTAATACATGGTGCCAGAATTTAAGAAGCAAAAGAAAATGATTATTTTATTTTTTGGAAATAATGAAAGCAAGGGGATTGTTGTTTTAGTCCCAGACTTGTAATTGTGTAAATATTTGCTCCAGATTCAGCAGCACAGGTCACAGTGTGATGTACGACCGCTGTCACCTAATCAGCTCTGGGAAATGAGCACACATGCACAGGAACGCAATCACACACACAAACTAGTTGTTGTAGAGTTTTTAAATAAATAAGAACATCCTTGAAGCTGAAAGTTGTTGTCAGTAAACAGAGATGGAAAAATGCAACCTTTCTAGATTGTAGCAATTCAGTAACAACAAAAAAGAAGTGCTCAGTGTGTGCGGGAATAGTTTCATAAATGCTAAACTTAGCCTACCTTTATTTTTCGTACACACATTATGTTTCTTTATATATACAAGCTTAACACCATCCTACTTAAACACACACAGACTCGCACACACCATACAAAACCCAACATAGCTAATTATGGGGGAAATGACCCTTTACTTATATGAAAGGTATCCAGACAAGCTCATACAACACCTACTCAATTAGCTGCCATTTGTCCCCTTGAAATGAATTGCTGGCCCTCTCCTCAGTCACCCCCAACATGAACACTTCACTCTTTGATCTGCTGAGAGTTAGATCAGATCGACAAGTGAAGAACTGAAACGCGATTTTAAATACAAAAATGTAGTTGCCTTAGTTATACAAGAGATACTAGTAGTAGTTGCTTGGCAGATTGTTCATGGATTAATTTACTTAAATAGTGATAGTGGCAAATGCTCCACATCATAATGAACATATAATTATATTACCTATACCATTGATTCAGTCTTTAGATTGTTCTTTATTACATTTAGCCAACACCTTTTTTACAAAGCGATTTACATGCATTCAACAAACAGGGTTACATAACACCTCAAAGACTGCAATTTCATTAGTCTCAAACAAGCCAAACCCATTTGTTTAGAATAAGCCATTATGTAATAATGCATCAATATTAAAATGTTTATTTGAGTTAAGGTTAATAAAGTTGATTCAAAAATGAAAGAAAATTACTGAATTGTTTATTTTTTTAGGTCAAGATATTCTGAAATCTCACTGCTATTTAGGCAGAATGTATTCCCTAATTTGGACTGTAGGACAACTAGCAGTCCAGATTTTTCCTAATATACATGTATGCAATTCACTTGAGGTAAGTCTTTGGACTTCAGAGTCAATTCTGAATCTAATTGGTCGATGATGGAGGGATTCATTTACCCTAGTTAGCATACTGTGAAGTAATACCTGCTTTAATGAAAGGCATTTTATTAGGTTAATAGGCCGTGCTTTGAGGTGAATATATAGAACCCCTGCTACCTGTCACAGTATGACGTTTACATATTAGCAAAAACTATAGAGTATGTAGAAAGGATGGTTCATTGCAGATGTCTCCACGGTTCTTTCCTTTGTGAAATGTCTTTCTGGAGTCAGAGGGTGTTCTGGGCCGAAGAGGACAGGTGACCGGCCTTCACCTCCTTTCCTCCTCCCTCTGTAGAGAAAACAAGTCATAAACCAAAAGAGAAAAAAACGTTCTCAGCTAAAGAATCCACCGGGTGAATGGAGCGGGAGAGTCCATTAAAAAGAATGACGGCCACGAAAAAAAAAGAAAGGAAAAACTCCCCACGGCAGCGCACAATGCCATAGCTGGGGTTAAGTGCTAGGATTTCAGTCGATGGGGGATTTGGGGGTCTCTGCGTTTTTAAGCCTCTGTCCCCAAACCTCACCTTCGTCCCACCTCCCTCCCCAACACACTCTCTATTTCTTTCACTCTCACACACACATGTACGTCTCTCCCAGATCTACCATCTCCCCCCCTCCTCCCCCGAGTCCCAGTCATCTGCCATAATCAGAACGATGATATACGGGCCCCATTAAAAGAGAGGGGCTGCTGACATGCGGGACAATAGCCCCTCACAGCGTGTCCAGGAAGCCTGCCCATCCAGGTGCACTCTCCCTTACAGCCAGAGGCCTGCCGCTCTCCCTGCCTCTCTTTTTCCCCTCTTTTTTTTACTCCCCCTCTTTTCAAACGCAGTGTGAGCCCATTGAGAGGGAAGGTAGAAACGGGAGAAGAGCAAATGGGGAGTTGTGTGGGGGTGAGGAGGGATTTGCAGGACTGGGATTCGGAGGGGTGAGGAGAGTGAGGTAGAGCTCAGGTGTGTTGAAAAGACAGGACATTTGAGCAGTCAGCGATGGGGGGAGCGGGGGGAGTCAGTGAGCTTGAAACAATGGTGATAATAAAAGTCTCCCCTTTCACCCCGTGTGCCTCTCCTCTCTCTTTTGGCCCACCTTCTCTACCTACCTGACCTACCGCAGCGCATCACGGAGCACAGAGGAAGGCTGAGGCGAGGGGGGGGAAGAAGAAGAAGGAGCGACTGATGGGACAGGATTGGTGGCAACGGGGGAGGAGAGCAGCGCTGGTTACCCATCAGCACATCCTCACTGACAGCCGTTGTCCTGTCTGACAGCAGGTAATTTAGACGAGAGGGAGGCCTACACACACACACACACACACACACACACCCACACACACACACACACACACACACACACACACACACACACACACACACACACACACACACACACACACACACACACACACACATACACACACATGTACATATGAGTGTCTAGGCTTGGCCCTATTGTTTATTGTATGTTTTTAAGTTTAACCATCAGTACTCATATTAATGGTGACCCTTTTTGTAATTTTTGTTATCTGTTACTTTAAGAATGAAAGATATTTTTTCACTTGTATTGTTTGTTTCACATTGTTTCATTTTTACAAAGAGAATGCACCATCAGAATACTAGCCAAGGATAGTTTCAGACTAATTATTCCATTGTCCGAGTGATTGTAAAACAGAGATTGACCTACATTTTAATTTAAAAGAATAACAATACACAGGATGAAACTGAAGGGATCACTGAGGTGCTGTTAGCAGTTGCAGTTATTTAAGAGTGTGTTTTTTGCATTGTTATTTTGTATATAGTGGGTATACAAAAGTATGTTCAAATGTTAGGTACATTCTTTTTTAAACCATATTTATATTCGTATACTCCAATTAGTTGTGGCATCTAACTTCACATTTAGTCAGTTTTGTTAAATTCACTTTCAAATGTAGCTGAAATAATCTTTTGTGGCTTTTTGGCATGTTTTGACCTTTATCAAATACATTTTTGTGAAATAAAACGTCACAACACAGTAACCCCTGTGTACTGTAAATCCAGTCTTTAGTGAACCACGGAGGCGTAGGGCCCGTCTCCTCTGGAGCTGGGGAAACTGTCACCAATACAGAGGGTCTGCCACCAGACCCCCACAAGCCTCCAAGCTCCACTGAACAAATCCCCCTCTGCGCCATCCTGTCCGACTGTCTGCCCTCAGCTCTCTGTGTGGTCCTCCTCGGAGAGAGGAAACGCTAAAGACAGTTAACATCTCTGTCTGGGATGCTCTGCCTTCATCTGGCGGTCACCTATCCTGTATCCATGGAGACTCAGAGCCACAATTTAGATAAGAAACTACCTTTCTTCTTGGCGGGATCTTTCTTCTTCTATGAAAAGAGAAATGAGGATGTAACACTCATCTGACTTACAAACTTCTACAGATCTGAGGTCAGCATTGATTCCCTCTTGGATATATTTCAGTGTATAAAGCTGTTTTCCAGCACATCCCTTTCACGTAAAATGTAAAGTTTGTCTCTTTTTGTCTTTAGCCAAGCTGCAACGTCTCGCTGTCCTGAGAGGGAAATGAAAGGCGGTTGGGGAGATGCAGTCAACAAGGCGGTAGGAATTTTAATGACCGTCTTTCTGCTGCCTTTTCCTCTCCCGTTGTTTTGGCACTCAAATAATGATCCGGCAGACTTGCTTTGGCACCTACGGGCTTCCCTCCCTGAACAAGGTGGTGGACAGAATAAAGGGCAAGTTCACCCCCCCCCCCTGCCCACTCTCTGATAAAAAGACAAACTATATATTTTTAAAAACTACTGAAGACCATTCTTTTACTTTGGCTTTTATTTCTATTTGAAATGTGTGTGATGTGTTCTGTTCTTATGTTTGACTCCACGTGGTCCGTGTTTTGTTTTTATGTTGACCTTACATTTCTGCCTCATGTGGTTATTGTATTCATGTTTCTGTGGTCTTAATTTTAACTTTTGTTCTTACTTGTGAAGCACTTTGTGAAACTCTATTTCTGTGAAATGTGCTATAATAAATAAACGTATTATTATATTAAAGGCAAAGCAGCTTGAAGAAATAGATGGACCTTATTTTTGGAAAGCTTTATTCTCTGGATATCAATATGTGTGTGTATTTTGACATGATGTCTTAATGTACACACATAATCACACACGGTCATAGACTCACATGAAATAAAAGGGACAGTCCGTCAAACCCCTGGTGGCAGACATTACCCGGGTCCGGTGAGCAGAGAGCATTCGTCACTCACGACCAATCAGAAGAGCCGGTACAGTTTGTTATTGGAGCTCTGATTTTGGACCGAGGTGCTCACACACTCAGCGGTAGGTAAGGCTGACAAAGTCCCGGCTTGTGTGTGTGTCTCAGTGTAAGTGTGTGGCACACTCTGTTCCTATCAGACCTTGCTTTCCTTCTCTTGAAGCAGAACAGATCCTCTGGATAAGCTCACCCAGTGGCAGAGAACCCCCTCCTCCCCCACTCCGTACATACATACACATTTATTCCCATATTGCATGCCTCCGCTGCTTCCTTACCACCATCTCTTCTGTCTTGATCCACACTCGCTGCATAATGGAACAAAGACAAGAGTGATTTTCCTCATTTGCAGCTCCTGAGTTTCCCAATGCAGGCAGGAGGAGCAGACAGCAGCCGATTGTGAAAGTAAGGAAATAGATCAGTGTCCACAAGCACTTCGGTATTTTGCTATGTAAATGATGAATGATGACACCCATCACTCAAAGTTGTGTGGGACATGCACACAGACACACACACACACACCTAACAGGGTGAATACGTACATTTTCACTGCATTTAATCCTTTTCCAAAATTAGGGGAAAAAACATATTGGTATAATCCGACTAAGTCATATTCCAGAAGTATTGAATGATAAACCTATGGTAATCCTGTTTTCCAAAATGCACTTAAAGCGTTCTGCAAACAAACTCTTCCCCTTCGCTTCCATCCCATCAACACTGCTTTGGACGAACTGGCACCCTAACAAAATTATGTTTTATTATGTTTTTTTCTGTGTGGCAACATATGACATGTTGTTGGGCTTTGGGTTTTAATGTAAAATCACTAGATTTTGGACAGTCAGGAGCCAGAAACCAGAAATTCATCCATTTCTCAGCACCGCAAAGACGTCGGCTGGTGTTAACCATGGTCACTTCATTTTCTCCTCGCCGCCCTAGCTGGAACTGTAGCTGAGCTGTTGGATGACATCACACACCAGGACAACGCTAGCAACCAGCTATTGTAAATCCGTCAATGAAATCGCAACACAGTGATGTGGTGACTGATGGTGTGAACACAGTGGGGCACATGATAGAATGATACAACTCATTTTACATTGCAATAACCTTTAGTTAAGTAGACGCTCATATGGCAATAGAGTCCAGATGGTAGGGGTGACCATTACATTTCAAAGTAAAACCATGTTGGTGCAGAGAGATTCTGGAGATTACGTTTTGACTTTTGTTTGCTTACATGAAGGCACTTCCCTGCAGTTTAGTTTAGAGTTACAGCAGCACACACACAGACACAGCACATCCCACAGGACTGGGAAAGTTGATAGGTGCCACTGTGACCCCGGGCCTACAGGTGTCTGTAAGCTCAGTCTTCCACACACTGCCGTCTCAGCAGCTGACAGGCTATAAGCGTCCCATAGTAGCCTTGTTCCAACTGACAACTTCAAAGGTTACACTGCGAGGGTCACAACAAAACATTATTTTCAGCATATGTGTGACTTGACAGTGGGGGGAAAAAAATCTCTGAAATAGAGTGGCAAGTTGTCTGGTTTTACCATATGGCAAATGTCACCGTGTGACATATATGGGCTTATGAAAATGGCAAGAGAGGACAAGGCGAATCGCGAATCAAATCGTCTGTCACACATTATTAGCAACAACCAGTAAGACTGAATCTTTCTCATCGCACTATGTGACACATTTGGTCCACAGATGCGCTGCGTTGTAAAACAGCCCAATGGATGTTAACAGCAACCACACTGCCGAATAAAATCCCTCCAATGACGAGCAATCAGCATTAGTGTGCGGGCTGACATTTGCACGCCGACGTCCCGCTGAGCAACTGTCACTCGGCTCTCCTCCTCCCCGACCTCATCTGAACAAACTTCACTTAAAACTCACCTCCGAGCTACACACGCTACTCTTTGACATGCAGGTTTATAGTTTTATTTTCAGAAATGAGAGGAGAAGGCCCAAATGGTAACAATTTGAAGTCAATAAACTTTTCTCCTCTAAAATGCCCTGGCTTCAAAAGAGTAGTGTGGGTGTTCCGCACGGCGGTAATGGAATTGTTAAGCATGCTCAGGGATTTGGCAGCCGGCTCCCTTCGGAAAAGAGCAGGAGTGGAGGATGACAACCTGTTAAAATCCAGCGTTTGTTTCGCTCTTTCTCTCTCTCGTGATTAGTTTGAGCAAGGAATGCACACAAACATGCATGAGAATATGAAAAGGTTTGTATGGTTAGGTGCTTTTAGGCAGTAAATACGAAGGATTTCTTCCTTGGCACACGTGCAGGCATTGTGTATATATACATATACTGTATACAAATTAAAAGAAAGTTCTCCCTCATGCACTCATGTTTGACTGCAGTAACCTCACTGACTGCATATTCTTTTTTCTGACTGGCCTCTGTGTCCCAGCACAAAAGCTATGTCTGTTAAAGGAGGCCGATTTCAATAAGTGAAAAGACAGAGACTGAGAGGCAGGCTATTGTGCAACATGTGTTTGTGCGTCTGACACAGGAGGGCAGTCTTTCAAAGCTTCTCTCTGGCTGTGGAGCAGTTTACTCTTTAGTTGCACTCCACTCAGGTCTCGACCTTCTATGAAAGGTAACTCATATCGATGATTGTTAGATTTGATTACAGGATCAGAATGAGAAATCCTTTTTTTGCAGGAAATGCAGTGTTACAGCAAAGGGACAGTGCAGATGAAAGGCAAACATAAAGCAAGGAAGCTAACAATAACATCTAAACAACCATGGTCTACTGGAGCATAGTTTCATACATTCATCTTTAACTAGAAAGAGAAAGGTGTTGGCCAAATTGAATAAATCAGATTTCAACTTCTCTTTCCTCTCTCATAACATTTTCCTCAAGTTCAAAAAGTCACTTCCATCCCTTATTGCCTCCTCCTTTCAGCCCCACTACCTCACCTGTCCCTCCGTCACCCTTTTTTTTGCCAAGAACACTTAAATGCCCTGTACGAGGCGTCATAAGTGAAGCCGTCCAGAGTCAATATTTCTCCAGGTTGTGCGTGAAGATATCTGCCATTTCAGCACTTGCTGTGCCCCTTTAACAAACAACATGATGCACACTGAAATTCCTCTACATGTGTTCCCCCCCCTGCACCTCTCTTCCTTCTTGCAGACTAATTACACACTTCACGCAGCCTATTTCTGTGAATGTGTGTGTCTTCATTAACTCTTCTCTGTTAATCCCCATCCAGCAGCCCCAGGGGTGGAGGAGATTTTCGGGAAGTGGCGTCAAACCCCGGGAAGTGCTGTTGTTTTTGATGTGTTGCCGAAGAACCACCCAGCCCCCACCTCCACCTCCACCCAACATCGCCGTCAACCCCCCCCCCCCCCCCTTGGCTGGAGCTCTATTAATCATCCTGTCAGTCCAGCAACACACACACACTTGCTTTGTCGCCACTGACAAACTACCACCACCACCACCACCACCACACATATACACTGTGTATAACAAAACAATCAAATAAATAATGTAACCGGTCACTGCCGGGTACAGGAGTCTAAAGACGGAAGGAGAAATAATCTCTATGGAAATGGAAGCTGTGCAGGAGAGCTGCCTGCTTTGTTTGCTACTTGCACTGTTTGTACTTCAGTCGTTGAAACCTTTATTGTTCTTTGTTGGGTTGTAGAGTGTTTGGTGTTTTATGGTTTGTTTCCTATGTGTAAGTTTCCTTATGGTGTAAGTGTGCAGCTTGGCCTAAGTTATTTTTTCCTCATGCTGGGAAGTCATCCGCTCCTGTGAGGGAGAGAGGCTAACTTGAAAATGCTCGCCTTTGAGTAAAAAAACACAGCACTGGATGAGTGTGTGTGCGTACAGAAGTGTGTGTCTGTGTATCAGGTTGAGTTTTAGTCATTTTTGTGATTTGCTGAAATCCCCTGCAGTGCCCCTTTGACTGCGGGTCTGCGTACCTTGGCAGTGGAAAGTAACGTATAAGTGAAAAGCAGATTCATTTAGCCTGAGAATGTCAACAAGACTTGTGGATTTGGTTAAGAGATGATAACTCTGCTAAAGTGAGCAGCTTCTTTACCTTAATACATTTAAGGGAGATTATTTGTCATCAATTAACTGTCTGTTTAGATAAATGAGGCTACACAACGTGTCCAGTATGTCCACACTGCACATACGCATGTCAGCATACGTTTTGCTTCAAGACTGGGCAGAGAATATGCTAAGCATATTCCCCACTATGATGAATATATGTGTGTGTGTGTTGTTGTGGGGCCCCACTGTAGCTGGTTGCAGTGACGTCACTCCCCAGTATTATAATACATCAAGGCTGCTTCAATGGTTGTATGGAAACTGTTGGGATCTGGAACTATATGGAAATCTGAATGTCTTCCCCTGAATATCCTCCATATTCCTCTAACAGATTTTTCATTTTTACTGATTTTAATTCGAGCTGAGAATATTTGTTTTTGTAATTTCATTTTATGATATCTTTCAGCTTGATATTTGATGTGCTTGATGGGTTTTTGTATACATTTTTTATGTGTAAATTACAATTAGTCTAGAATGGGCTAGGTTGTAATATTTCAATCAGTGATTAAGCAGAGCCAGCCAGCATGATATATATTGACCTGCTGTTACAGTTATATAAAGGTATAATATTATAATATATTAATAAAGTAAAGGACGAGTATCCATTGCACAATTCATAGGCCACACTGTGTAATGAAAGCCCAGTAGCCGTAAACAGTCACAGAAGCTGAGATGCGAGAACACAATTCCAGATCAGATATTTGCTGGAGGTGAGAACACGAGTCTCAAGTTGGAAACCTTCAAGGGGGTTTGTTTCAAAGATGAGAACCAGAAATCCCAGAAGCTCATGGGCTTCAAAGGGGCTGTTGAGGGGTGGCAGACGGCCCTCGGGGGTCCTAACCCTCTGCCATGCCAGGCTGGTGTGAAATGGACACTTGTGGGCTCGGTCTGTTGGGTCTGTCCACAGTGGTTAATGATAACACGCAGCACTTCATGCTGCCCACATGAGCCTCTTGTAGCCTGCCAAGTTGTGTGTATGTTTGTGCTACTGATACCATACTGCATGCACCCATTCTGCATAACAGCTCTCACCAACTGTAGTGAGTCATATCTAGTGTCATATCTTTACATTAGATATGACACTAATTTCCTAATGACTTAAACGTATTTTAATTTAAAAAAGAAACGGTATCAATTTATTTTCCTAAACTATTCAGGGTTTCTTTTCATTTCTTTATTTTAAATGAAGTGAATTATGGTCTGCCAGGAAAGTTGGCCACACTTTTGAGAAATTGTAATTTTTTTATTAAACCTGAATATGTTTTTTCGATTACGTTTTTATTCCCTTCTAATCTGTAGTTTAATTTTATGATTTAACTTTAGTCGTTTTCTGAGATTTTCAAATAAATAGCATACCCACATTCTACATTTTTCAACTCTTTGGTGTTACTGAAGTGACACATTTGGAGATAAACCTGTAACGACCCTGCACCACAAATGGTGTGGACCTTCATTTGAATATATCGTTTCTAATACTATAAGGCCAATATTGTAGCCGTTTGTGTCACTGGACTTGCAAACACTGCGTGCTCTTTGATGGAGTTGTAAAATATGACAGGCTATTTCCCCCCGCCAAAGATTAACATTGTGATTCCCAGTGTCCCAGCAGACAGCGTGATTGATTACATCATATTAAGGTCATTTGTACATCGGGGTAATTTTCACTCGAGCCTCCCGGCGATATTTTAATGTGCATTTGTTTGGTGAGGTTGTCGGCTCCTCGCTCCTATGATCTGCCGGGAAATTGATGGCGACATTAACAAGCGATTAATTAAAAGCAACAACATTAACGATGGTGGGGCGGGATGCTGGGACATTTTATTTTGGAGGAACATTTAATTCGCAGTCATATTATACATTGCAATGGAATTCATTGTGAATCAAACAGCTCATTGATCGTCAATTGTGTACATGTTTGCTTCGAACAAACATTGTACCAAATAATTAACTTTCTTTATTGTTAATGTTTGAAACATATAAATTCGTTGGATGAAAGAGAAGAACATAATTTCCGCGGGTACTTTGCAATGGTGCCAGTAGCTATGATTCCTCATGTTCGTGCTGAATATCCCAAATGTTGGCACTGAAAATAAATCAGTCAAAATCATTTAAAAAATCTGGTTTAAAGGAAAGAAACGAAAATGCAATTATTGGCTTGTGTTTGGTTTTGGCCGGATCGATAGCAGGCGTTGAGTCAGCAGTGTTTTTATGAATGCATGTTTCAAACATTATTAACCTGACGCACAATTAAACAATCAAATATGGAAAATTAAACCAGTTATGTTGTAGAAGCTCAAGGAGCTAGTGATCCAAAAAAGTGTTTTCAAAACATTTAACTCGACACCTCCTCCTATGTAGTTTTTTTTTCATAAATGTGAGCAAACTGTAAATTGTATTGGCTCATTTCAAAACCACTATTCTTTCAAGTATTACGCTCATATTCATTTGAAACATATTGTTAATATGCATTCTGGCTTCTTGGCAGCTCTCCTGGTGCAGTGGCAGTGCATGCCTCCTGCAGTGTGTCTATCTGTACAGTGGCTGCCCTCTAACCTCTTCATATTGCTGTATCAGGAGCTGTGGAGCAGCCCCGTGTGTCTCTGACAGCGTGTTAACAACACTGCGAAAGGCCCCAAAGAAACGTCTTGGATTAGCGGTCACATTTCCCATTTCCCATAGACGCACAAGGTCCTGAACCCAATTAATGGCTAATAATTACTAAGGCAACTTCACTATGACCGCTATGGGGACTTCATTAGAGGGGAGGAGGGAGAAGCCTGCTGTGGAGAGCCACTCCAAACCTAGCCTACTGCAGGAAGGAAACAGGTGGGTTTTATTTTTCGATGGAACCTTGAATGTCTTCATATCGATCTTCAAAAGTGCAATGACATGATTGTTATTTTAAACAAATCTTGTCTGACATGACTTGGTTGTGTGTGGGTCATCGTTCCATCCTCGGGCCCTCATGGTCACATCTCACCACCACGGACACTATAGTCACTCCCCGCCGCAGCATAGTTACCATGTTTACTCTCCCATTACATCGACTGCGGCCGAATTACAGTTAACAAATTTACAAAGCTCACATCGCTCACAAAAGGTCCCGTTGCGCCTTTTTGATGTCCCCCGGCCCGCCTGATCCCCAGGCCGGACCGTGAGGTGCTCCATTTCACATATCTAATGTGCGCTGATGTTATCTGCGCGTAACGTCTAATCCAGAGACCCGGAGCCTCCTCCAGCGTGGATAAAGCTTGGGTTTCAGCCGCCTGTGTGTGAGAGTGGGAGGAGGGGGTGTACAGTCACCGCAGTCTGACCACACCAGTCCACAGTGTGATAAACTTATCTACACCCGGGATACCCCCCCCCCCCCCCACACACACATATCTTCATCATCAACGATTGAAGAAGAAGAGGAAAGTGATAAGATTAATATATTTGTGTAAGGTTATGATGTGTTTTCGTTTGTGCCATTCTCATACATTTATTAAATACGGATAGCTTTAGTCTAATCCATAAAGGTTTATTAACATTTTCTCTGAGGTTAATTGAATATTTTCGAACTCATGTTGCTGCGCATGTTGCATGCGAGTGGTTATTTCGTTGTGTTAGTAGTAAATAATTTGTCTATTTTATTATATATTATTGCAATTGGTTTTGTTTTTGAAAGAAAAGTATATCCGACAATGCAATGTCATTGTGACATGGAACATCACGGCCATTTTTGTTTTTTTAGATAACGAGCCAGGTGATGTGAATATTTCAACATGCGCTTTAACGCCAAATCCTACATTGTGGATGTATAATCCTAAAACAATTAACCAGCTCTACATGCACAGGCCTGAGTGCACGCGGAAGGGGCTTTAGCGTAATAGGAGCCCATATACCATACATATACAAACAATGCGCTCTGCAGACGTGTATATTTGCAGATTAACTGCCACAGAGGTCACACTTTGTCCTTTATAATCCGTTGGTTAAATATTAAAGTCATATTAATGAAATATTAATTAAAGCGATACTAAACTGCTTATGTTTTATTGAACCAAATCGTATTGTTTTTGTTTGTTTTTTGTCACTTTAATCTGATAATGAATCTGCCTCATTTCCTACTAATTAGACGGATTAATAACACCGCGAGGGATCCATAGATGAGTGAGCACGCGGGCAGCACACCTCTCTTCCGGGGCTCGAGCCAGCGGCTACTTCCTGCACTCCCTCCAGCCGCGGCACAAAAGAGAGAGAGAGAGAGAAAAAAGACACATTTCTGCAAAGCAAATAACGCGAGCTTCTCCTGCGCAGCCGTTATCCGTTTCCAAAACCCCGTTAAAGGTCGACGTTTAAATGACGCAGAAAAGTATTTCCCAACGGGCCAGTGTCGGAGAGCAACACTTTTCTTTGCAAGCGTAATCACAGTTAATTGCTCCTTTAAGAAGGTGTTGCAGCATGTGAAATCATTTGTCCGAGAAATATTCAGAGGCCTGGCCCGCGCTGTCTCGGGTGGCTGATGGTAATCATTTTGGGAAAGTTTTGCTGAATGCCCTTTTTTCTTCAGTTTTCCTGCGGCTGAGGCTGGGTGTAGGACGCGGTATCGATAGGGCCGATCGATTTAGACAATGGATTATTGATATTTTGTCGCCACGCTCCCACGCTTCCTTCAGACACCAAGGAATAAACTAAACCTTTGTACACCGCTATAGTCACGTAATTTATCATTTGTTTATCGACTCATTTCTGGTTTGTCACTCTTACCTGTGCGTTGCCTGCAAGGCCGTATCCGATAACTCTGTATTTGAACTAAATATATTTGTTCACAAGCTTAAAGACAATTGTATACTGTAATGCGTAGGCAACCTCCTGACACGCTCCCTTGCCTTCTGTAAAGCCAATAAAACGAATCTCCTCTCCTCATGATGCCCTGATATATATAATATATGCTAATTACTGCTGATTATTATAGATTAATGATCACGTCATTAATTTGACTTCAACTCATGGGAAAACATCCCACGGCCCAATCTGTCCATTATTGGCTGGAGACGTGTTTGATGAACTCGAGCCTTTATTCAAATCAATTGTTTTTTTCGCGTGCATAATAATGAACAGCAAGCTTAAAACTAAAAAAATAAACAATTGTCAGACAATCATATCCCAATGTATAGGCTTAACCAAAGCAAGAAAAATAAAACTAATAATGAATGATATTATCAAAACAATATAATGTAAATAATAGTAATTATTCATGCAGGGATTTGAAGGTATCCCATAAAGTGCGGTGTGATTAGTGCGCAGAGAATTGATCCCTGCCGCTCTCCCTGCAGACTGCAGTTGCTCCATCAGCACCGCTCTTTAATAGGCTCCAACATAGAGCCGCCTTTATTCAGCCAAACTAGACGGAAACCATTCCCATATGACATGAAGGCTAAAGGCCCAGGCACCACATGAATATGACGAGCAGCCTACATCAATCAGTCAAACTGGACTTTTATTTTTATAGTAATAAAATGTAAATAAATTGTAATATCCACTTATTCTCCTAAGATTCTTGTTTGTTTATTTTTTATTTTATTTAAGATACTATCTAATATGACAGGAAAAAACAACAACAATATACAACGATCATTTGTTAACACAATAGTATTTAATGAAATAGTTATTGATTATTGCCATAATAATATTAATACCTTTCTGACAGGCAAGCATTATATTATTGCAACTTTGAAATGATAGTACTATCAATAATATGATATAATACATTACATACAATTTTTTTCCCTATTTGCCTCTTATGAAAACAGTAAATGACCTAAATTGCAATGTTATTATAAACATACACGTTGGTACATCATTGTGCAGCAATATTTTTAAACTAATATTAAAATGCAAATATTGCTGCACAGTTATAGCCTACCTAAATAAATAAAATGTTCCTAAACAAAATATATAATTACCTTGCTCCATCAGACTGCTGGATGAACGGTGTAACGTGCACGGCTGCTCGTCGGTCCTGTAGTACACAAACAAACAAACAAACAAACAAACAGGTGCAAGGCAAAGTCATACTTACGCAGAGAAAGTGTGCACTCTGTCCACCTTCGTTCAGGTGACTTTACCCGGCACATGCAACAAAAACACGTCTCCAGGAAATAAACCGCTGCAAATATCATTGTTACAAATGTGAACATTGGAGGGAGAGAAAAAAAAAGAGTCTGGGCTTCTTCTCCCCGGATTTGCTGGTGCAGGCTCCGTGCGTCAAACAGCTGCTGGCCGCTGCTGGTCCTGAGGGCAACACAGTTTACACACACACACACACACACACACACACACACACACACACACACACACACACACACACACACACACACAACACACACACACACACACACACACACACACACACACACACGCACACGCACACGCACACGCACACGCACACGCACACACACACACACACACACACACCTATTACGCCTGCATGTGCATTAATGAAGTTATAAATAACCTCTGCGACTCGAGCACTTGTTGGCACAACATGCTGCGTCAACAGCCTAAATACAACGTTTCACTAAGCCTGTAAATTAAGAAATTATTTTGTAAACTTTTTATGACAAAAAAAGAAATATAAGAAAAAAAGTACAAAATAAAAAAAATCACATTTACAGTAATAATAATAATATTACTGATTAATTTCCATACGACCTTGACCTCACCATAACTCACTGTGTCCAGCTCCGGTTGGAGAAATCCAAGTTGTCGCTGTTAAAGGGGTACAAATCCAAGGAGGCGCTGGCAGGAGCTGAATGGGGTGGGTGGGTGGCTTGGTGTCTGGGTGAGGAGGGGGACGAGGGTAAGGGGATGGCAAGGGGGGAGGGAGGGTAGGTGAGATGGTGAGGAGAGAGCGGGAGGAGGAGGAAGAGGAGGAGGGGAAGAGATAAGTGATCTAAAGGGGAGACGATAGGACAAAAAAAAGTGATGATGATGAATACATTGGAAAGTTTTTTGGCCCCAGCGAGGGTGTCAGATTGAATGGCCTGTGCGCATGTGCGAAGGTGTCCAAACTGACAATGCTGGTGAGATGAAGATAGTGTTGTTGCTGCTTCTGGGCTCACGGAGGACGACGAGAGGAATCTACAAGCCGACAAGATGAGATCCAAGGCGAGGGCGAGAAAACTGGCCAAAAGTAGGTCTTCTATTTTCCCCTTCTTATCGCTTTCAGCCGCCGGCTCCAAAGTCGTGGTTGTGTAGATGTCCAATGAGTCCTTGTCATTTGTCATATCCTTAAGAGAGGAGGGGGCGACTCTTTGTCCAGAGTTAACTTTTCTGCTAAAAATGTGTCCCGCTCCGGCTGCTAAGCCTCGGTTCTCTGCTCTCTTGTTGTTCGGTGGTTCTCTGTGTCAGAAAGTTTCATGTGTGATGAGAAACGCCGCTGGTGCTTTTAGTTGATCACACTCCTTTCAAAAGCAAACATTTCCGTACAAGTCTCAGCTCCATCTTGTATTTAGTTTGTTTCGGGTGTCGGAGGTTAGTAGAAAACGCAAATTCATTTCCCGAAAGTTACCGAGAAAGTTGTCGAAACGGATAGTAACTTTTTTTTATTGAGCCGTTCCAAGTCTTGTGAAATAATATTCCCGGCTTTTGAAATAGTGGGCGCTGTGGCACCGCTGCTCTGCTGCACAGCGAGCGAGGCGCACTCCTTCAGCAGCCTGCAAACGGAGACGCCGACATGTGAATTTAGACAGAAACAGGGACATTTTAATGCGGATTTGTTTTTTTTTTGTCAATCCCACTTGAACTGCAGAAAAATATCGCTGTCCGGCCACTTAGTTTTGTCCCGGGGCCCTCGGACTGCCGCAGACTGGTTCCACCTCCAGGGAATGCCAATCAATAATGCGTCTTGTGCAAGAAAGCGCCCATACTGGAGAAGTGCTGCTCGCGTCACACGGAACATTCATGTATTCCGTTTTGTGAACACGAGCAGGCCTACTTTGTTGTTGGAAATGGACCATGATTGTTGTTTGACATTTGTTTATTGCTGGTGGGTTGATGTATGAATTACGTTTATTTAAGGCTTGTTATTACTGCATGATGCGCCTTGTTTCTATGTGGGTCAGTCTGTTTTTTATCCACAAAACGATTCTAAAACGAGTTCATGCTTTTTGTTGGCCTGTTGCAGTTGCGTTTGGCATATCCTTATGTAGTTATTGTATTGTTATATTTTATGCATAGTCAATTTCGATTTGTAGTTTTATAAAAAATGCAACACTTAAACCTATAGTTAGCCGTGTAGGCCTATTGAACTATTTTATTGAAAACAATAATTATCCTCAATTATACCTTTAATTGTTTTTTGTAGTGCATGCTTTATTGCATGTTTACAGGCCTTTAACGACTTTGTAACTTTGCCAAAGCAACTTGCCCTGTAAATTCAACGTGGATATGTAATTCATAATTCTGACTTTTCACAAAATAAAATATGTAATCATTGTTACATTGAAAGTAAGTGTGTACAATTTGTTTTAAACAATGCAGAAACCTGGTCATTTGAAATAAGCTTGCACTTCTTACAATAATTTTTGGAAAGGCTAATGTGATTAATTTTAAATGGTCAGTAAGGCTTTCAGCTCACATGCATTCTGAAAAATAATACAAATAAAAACAATAACCTACACCGTTTTTTGCAGTCATATTTGTATTATTATTACTCTTGCACGTTCATGTTCTCCGTGATTGGTGCACAAGGATCAAGTTCCCAAGTTAAAAACAAAGAATGAAAAAAAAAGAAAAGGAACGAAAAGAAAAACGCTAATTGGGCTACTTTGTGAAAATACTTGTTGAGGATCCTGCTTCTTGCCAGTAATTGCACTTGGTCTTGATCTCTAAACAGCCTTGATAGTCTGTTGATCCGGGTGCTAATGAACACAAATACCTGGCTTTGTAGCCCTCTCACACCGGACCTCTGCAGACCTCTGCAGCACACAGGCCTCAGATCTGTTGTGCTGCAGCGGCAGAAACAGAGCAGACATGAAGAAAAAAAAATACCGTGTTGATCTTAACATTCAAAACATGCAGGCCCACAACTTTTGAATGCGACGCGTGGGAGTATTTCTCCCTCCTTTTCTCTCTTTTTCTGCCGCCTGGGTGGAACTCTCCTGTATAGGCCCGTGCAGCAATATTCACCAGCTGCTTTATCATTTATTTTTAACTCGTGTATATTTTCTACTGTCGGCTGCAGACTGCACGTTAAAGGCAGTCCCGCATGAAGCCTGCAATATGAAGAATGTGTGTGTGTTTTCTTTATTAGTATGTAGTCGCTGCTGGGTTGTTTACATAATATTGGGGTCAGAATAAAGTGAGTGTTATATCGCCCTCACAGATGGACTTTGTATTTATTCTGTTTTTAGTAAAGACATATTACATTTCTTGCTCAGTTCCCAACGTTAATATATATTTTTGTATTTATTACACAGAGATTAATTTGAGCTACAATGTCGGATTGCTTGTCATTGTATTTTATTTTAATGTTTTCCTGAAGTCATTAAAATTAATTATTATGAGTTCAAAATGTTTGATCGTTTTTTTCTTGCAAATAAAGAGAATCATCCGACACGTTTAGGTGACCTAACACCACATTTAATTTGATCTAAAACACAGGCTTTGATACGAGACTTGTTATTTTCTTATCTTAACAACCACAAATCGATACAGGCAATACAGCGGGGAATACAGATTTGAACAGGGCCTGCAAGTTCATTTACGAGTAGTAGTCCATATCTGTTGCAGTCTATATTTCTGTTCGTTGCAGAGGGCTGTTTTATTGTGGTGTGCTGTTGTTTACTTAAAATCTGGCTTGGATCAATTACAACCCCCAGTTGAGTGATTGCAGATTTTTTCCCAGGTATTTTTCGGTGCACAGGTGAGAGGAACACAGCTGCTTTCCTCCCTCTGCTGCACGTGCACAGCCGCGCAATAACGTCACCACAGAAACCTAAAGAAATATAATTAATATCGAAACGTGTAACAGCTTTGCACACATTCGGAGAAACAGGAAGGTGTTGAACCACTCTGACCGCAACTTATTGATTTTCTAAAACCTATTTCGGTTACTGGGGCCGTCTGCATTATCAAGTCAATAAAATAAAAGGTAGGGCCACGCGGGTTTTTAACCACCTGATTTATTTATTTTCGCTGATATTTCACACACTGACCCCACCCCTCTCCTTATACCCAGCACAGGTCTTCTCATTCACCCCTCTCTCTTTCTGGCCTGCAGTATATATAGGCTACTAATTGCCAGATATCCTATTGATCTTTGTGTTAAATGTCCCTTATTAGATGGACTCCCAGTCATGAACTTGGCCTGGCTCAACAGCTTGTGATGTTTTGACAGAAGTAATAAAACCCAACCCATAACACTTTTAAACCAACAATGGTAGCTATGTTGAACTTCTGGCTAAACGTTCAGGGTCCCGAATGCTCCTGCTATGCAGCTGTAATGTGTGTCTGATAGCACTCCATGTTCACAGATTAGAACCTGAACATAAAAATGATAGGATCATCAAATGAAAAGGACATTTATTATAAGTGTCATGTGTGGCTGTCAACCGCAATTTATTGGCTTCTTCTAATGTTCCTTTATGGAACTCTTAACCTCTGTTTTAGGTGCTTTTATTTTGAAGTTAAAACATCAGTCAATTAAGTAATTAACAGGAATATTGTTGATGTCTCTCTTGTTATTGAAGACTCTCCCCATGGTTCAGCATCATTTTGACAAGCTCAGGGAAATACTTATAATGTTGCTAACTGATGAAGGCTAATGATTAGCATATAGTGCCTGTAGACATAACATGTTTATTTATTTTATTTTGAATGTAAGTGCTGGAAATATTGCAAAATGAAAACACTGGGAGCTCTTTATTTAATGCTGCAGACCTTTTCTGGATACAACACGGTAAAGGAAACCTGATCCTCATGTACTTCCACAGAGCCCATTTGCATTCATATGTGATGATGTGAATGATCTTAGCAGCGCTTTGAATCAGGCAACACCAGTTTTGCAGTTTTAAATCTCTGCCTTAAAATGAAAAACTGTGACTGCTATGATAATCAGAGCCCTTCAGGCAATGTCAGATTGTGATTGTCAGTTCTGTGCAAGATATTTTTTATTAGTTTTATTTTCAATTCTCAGAAATACAACTCACCATCCAATCAGAAAGGCCATGCTTTGCGGTGATTTTTTAAAATCAGGATTATGATACAGGAACACTTCATTTACTTTCTTTTTCATGTTGGGGGGTTTTCTCTGAGCAGTTGGATGGATTTTAGGACCATTTGTGTCAATTTTTAAAGGATTGAAAAAACTCTGTAGCCTAAATAATTACATCAGTCCACATTTGGCATGGCCACATATGCTGCATAAGTAATTGATTTTGGAAGTTTGTGGGATGATAGCTCCCTCATCCCAATATGTGCACAATTTGGTGTGTGTTGTGAGCAGTGAGGCTCTTCCCATATTTATTTCCAGGGCTGGTTACTCATTTGTGTCCACTGAAATACCTTTGCAATGCTCATATACAACATGTGTATTCTCAGAAAATATGATATCATATGAAAGGAGTAACTTTTTCTGGCATAACCCTCAAAAGCTAAGGTACTTTTATTCACAACACAGCCATAAATCTGCCTATTTGTAACATATAAATGTGTCGTAGGGGATAACGTTTTGGATAAGGTGAGGGTAAGGATTTGGTCATGGTCACAGTTAGTTCAATGTCTGTTTTAGTAACATATGGTCCACATTATATTCACATAATATGATACAAATAAAGATGCATTGCTTTCTGTAACCATATCTTCAAATTTGCTGTGAAAGCAGAGTCCGGAAGAATATTATTCCCAGTAAAGTCTTCATATTACACTGAAATGTGGACCGCAGTATAGTCTGAATCTGCCAAATGTTGGGAATTATCTGAAGAAAGAATGGCAGTGTAAGGAATCAGTGACTCCATGAATTACCTGCACTCCAAAGCTTGAAAAAGTGAAGATTAATTTATGGAAGCATAGTTAAATAGTCTGTTTTATGAATGTTCTTTAAATGTTTTCTTTCACTATCAATGACTCCCTCTCTTTCTTCATGAGCAGTATGTGAGACAGTCTTTTATCTCCAAGGAAATGCTTTTATTGTTATTCAGTCAGTAACTGCTGGAAATGTGCTGCTGCTGTTTTGGCCACGTGTCCTTTCGTGGTGAATTATGTGTGCTATTAAATGTGAAAATAATTCAGAGCTATGGATGTTTGAATAGACCCGTATGAATCCAGTGTGCGAACAAAAACGATAGAAAATCCCTCAGTAGGCTACTCCTTTGTGGTCATACTGTTATTCAGTTTCAGGTATTCTCAGTGTTTTTCTGTTTATTTGGCATATTATGCAGTATACCTCTCAATCTGTAAGCGCTGTATTGATCTCAAATCACTCAAATCACTGTCCATTGCAGCACCATGAAATATTTTTTTTAATTCTTATTGTATCACTTCAAATGAATTATGTTATGAGAGGGGAATATTAGGTTGCCACACATTTAAGATTAATGTGTTTATTTAAATAACCCATATTGAGTATAGTGTTTGCCTATAAAGTATTTCACTTCGCTTACAAGAGATAGAAATTCAGTCAGATTATTTGCTTTGGTTTTGAATAAAGCAGAAAGTCAAAGCTATTATTTATGTTTAACTTAACCCTCCTATTGTCTTCGTTCCTCCCCCCCCCCTTACTTTGGTGTTCGCGGTCAAATTTGACCGGTCCTGTTTTAACTGCTATTACATTAACACAAAAACCATTCATCATCACCAACTTTCATTTAACACCCTTTCAAACTGTACATATTGTATCAGACTACTGGTATACATGAAAAACTGCAGTACATATACAAAGAATAGACACTGAACATGTATTGCGTGTGCCAGGTGTGATCCATGTGGGGGGATGGGCACATAAGAGCGGGACATATATCAAATTGTTCTGTGTGTGTGTGTGTTTGTGAGTGCCAGGTGTGATTCACATGGGGGGATGGGCACATAAGGGGGGGGGAACACATCTAGAGTATGTGTGTGTGTGTGTGTGTTTTATCTGATCCGGATGCATGGTTAAAATTCCTTTTCTTTATGGCGGTCATTTTTGACCGGGAACATCATGGGTGTTAGAAAGTTGACTAAATCATCCAAAATGCAATGAAAGTGCTGATCAGCAATTTTAAATGTCTACTGTGAAGGATATCATAAAGCCTTCATGCAATCGAATGTAAAACAAAAAGGTTATGGTTGATGAAAGTAGTAAATCGGTCAGATTTGACCCGAAGACAACAGGAGGGTTAAATGATTGCACTGTCTTTTCTTACCCTGTGTAACATGCGGCCATAGCAATCATGCATGCACAGTAGACACACACACAAACACACACATACACACACACACCTTGGTGGTGACAGATTTTTGGGCAATGTTAGGATTTAACCCCAATCAATCACAAACTAGAAAGGTTGAGTGTAAATGTCATCCAAACAGCAGGAGCTGGCACTGTTGGCTGGCTAAGTGTGTGTGTGTGTGTGTGTTTGTATATGTGTGTGTGTCCGCCCGCGCACCATTTTGCACAGTTGTTGGAGGTCCTGTCACTACTCCGAGCTTTGACCTTGGCACAGCGATAGGTTGGTACCTCTTACACCTGGATGCAGACACACACACACACACACACACACACACACACACACACACACACACACACCACACACACACACAACACACACACACACACACACACACACACACACACACACACACACACACACACACACACACACACACACACACACACACTCCAACATTTTAGCCCCATGCTTCATGTCTGGTCTCATGCTGGCTAAGTCACATTTTGAGTTGACATGCAAATACCATTGCATTAAGCTCTTGCACAAGGCTCTAAATCCCATTCATTCCAATGATACGTTGACCTCACATTATCCAGTTGGCAAATATGCCTCTTTCTGCTTTGCACCATGACCTCATCCGCCATGTTTGTAAAAACACAGCAATCTCCCAATCATTTGGCAGTGGTAGATCGTGGCATGCCTGAGAGAGTTGGAAGATATATCCCCAATGTTTTCTTTTTCGGCAGCCCCCTGTTTTTCGTCTCTCCTCATACCCTTCGTTTTCAGCCTGCAGATGGGGGCAGGGTCTTGTTAAAAATAGCCAAGCAGCATGTGAACAGCGGTATGTGTTAGTGAAAGGGGGTCCAAAAAATGAAAAGCCATTACACTGCAGTTAAATGCATTTGTCTTGACCTGGGCTGCTTATCGAGTTATCTCCCATCGCTGCTCGGCCATGTCTAGAAGATTCCATCCAGCCTCTCAGGGCTAAGAATATAGTGCGACTGCTGGAGACATCCCATAGGAAAAACCTCATCCCTACTTCTCCAGTATGCTGATTAACGCTAAATGATTATCTCTCTGTGTGTCTGGTGTGATTGTGCACCACCCGCTGTTAAACATCGCGTGTTGTTTGCAAAACAAGGGGCCAAATGTGTCGAGGCTCTAATTAGCGTGTTTTTAGCAGGCCTCATGATTCCCTCTTGCATTGTGATATCCCAGGGATTGCTCAGCATTGTGACTAGTCTTATCTGGGTCTAATCCCGATTTGTTTGGTATTAGCTCGCTCACTTTCTCCGGCTTTCTCTCTCCTTCCTTTTATTCCGATATTTGTCCTCACCCTGCTCTTTTCATTTTATCCATTCCTCTCCTTTATGTTGTACTGTCATTTACTTACATCAAGTTCTCTCGTGCAGGGAGTCTGTTTCTTAGTGAGAAGACAACATTTTATGAAAAGGAGCCGGGGCAAAAATCTAATATTATTTATCAACATTTTTCCACAAAAACATACTGCGAGGATATGTTATTGTTCTACCAATTTTGTATTTGTTCAGTTTACTGCAATTCACTATAGTAGAAGACAGTTGGTTTCGAACTGCAGTTTGATTGATTGACCTTTACTTTATTATGATATAGTGTTTATCAATATTGAAATATTTCCTATTAATGCCACAGCATTTAAATTAGCTAATGCAGTCAGCTGGTGGGCTAAATCTGCTTTATCAAATATACAAACAGTACATTAGCAAGATGACAAATCCAATATAAATCAAAGTGTATTGTACAGGAAAAGTTTAGGTTATACCAGCTGAGGAATGCATTGATTTAAAATGTGATACCTAACTATCTTGCAGTTCTCAATGAATATCACTTTACTAAAATATTTATTTTCCTGTTCTTCTTCTGTGCTTAAAAAGTTAGAGCTACTTGTTTCACGCACGCACGCACGCACGCACGCACGCACGCACGCACGCACGCACGCACGCACGCACGCACGCACGCACGCACGCACGCACACACACACACACCACACACACACACTCATGCACACACACACACACACACACACACACACATACACACACACACACACACACACACACACACACACACACACACACTCACACACACACACACACACACACACACACACACACACACACACACACACACACACACACACACACACACACACACACCGTCCAGTCCCAGCCGGCCGCTGCTGATGATGGCTCATCCTGTCCAGATATGATAAGCAGACAAACTGCTCTGTCCCCTGGGCTGTTTGTGTGTGTCAGAAACAGACAGTGGTGTGTAGTAGCAGCATGGCTCTAAACTCCCCCCGCCCGCCTCCCCTTTTATCCCACCGCCAGTTCAAAGCCTTGGCTCCATCTACAATTCTAGCTCTCCCTCCTCCCCCCTCCTCACCGTCTTTCTCACTGCGTTCCGTCATTACTACAAAGATGGGCATGCAGTGTCTCATTAAAGCGGATTAGAGACATCTCCACGTCTCACAGGGGCTGAGCGGGACATTTCTCTTCTCTAGTCAACCCCCCACCCTTTTTTCTCTCCGAGATCAGGTTCTTTGATTTGTCCAGATAAAGACCTCTTTCATGTCGGTGGGGACGGTTAGCGATTACACTGTCAGGCCCATCGTTTTGGTGAGTTTGACAAATTTGCCGTGCTGGGTGGGGCGGCTGTGGGGATTGTACTGGGGAGGGGGAAGGGGGGGGGTACAAGGAGATTCACCGTAATTGAGCTGTCATTATCCAGTGACCCTGCCAGGCGCTAGTGCGCAGAGCTCTCTATTTGTTTAATACTTGGCTAACTTTCTTTGTGAGTATGATGGATAGAAAGAGGGGGCGGGGGGAGAGTGGAAGCGGGGGTCCCGGTCCCCAGATGAATGCCTCTGCTTATTTGACCACCTCTCTTGAGTGCTGCTGTTCATGAAAATTGGCTGCACTACATCACCGCTGCAAGTTCCTTTTTCTCACCCAGCTCCTCCCCGATACAACACAATTAGGCCCATATCACCGGCTGCCATTTATTTTCATACACAACGAAAACTGGTGGCACGTTGATTACTGAACTCCCCAGAGACAAAGGGCCACTATTGGTGTGGTTTAATTTAATTAAGTAGAGTGTGGTGCACAGGATACATATATTAAGAGCTCCCTCTCAATGCAGGCCCTCCATTTACCTCAGCCACTCTGTATGCTAAACAAATCCTCAGGTGGTGCAGACGTGGAATTGGAACAAATCTCCTAAAATGGTTTGGTGAGAATGAGGCCTATTTATAAAGATACAAATGTTGTTCTCTGACGGTTCCTGTTTTCTGACTTTTTCTTCCTGTCAGCTCTATTATCTGTTTACAGAACTTGGTGCTGAAGAATAAATACATTTTCAGAAAATCAGGAAATTCGGAAGCTTTTTCGATTGATTTGTACTTTGCTCAAGTAGATGTAAACCCACTCTCATTAGGTTGTCGCTATGTTTTCGAGATGTGCGTTAAAAAGATGTCCTGTGCTGCGAGAGAGGGAGAGGGAAGTGTGTTCCTGGCAGGATAGTGTGACCGCATCGGATGATATTTTGATGAAGGAAGTCAGAGCCGGCCTCGTTAACCAGCAGTCAGATCGGCTGTAAAGCGATGAGTAGAGCAGAGTGTGTGTGCGCACTCTTGTTTGTGTGTGTGTAGGTGTTGGAGGGGTCTTGGCTAAAACATTTCAAGATGGCCCATTACCCGGGGCAGGCCCATCCCCTCCCGACACTAGGATTCCTCTGTGCTGACCCCCTCTCCTCCACCCCTCCACCTCTCAGCCCCTCTGTCCCAGAGGCCCCCAGCCTCATCCTGCCAAGTGTACGGTTCCAAAGTAACGATGAAGCTGCCTGCGTGTGAAAATATTGAATTGCAAAAACATCCCTGGGTGAGAGGGTGTGTGAATGGAGCTTTCAGCACTGGGCCCGACCCCGGCCCTGCGCTACTGACTGACGGACAACAAATGGCATTTTGTGTCCAGAGAAAGAGGGGACAGAGAGGGGAAAAGAAGAGAAGAGACATAGAGGAACTTAGTGGTAGTGGTAGTGGTGGGAGGGGGGGGGGGGGGTTGGAGGTTTTTCAGGCCTCTTCAGTCTGGGGTCCTATATGCAGGTCTGAAATGCCTTATCACATGACCCGTCTGACCTTTGGCCCCCACTCAGCTCAGGCTGTCAGGCTGCTCTCGAGTGGGGAGCACAAAGCCCCCCAGCCTCAAAGGCCACCATTCACCCCCCATGCAGCCCTACTCCAAAGGTAATAGGTAAAAGTAATGTCAGTGACCTCCACTTTCCCTCGAGCTGCAGGAGGGCAAAACTCTTAAGATCCCCTGATAGTGTCAGAAGGTGGCCATTTTGGCTCCTTATCCACTGCCTCTACTTAGCTCCTGAGCTGAGATGAAGTGTAAAGCAAACGGAACCACCTCTTTTATGGCAAAACTATTTCATTCTTAAGAGACAATTTTCATATATCCTCGTCTTCAAAACTGATGGGAAATGATATAAGAAATGATAGAAATGTTCAAAAAACAACACTGGCTTGTTTTCAGTCGGAATCACTGGGAATATGGTTGTGTAACTCGACTTCATGTCTTATCTAAGTATGTGTGTGTGGGACATTAGTGCATTTCTGATGTCTCCGAGGACTGGCTGGGTCACAGTATGACCGTAACCTCCTGTCTCGCTTTGCAACCCACACACTGGCATCTCTCTCTGTGTCTCTCTCCTGACCAGTCCTAGGATTCTTTCTTCTCCTCTCTTCTTCCCCTCCTTCTCTGGAACACTGGAGTTTCTCTCTCTCTCCGGTCTCCTTTGAAAAGATGCGGCGTCTTTGTCCGGCCTGATAAAGGATGCCATAGTTCCCCTTTTCCCCTTCTTTGTGGCCCGGGGCTGGCGGCTCCTGTAGAAGTGCAAATGGTATCCTCTCGGAGGGGCTATCCCCGCGGGCCCTGGAGGGCCCTCTCTCTCCTCCAGGCTTGGCTAATTACCGCCCCGCTCCCCTCCGCAGCCCCCACCAGCTCCCTGGTCCCTGGAACCATGGACGGCACATTCCCACAACCAGCACCTGGCCTTCTTTTCTCCTGGCCCGCTTTGATGGCTGACACCCCAGCCTACCCCTCCCTCCTTCCTCATCCTCTTCTTCTCTCCGGCCCACTACCTCATCTCTCTTTCTCTCCATCCCTGTAACTTCTCTCTCTCACTGACTCTCATTACCAGAGGTTTTAAATTGCTTTCTGACCCTGACAAACTGCTCTTGTTGAAAAGGGAGATGTCGAGGAGGAAGGGCAGCGGATGTGAACAGGAAATTGAAGAGCTGAGGTGTACAGTAGAACGTTGTTATGTATGTATTTATTATTTATTTGATTCTTCAAGTTTGCACAAGGAGCATCCTAACCCTAAATTACCCCCTTGGGAGACTTTTTTTATGGTATTTTGAAAAAAAGGGGGAAAATTCTGTGTACTCATCAAGGTCTCACCTTAAAATAAACAACTTGTCCAGATGTGGTCAAGTCACCCACAAAAAGGTGTTTTTCAATAATCGTAAAATAATAAAAATGGATTTATATGATTTGTACGTCTTCAGAGAATGATGTTGCATCTCACACACACACACACACACACACACACACACACACACACACACACACACACACACACACACACACACACACACACACACACACACACACACACACACACACATATTTGTGTTCTGCTAGCTGTAGGCCTAATCAATAACCTGCCCCAGTGGATTTCACCAATTCATAGCTCGCCTTTGTGCAGTCTAGCAATCCCAGCGAGGGCCTTTGGACAGCTTTCTGAGGAAAACAAATAGCTCTATTACAAGCTCGCGTCTCTGTGATGCTCTGAGTCCCAAAGGCAAAGTGCCCATCCTGTATTAATTGTATGTTCCCTGCACAGGACAGTGAGATATTTCTTGCAAAACACAGCGTCATCTAGAAGAGTTCAGAAAGGATTGCATTGAATATGTGAGGGAGTATTGAATACATGTATTGTTTGATTAACACGTTTGCATAACATGGGACATGATGAGTGATGACACTTTTTTGGTTGTTGTTGCTCTAATGAGTGTATTCTGAATATCAGTCTAAATTGACTTTTAATGACATTTTTAATGAAAATCATGGTGGCAAGAAGTCATCTTTTTCTTTTTACTCTTTCCAGTAAAAGAAACAACAACAGAAACACAAAAAGATTCCCCTGTTCAGCACAGCAGTGGTCACATGCCCTGCTGACTCTGATGCGGACAGTAGCCGAGTGCACACACCCAGACCTGTTACACGAGGCTTTGGTTTGTAAGACTGGGACCAGCTTACAAACAACATTAATGCTCCTTGGATTTTAGAATAGAAAGACAATTGCCCAGTGAGCTTAAACAAATGCTTCAACTGCCTTTTAATGTTTTAACTGTGACTAGAAAAACACTGATGTGACATTTCCGGATCAACACAAAATGGGATCAGATTTAGGAATTCGTAATGATCACTGCTATTGTCGCTGTCATTGTTGGTTTTATGATGCACAAATGATTGAATTCTTCTTTCTCTCAATGACGTGTACATCCTGTCTGCCATCCAGTCTGGACATCCCAAGTATCTCTCTGTTGCTGCCGTTTCCCGGCCACAGCTGCCCTGCCCTGTGCAGTTCACACATCATCACCTATAGGACTCGGATGATGTCATGAACATGAAGAGCGCTGCTTCTTTTTTGTCGGTCTCAAACATAACGACCATCAACTGGATGTTAGGTTTAAATGATATCTTCCAGGCATTAAAGTAAATGTCCACGTGTCAACTTTTGATTGATTTTAATGGCTTTTTTAATTGAGAGTTTGCATGAATTTCCTCCATTGAAATCATTCCTTACTGGTGAAGAAGTAGCCTCAGTTACTCAACATTTCTAGCATCTGATTTGTGCTGTGGAATTGGTGGGAATGTCAGTAGAGAAATTCAATATTTTAAATGATATGATGGTTTTCTGTCTGTATTATTGTTGAACGAAAACAGACGCTTCTTAAGCTTGAAGAAAAACCACCACCAATTTACCATTTGTGTTTCAACCAGTTGGATATGATTGTCTTTAAATCCTGAGATGGCACATTTAGAATTTCTATAGTCTGATGTTTCCCTCAACTTCCACCTCTCTCCTCATCAAGTCTAGCCACATCCTCTGTTTCGAGTACAGAAAAGGAAAGAGGAAGACGTTTCTGAATTGTGTTTTATGAGTGGTTGAAACTGCCACTTCTGCGGTTTTCATCAGTCCGCGCTGACCGTTCTACTCAAAGTTCCTGAGGTTTTCAAGACATGACAATTTAGCATTTTAATTGGGAAGATGTTTTCCAAACAAATCCTTGCTCCCTGGGACCTGCATGCTCGTTAAAATGACAAGGAGGGGCTGTAGATAAACAGCTTGGTGTTACGGTTATGTCTCTGTTTGAGCGCCACGTTGGCTTTGCAAATGTGTTTCTCTTCATTTCCTTAAATGCAGTAAAAGCTCACTGGATGACCGCAGGCGCGCACATGCACTGACGGAGGAATCTTGTTTTTCAACAGCACTGAAGAGCAGTTAGTGTCTAAGAATGGCACGGTGAAGCAGGGACAAAGCAAACAAAAGAGGCAGGTGGGAGAGGCTGCTGCTGGCCTGTCGCCGGACTTGGCTCCATTTTAAAACTTTTTTAATAAGATGCAATGTCCTTTTATTTTTATTTTGGATGACTTCAAAGATTAGCTTTTCTTAGACAGGCTTGTGAAAAAGAGCCCAAAATATAGATACAGTTTGTAACATGAGTCGTTCTTATTTGAATGAATAAGGCTTTATATTTTAACGGTAAGATCCAATAGAGACTTTCTACATCTATTATCGAGATGAATAGTTAAGGTCAGTATTCCGATCCCAAGGATTATACTCGGATTACATTTAAAATAATATAATGAAATGTGTGGCCCCCTCTCTTCGTGCCGTTCATCTGCACCGCTCTTTCCCATTTTAATTAAAACTAGGTGTGAGGTTTGCCGACCTGTCTTTTGACACCTCACTATTTATCTGTCGGACGCAGGCTCAGGGCAGAACCCCCGGAAAACAAGGGCAGATTTTTGTTTTCAGAGAACTGCAGAGGAACTTTGATGCCAAGTTCCTCTGCGGCAAAAGGCAAGGCCCCGACCAAGCACATCTGAGAGTACTTTGGTGAAATAACAGCAAATGTTTGTCTTGTATTGTATGGCACGCTGCAGGAGGAGCGCTAAAGCCCCTTCTTCCAGCGCCTAAAGCACCTCTTAATAAAATAGTCAAGAATAACTCCTTCACCTTAATCTTCCCCTCAGATTACTGCACTCAGGGCGGGAAATTAGCAGCAGGCCCATGCGCTTCCCTTTTTTTTCTCTCACACTGTTACATCTTTATGTGCCTCCTTCTTCCTCTCCTGCTCTTCTTTATCCATCTTCCTTTGCATATTACATTTTTGTTTCCTGTCTAATTCTCTCGATCCCTCTTTGTGGTGGGCCAGATGAACTCTCCATGGCAGAGGGGGGGGGACAGCTTTTTATTGGGTCAGTATTAGAAGCAACATGTGGCTAATGGGTGGCTGCATTTTCCATGGTCTGGTCCTCATCAGTGGGGAGAAGGGGCCTAAACAACTAAACATGGCCGTTGACAATTGATACGAGCTCTTTTAAGTGGATCTGCTTGGTTGAAGGGGGGGTGGGGCGGGGCGTGTGAGAGTGTGTGTGTGACCGAGCACACGCGCATGTGTGTGCACCTTTGCATGCTAATTCGGACGCACACAAGCACCTTTGGGGAGCGTCCATACTAGAATGTGTGTGTCTGTGTGTGTGTCCCTTGTGTCCAGGAGTGTAACCCACACCTTGAGTACGGTAGCTGCGGTAGCTTTGAGCGTGGTTCGTCCCGCCGTCTGATCCTCGTAACCAGAACTCCTTCTTTACTGCTTCCTGTCCGCTTGGCCCTCCTTCCCCCTTGCCCGCCTGCCATCTGGGTCTGCCAAGACACACACACACACACACACACACACACACACACACACACACACACACACACACACACACACACACACACACACACACACACACACACACACACACACAAACACACACACACACGCACACACACACACACACACACACAAACATGGTTAGGACAGGGGTCCCCGCGCTCTAACCTGCTTCTTTAAATTTCAACTGCACCTTTGAAACCAATATCGCACAGAGGAGAAGCGATAAATGGACTCTACCATCTATGTTCTCTATTTCTCTCGGTTTTCTTTTGTCCTGACATAAGGACGTTAAACCGTTTATTTTCTCTAAAGCCCTATTTGTTACAATTATATTTGAATTCAGAGATCATAGCAAAGTTGAACAGTATACATGAAGCTCTTATCAGGGTGTGTTTCAAAATAATCATATTGAAAGAGGTTTAAAACGGATACAAATGAATGCCTGGAAGGTCATTTTGTGTTGGAAATGAAATACAGCTCTCCTCTCAACTTTCACTTTGATATAGGACTTTGAATTCAGTGGTCTTTTGTATAAGTATTGAATGATTGTTGATATCAATGCATCTTATCTTCATGGCCATACCATTGAGTCTTGGCTCTCAAGAATACTGGGAATCAGAATTGATTATTTTCTTCATAATTGGTAGTGGATAAAACGTATACTAGCATCAAAGCCTGGACAATGAAATGCAAGTATCTACATTACGTACCTGTGTAGATAGCATTTCTGAGCAGGGGTTCTGGTTGACACTTTGATCACTTCCTCCTCTCTTCAAACCTTCATTGTGTTCAAGATCAGATCAGATCACACACACACACACACACACACACACACACACACACACACACACACACACACACACACACACACACACACACACACACACACACACACACACACACACACACACACACACACACACACACACACACAGATACACACGTACACACACCACAGGTGGAAGGGGCAGTGTCAGGTGTAGCAGGGGACAATGCGGGGATGCGTAGCAGCGAGCCGGCCTGGTGTCTGTGACAGTGACGGCGGCAGTGCGCTCCTCAAAGCTGCTCCTCTCCTCTTTCAGCACCTACTGTCACAGAGTGTGTGAGGAACATCGCTGGCCAAAAAGATAGACAGTTACTAAATAATAGTTTTTACCAGTTTGGACATTGGTGATGATGTCATTTACCTGACAAAAATAGTTGAAGACAATTGCAAATAAACTAATTAGTACATTCATTATTTCCATGTGGGTGTCCCAGATTATTTTTACTGATTCATGATTTGATCAAAAGTCATCAGGGCTTGTGTGTTTGGTCGCTGTAGTTATGTATTGGATTTAAGCCTATTTTGTCCCTTTTTTAAAACAGCTGGAATAAAAAGCCTGGCTGCAGAGAGGTGTGAATACCTGAAAAGTGGATAAATAGAATTGTTTTCACAGGTTGTTCATGAGACGATGAGGGAATAAGCAGAGTGGGAATGGGAAAAAATTACTACTAATTTATTTTCAGTGCCGCAGGTGCCTGCTCCCAGCGTATTGGTTTTTTGGATGACTCTTTTACTCTAAAGAGGGCAATTTGTGTCCATCTCTCGTCTCTCTCAAGAGGAGAGGGCTGAAGTGGCTGGCTTATTTTTGCGGGGTCTCGTGGTCTTGACTTGTGGTGACATATTAATTGAGCGGTTCCTCTAAAGAAAAGAAAGGCCAATGTCACGATTGGTCAGATGTTGTTTGTAGAGCTTTGAAAATTGGTTTTGTTTGGCTGGAAAAGCTCTCAGGTGTTTATTTACACATCAGAAAGTTTCAAATGGCAGCTGGCTCTCTGCCGTTTTCTGTACGCGTGTCTGTGTGTCTCTGTCTGGATGCATATGTGCCGTGTTTGCTCACTTATGTACATGCCAGCTGTGTGGGGCATGTTTGCATGCTAGAGATAAAGACCGGTGGAGACAGAAGAGAGGAGGTGAGCGAGACAGTTTCCTCTGGCCACCTGCCTCTTAGGTTTCCAGCTGGTTGTCCTCCCTGTCTTCTTCATCCATTATTGACCGCATTCGTTCATACCAGCTTCTAGAAGTCATCACGACTTCTGTGTGTTTTTTCCCAACTTTTCTCCGTGGAGTGTGTGGGTGTTTGTGTGTGTGTGTGTGTGTGTGTGTGTTTGCATGTTGGCATGATCTCTTCAATGCGGATGAGGTTACCACTGTAGAATAAAAACTGTTATCGGGATAATTCACAGATGTGTAAGTTGTTTCTACAGCAATGGTGTTAAGTTGAAAGCTTGGTGCTAGATTCAGACACTATTACGTTATTACACCCACACACCCACACACACACACACACACACACACACACACACACACACACACACACACACACACACACACACAACACACACACACACACACACACACACACACACACACACACACGCGCACACACACACGCGCACACACACACGCACACACACGCACACACCAAGGAATAAGCAGAACGTATATGTGTAGTATATTTCCTGAAACTCAAATGCAGAAGCTCAGCACAGCCAATGAGTGAGGGGAAGTAACTGCTCAGCCTCCTATCTAGTTACAACATACATGGTTACCAAGACAACAATTGTTTTAGCTGGCATCTGTGTGAAGAGGAACATTAAAATAACAACATGAGGCCTTAAAAAATTAGCCAGTTGGAAAATGAAACATTTGTTCTGTGTTTGTTCTGGAGAGAATACATTATTTTGGGAAAAGACAAATTAAAGTTTGCTTTATTTTCCATCTTATGCGATTTGGAAATGCTCTCTCGGGGTCCTAGAAGAACATTTTGAAATATTTTACAACATAGGATGCAAGTATGGGAGTTTTTTTGTTAACCTAATAGCTGATTGAAGGAAAGACATCGTTAATCTTAAATTTGGACACAACCAAAATAGAAAGAACACAAGCTTGAGTAGAGTAGAGAAAAGTAAGTATGTAAAGTATAGAAAACAGAAACGTTCTAAACGTGTAGGCTGCTAAATGATCCATACATTACCTGTGTTTTAATGAAGTGAGACTGATCTCTCTCTCTCTCTCGTTCTCTGTGTCTCTGCTCAACTGAAGTATCAATAATAAGATTTATCTGTCTTCCCCCCGCAGCCTTGATTCAATTATCTTCATCTCTCTCCCTCTTTCTCTTCCTCTGGCTCCCTCCCTACTTGCCCCTTCGCTGTGGATCCGTTTCCAATTGAAGGCAGGTCATGCTTTGTGTTTCTATTTGTCATGACAGGGTTCCTTAACGAGTGGAGGCTCCCTTCCACTGCAGCTTAATCTGATCTGGAGGGAGGGCGGGAGGGATGAGGAAGGTGGGGGTAACCAGGTAAAAGTGGGGTCACAAGTAGTTTACCTCCAACTCCTCATTGTCTGCATTTCCCCTTTTTAGGGAAATTAGATTTGCGTGATCCCTCCTCCTCCCCCTTTTCCAAATGTGTGTTTCGTGTCCAATTTTAGGCTTTTGAAGTTTGAAGGGTCCCTTAACCATCCACACGGCCATCTCAGCCAACCCCCCCCCCCTTTATCTGGCCTCCACCTACTTCCAGACATACCTCATTACCTGAGGCTGTATTGGAGGAACGATTGGCGGCTAATCAAATTGACTCTTCAGGTTTTCTGCCAGCAGAAGAACTGGCGGCCATCGAGGGGTCATTGGTTCAATGCTAGGCTTCAGAAAAACTTCACAAGGTGGAAAAAACTCTTGAGTAAAAAAAAAGATAGCCTTTCATTTTCAAAAGGTATGTAACATATCAAGTTGTCCTGTAAAGAACACATTTGTCAACTGGTGGCACCAGGTTCAGCTTCTTCATTTTATTCCAAAAATGTTGCAAACCTGTTTTTACACTTGACTGGAAAAGTTGTCATATGGAGAAACAGAAATGTGATAAATGCTGATGAAAACATGTTGTACAAACATATACATTGTAGTACCTCTACGTCTTTGACCCTAGATAAAGCATTACTACCATCCTGCAACTCTACCAGAAATAGGTATAAAATAAAAAAACCTTAATGAACATAGATTAAAAACATTCATTTATCAGAGTTACTGGTGCACAGGATAGTATATAGTCGTACATAGGCCTGCATAAAGGTCGTTAATGAGAACTCTTATTTTTGCTGTAATTTCGAAATTAACTGAAAACTTCTCTTGAATCTGAAACTACCGGTTCTGTGAGCTAACACGAAGGCATCCCATCAAAACACTCAAAGGGAAAGCGAGTGAGGTACAGAGTAAATTCAGAGAGACAGAGTTGAGTCTGTTTACAATTGGCAGGTCTGGAGTGTGAACATCTTGAGGTGAGCCTCTGGCTAATTTCACAGAAGCTGTGAATGAAGTCTTTCTTTTGGCCTGTGCTATGCTAATGGCTGCATGCATACACACATATGCAGTAAGTGCGCACATGCAAAAAACCCTCCTCCCTCAGAAAAACACACACTTGAATTTACACACACATCACTTGTAAGTGCACATGAGAGATGAGGCAGGGCAGTGCAGCTGTTGGAGCAGCCACAGGCATTAGCTGGTACAGTTCTGTATATTGAGGGGGGGGGGGGTCGGCCTTGTTTTTAGGGTTGCTAGCCATTTGCACTGCTCTTGAATTCCACAGGGAGCACTGGGTATGTGATAGATACCAAGCATCTGTCTTATTGCTCAGCCCCGGACGTGAATTTTTAAATTAGTCAGAAGGAGGTTGGATGTACATTTCTGTTGGGTGGATTACATGCGGAGGAAATATCCCTGGCCTTAGCTCTTACTAGGCACTGTGAGGAAAAATCTGTGTCAAATGAGTTACCATGTGTTACTGTCTGACATATTTTATCCATTTTGCTGACACTTTTATTCAAAGTGACCTACAGCAAGCTGCTGACAACGAATAAGAAGTTCAGTTTTACACAACACTTGGATGCTGGTGGGCTTTGGTTCTAGGAGTCAAAGGTGACGTTTTAGTTAGGGTCACTTTCCCCCACCACATGGCCACCCTGATGCATCATTTTAACACAGTGATGCCTACTGTATGACATTTCCATACAGGAATAATAAGGCTTCTGTTAGAGATGATCGTTATCAACATGCCTGGATGGAGTCTTTGTGTGGCAGCTGTCAGCAGCCTCATCTACAATGGCTGTTTCACACACACACCACTATTGGCATATTTATGATCTG
Organism: Gymnodraco acuticeps; assembly: GCF_902827175.1. Lineage (NCBI taxonomy): Eukaryota > Metazoa > Chordata > Actinopteri > Perciformes > Bathydraconidae > Gymnodraco > Gymnodraco acuticeps. Next base: position 6,371,298 of record NW_022992351.1, read on the forward strand.
TGTTGTGATGGCTCTAAATTCACGAATTGTTCCCTTCCACTGCTCAGTCGTAAAAGTTGTCCAGTTTGGAGAGCTCCAAAAAGCAACCTTGACATGCAGGGAGTGAATAATTTTACAGCGTATTGTTGAACCCGCCATTTACATCTCACAAATCACCAGTTTGTCTGTTTTTATTTTCTGACAGACAATTACAACTGAAAGGAGGAAAACATCAGTCAGTTTTATTTCCCTCGAAGGCGGACATTATTCTCCCTGTGGTTGTGATCATGGTGAGTGTGTGACAGCTCTTTTGACCTTTTCACAGTGGGTATGACCATGCCCGCCCCTCTGTGGCCCTTCCTTTGGGCCGAAAACACTAGAGTGCGACTTATTTTTATGATGAAGGCCCTAAAGTAGTGTATTTATATGTGGGAGGGAGCAATAAAAAGCATCAACATGTTTTATATATGTGTATTTGTTGGCATAGGGCAGCAGAAATATATGTCATCTTTGGTGAGCGTCCCCTGGCGTTTGGCTCCGCGTTGACCTCTCACCCAAATTAAACTTCCACATTTCTCCCCCCCCTCTCCTCGCCTCCCTCACCCTCTCTCCACTGCCCACTGCCAGGCACTTTTGTTTTCACATGGCCGACTTCTCAGGGAACACGCTCATATTTGTGGCTTTTGGGGTTGGCAGCAGAGTGTGCAGCGCCTGTCAAGCTTTTTCACTCCGACTAACCCCAGCTCCCAAATTGAACCGTTCAGTCATTTCCTGTCATCCCCCTCAACCACCTCCCTTTCCCATATTTGCCAATAATGTAAAATATCATTGTTGAGTTCGCCACGGCTAAACATCATGTTCTGTAGTTCGTCTTTTCCTCTGCATAGTAGTCGCCCACGCTAAAAGTTGGTCACTGAAAACCTCTCAAAATCCAGATAAGAAATTGACGGACAGCTCGTGGAGCCTTCAGCACTTTTGGCTCCCGAAGAATACATTAGTTTGACCTACAAAGCATGAGCAAACATTTTGGTCTTACTGAGTACCCGCAAAACTGTGCAGGGTTAGAGAAATCCTCCACAAATAGGCCCGGGCTCATCCAAAGCATATCCCTGAATGTGAGGGAGAGGAAGAGACATGCAGAAAGAAAAGGCAGAGCGCAAGATAGTTATCTGAAGTGAGGTCAGAAATGAAACATGTCATAGCAAATTAGAGCCATGTTGTTTGAATTACTCGGGCCTGCTTCTTAAAGAGCAGCCTGCCCATGAAAAAAAAAAAAGTGGGCAGAGAGCGTGATGGAGAAAGAAACACCAGAGACAGACAGAGGGAAAAATGGGAAAAGAAAGACACGAGAGGTAATTTACAGCGGGAGCAAAAGAGATAAAGACCTAGGAAGATATGAAAAGAAAGAATAACAGTTAGCAGGAGAGAAAACAGAGGGAGGGAGAAAGAGGCCTGACAGTAAAAAAATAATGTTTTCTCTGGAACAAATAATGTGACTCGGGCTGAGTCATGGGCCTGCCGAGGAATGATGATGATGATGATGATGATCATGATCATGATGATGATGAGAAGAAACCTTGGACTCATTCCTGCTTGGAGCTAAGTTTGGGGCATCATTTACCAAACTACTGGAGAGGGGCCCCTGCGTGTTGTGTGTGTGTATGTGCAATAATAACCACATTCTCTAAGCATCTTCGGCCACCGGGGCCTGTTTTTATAGCTGGGAACAGGGATGGGCCAACACTCGTTAGGAAGACTATTTCGGAAGATGGGAGAGAAAAAGAAAACTGAGAGCTTGAGGGGAGAAGGATGACCAGAAGGGGGTGTGCAGAGGGGGGACATGGAGCCCACAGGCTGGCCCCTGCAACTGTGATGTGTTGAGCGAGAGATGAGCTGGCTTTCTTTGGGAAACGGCCTCCTGAGATCTGTGCATGTCTCCCGGATGATATTTCACAACTCTGAAGAAGGGAAAAACACTGAGAAAGCATCGTGAAAAGTGACAAATGGAGAGGCAAGACTGCTGGCTCAAAATCACCTGATAGAATACGTCACATTAGATATATCATGGTGTTTTTTCTCCTTACGCAATGGCCGAATCACTTAATTTAACATCTCCTGTCTCCTTTTGTCTTCTCTTCTCTGTGTTAAATGACACAATTTCATCTTTCACTCTCCAAAAATCGCCCTCAAATGTGTTTTGTTCGGTTTCCTAGCAAAGAGAGAGTCATCACACAACCACACATTATATCTATGTGGTTATCTCTGTGTGTGTGCAAGACCGAGTTGAGAGTGATATCTTGGTTTCAGCTTATTGCGTAGCCACAAAGACAGGTATTAAATTGATGGGAAACACACTCGTGCACACAGAGGGAAAGAGTACAAAACAAGCAGGGGATAAGCTGAGCTAGTAATCTTGCCTTCAACAAAGGAATGCATTTATGAGACACGTGTGTTTGTGTGTGCCTGTATGTGTGTGTAAAGTTGTGGGGCTGTGACTGTGTATGCACCCGGCCACAAAGTAAGTATCTCATTTTCCGTTTGTATTGTGTAGCCGTCCACCGCAGTGTAAGTCATGCCACCGTAAACACAAGGGGGGACAGGCATCTTTGAATAGCAGCAGTGTGCGTTGGAAGACATCAGGCGGTGAATCCATCACGTTACCACTGACAGGCCCAGCGATGGGAAATAAATATTTACTCTAAGCTTCCCCAAATCACATCCAGAGATTTCTCCCTGCTCTTTTTGTCTCTTCTCTTGACCGCCATTTCTGTCAATGTATTTTAATCCAGCGGTCTCTCTGTTCCTGTCCTCTTCTCTTTGATTCCTTTTATCTCTATCTATGTTTTATTGACCCTCATTCAATCCATCATGGTTCCCCCAAAAAACACAGAAAAGCAGGGGCCCTTGTAGACGGGGAACACAGGTCATGTTTCCTCTCAAGCACACACACGCACACCAACTCACAGGAGTACAAACATATACACAAACATGCCCACCGCACACACAAATGCACGCACGGTCAGCCTGAGATATCCATCTGGGGTTTGTCATGTCAGACATGGCCCATGTCTCTCTCTTCTGTAATTATGGCAGTATTTATTTTTTCAGATCGTCCCGCTGGGTTAGGAGCGTCCCGTGGTGTGGTTTGGACGTGGAAGCACACTCTGCTCAAGACGTCCAGCTTAGCAGTAAAAAAGGACTCACAGTACATTGACTAGAAATTGGTAACCCGTAATTCAAAGATTTTATGTAATGTGGAGGAAGTGTGTGTGTGTGTGTGTGTGTGTGTGTGTGTGTGTGTGTGTGTGTGTGTGTGTGTGTGTGTGTGTGTGTGTGTGTGTGTGTGTGTGTGTGTGTGTGTGTGTGTGTGTGAGAGAGAGAGAGAGTGTTTGTGCACAGCTGTGAATGCAAAAAAGGAATGAAGGGTTCTCACTCTAGCGGAGTAAAAGCTCGACAGATTGACTCTCGCCAATGCCAGGAGAGAGATTTGATATTTTAATGTCTCATTGCATTACATAACACTTATAAACCTCCCATAACGCCTGACTGACTTTTTAACAACCTCTGCATGTGCAGTGTATTTATAACTTCAGACCGTGTTGCCTCACACAACGTTTTCAAGTCAATGTCTGTCAATTTCGTTGAAACTATTAAATCAAACAAAACACACTTTTCTTTACCTACGGGTCTGAAGAAATTGAGACGGTACTTTATATTTGTATTCACCAACCAAGAAGAATCAACAGAGTAATTGATAATTAAACTATTTGATCGTGCATTTATTTGTATGTTTTTATTCTTCTTTTAAACTTGGGTTCATAGTTCATTCGATCATTACTAACTGAGTCATAAGCATATATTTTATCTTTTGGCAAATGCAATTTTTCTATTTTCACTTTTTAAATGTTGTGTGTTCTCCTTTAACATAACTTACATGCTAGTTTTTTGCACTCAGGGATGTCATGACAAGTCAACAGGTGTTCAGACCGGATTGAAAAAATTCACATTGTGTCTGGAACGTAAGCAACACAATAGAAATGTCCAATTTGAATTATAAGTCATAGTTTAAAGTTCATATTGGGTTAAAGCAATACAATTAAACAGGACTTTCGTACCTGTCTGATTGTTTGTGTTGAGCTCATGTCTAAAGTTCTTGTCCTGGTATCTGGAGAATAATCATGAAGTTGAATAAAGACGTTTATAAAACAGTCTGTAAAAGTAGGATTTATAAAAGGGCTGTTGTATTAGGAATTATGCAGGTAACCTCATCCGAACCCTGACCATTACAAGATTCTGGAAAACCCTAAAGATGACTGTCTCTTCTAACCTTTCCTCTTTTCCTGTGGGTTGCACACTCAGTAATGACTGCGTGTTAGTTTTTTTGTGTGTGGGTGTCTGTCTCCCCAGCTGAGGGGAATCGCCCTCTGTCCCGGGCACACTCAATGAACTTGGCACTCACGCCACCTTTTTCACCACTCTGGCTTCCTTTTACTTTTTCTTCCCTGTCTTTCTGTCTCCTCATTTCACTCCATCGCCTTACAAATCCTTTTCCCTCTCACTGTCTTTTTATCACTTTCCTCCAAGCTGCCTTACTTCTCTCTTGACAAAAAACGCAGATGAGTCCCCTTGAAAAAAAGAAATAAAAACCCAACAAGATATAGATAATGGCTAGTGTCCAATCGGCCTGTGATGTTAATCAGCGACCATCGTGGGAAAAGCGCAGGGGGACAGGGGCGGCGGCAGTGGTGGAGTTGGTGGTAAGAGGAAAACCAGGCCCATTGTCCCGGGGAGATTAAAGTCCCCGAAAAGGCGGCATTGTCCACCGACAGGGATAAATCTTCCTCCTCCCGTCACTCAGGCCCTGAATTCAATTCTCCTCAACCCCTCCTAAAAGAGAGGCTTATCTCCCGCTCAATAGCTTGTTACGCTACAAGCCAGGCAGGAATGCACCAAGTTGTATCCCTGACACCCGCTCACTGAGTTAAAAAGGAATTAGGGGGGGTGCAAAAGCGCGAGTGAGGGAAAGTGAGTGGCTGAATTGCGACCTCTATTTTGCGAGAGGATGTGCGCTGGGAGGCAGAGTGAGGTGCCAACAGAGGCTGACACAAGGAGAGGGGACTAGAGAGCGAGATTGATTGACTGCTGCCGGGGGATTGAGGCCATGGGGAAGAATAGCGCCCTGCTCAGCCTGCTTTCTGCGGGGCTGCGAGCAGCATGGTAAACTGCTGCCCCATTGGAGGGCAGACAGAGGAGCCCCAGCGGAAGAAACCACTTGGGAGCTGCTGGCATGCGGTCTGGGTGCCACCTAACAAACTCCCCCCCCCTCCTTCCCTTTCCTTTGCCCACTATTGCTACAGCAGCATCTCTGTAACTCCAGTCCAGGGGGCATCACCAGTTGCTAAGACCCACTGCTTCACAACACTTGGATGCCCCACATCCCCTCCAAATGGATTCAATTCAGACCCCCCTGGTCTCACAAAAAGGGATAGACAGAAACAGAGAAAGGATGGTTGGCAAATAAAAAGAACTTGTGCTAGACTCGGACCCATAGTCCTGCTCTGTTTGGCCCAAACAGAAAAACAAGCCCTGCATCCCCATTGTTCACCCCTTTCTTCCTTTCTCTTACACCCATTGGCGCTATCTCCGGGAAAAGACACAAAAAGATAGAAGAGAGAAAGGGAGAGAAATGGAGGGTGAGAGAGGGAGTTATCGATATAACACTCAGTGAATGCCCCTTCTCTTTACCACTTCTCTTCTTAGAAAACAAGATTTCCCCCTCCTTTGGACTCCTTTGCCCCTCCGTACCCTCCTCCTGTTGCCCCTTGTATGAAAAAAAAACAGGATTTTTCCGCTTTGCCACCAATTTCCTCATTTGTTGTTTCTGCCCACTCTGTCCTCGCTTTCACAATGCACCCCCCTCCCCCCCTTCTCTGTAGCCCCCATTTACTGTGACTTGGCTCCACTTAATGACGGGGCTTACACCTGCTTACAGGATTAAATTAATTAGCACGAAACGGGGATTGGTGGAGGGAGTTGGGTGCGAAGAAGAGGAAGAGGTGGGGGGGGGGGTGGCAGAGTGAGTACAACAACAGGGGGTCAGGAGAAAAGTACAGCAGGAAGAAGGCACAATAAAGAACGGGCCGCTTGGTGGCTGCCGCTGGGCCTCATGTTCTGCCGGATGCTGGGGGTGGTAGTGGGTGTCGGAGGGGGGTGATGGCTTGTGTTCAATAGAGGAAATGGGGTTGGCCAAAAGGACGGGGAGAATTGCGCTGTTGGTTGGTGGTTGGGGACTCTTGGACAATGTTTGGGTGCGCAGGGTCAAAGGTGACAGCCGCCATTGTGGGGATACGTCTGGTTCTTGTTCCTTGTTCACAGCAGAACAGAGCTACCTAGAGGTTATAAGCTGAATCTAAGGAGATGCAAAGGGTAGAACAGGACTCTAAATGTGCATATGAGAAGGCAAAATCTGCAGTTGAACCGCTCCCAATTTATCAACATGCAAATGAGGAGTCACAAGTCATGTCGACTGGCCAAAAACATGGTATAAAAAAACCAATACGATGCTTAACAATAAAAACAAATTAAAAAAAGCCTAGTACGCCTTTTTGATTAAGGCATCAAATTCCCGCCAAGATTCTTCATTATTTGCATCGTAAATCCCCATTTTGTATCCCACATCTGACTCCAAATGCCAAATGTCACACACTCTGAAGTATGCAACGTGTTACACATTTCCACTTTTGGTTGAAACAGGGTTCTATATTGTATTCTTTATTTAGGAAGAGGTTTATACAAATGTACAGGCCTCAGCTTTGCCCATCCGCTTCTCTTTGGGCTGTCATCTGTCTCATGTCTCATGACCTCAGTCTCCTCCGTCCCTCTCTATCTCTGTCCCACTCGAGCAGCGAGATGTGCGGTTAGAAGGCTGGATCCATCACGATAAGCACTTGCAGATGCTCTGCTAGCCCGGTCATGCTAGCAGAGCTTGGGAAATATTGCATTTTCTCTGTATGACTGTTGACAGAAAGATAAACTGTCTGTATTGAATAGGGGGATCTTCCTGGTTTCTGTCATCAATGTCAGTTCAGCATTTAAATGAGAAAGCTTTCTGCCAGTTTTTCCTAAATGGGAGGCATTTGGATGGTAGCACACACACACATATTATACAGTATAAACACACACATAGGGTTGTCCTCGCATGCAAGTTACAGCAATGGTCACATAACTGTAGATTACACACATTATACTCTTGCCATATAATAACCACATGTGCTATCAGTGTCCTTGAATATCTACCTGTCCTATTTGTGTCATTCAATTTGGGTAGGAGACTTTTCGTTAAATACAAATCACAGTGCAATGTTTCACACACACACACACACACACACACACACACACACACACACACACACACTCAAAAGCGACCTAGTTGATGACAGATGTGGTGTGGTCCGGCCCATTGCGTGGCAGTGGTCACTTCAATCCCTTCCATATGACAGTGATTACGCAGGACACACATAATGCTTGTAGATCCCTGCACTGCCATAAGACACACACAAAGGCCAGGACACACACATAAGCACACGCACCCCCCTCCAAACCCCCACTCGCTCAGGCTTATCACATTCTGTACCTATATTAACAAACAGCTAAGCTAATTGCTTTCCGTTATTAGTGCGTATGACAGAACACTCTTTGTGTTTAGCTGTGAACTTGCAGAGTAGGTGGATTGCAGAATGACTGACTGGGTTTTGTGAGCAACAGATTTGGGAACTGCTTGAATAAGGAATTCTCAGCAGCATTTATACAACAAACAAACACTGTTATGAAATGTAATATATACTTAATTTGGGTTTTATATGAAAATATGTGTTTTACTTTGTTCATAAATTGGATACTGAGGGTTTCACTTGTGGAGCAGGTGGTTGTATTTGTGATGTTTTGGGGTCAGGGACTTTGCTTGCTTACAGGAGTCCTTGTGGGTCGGTTGGTGTGTGTTTGTGTGTGTGTGTGAGAGTTTACAGCTGTGACAGTGTGGCCTTGCCAAATCGGACCACGTGCTGATAACACATTGACAAGATACTGGCAGACAGTGTTGTGGATTTGTCATAACAGCTTATTCCATCAGCGGGTGAAAGCCAGCAGCAGAGAATAATGCAGAGGAGCTGGTTTGTTCGTGGAGACCTTAATGATAGACAACATTAGGAAACCCTGCTGAGAGATGTTTGTTTATTGTTCGCCTTATTACAGAATAAAGCAGTTAATGAATCAAGTGTTGGCAATAGATGATTCTGTAGTTGATGATTCCTTTCTTCCTTCACTCTTTAAACTATGTTCTTCCTCCTCCATCAGTAGGGTTTTAGAGCACAGAGTTTAGATGACCCATTCCTAATCCCCTGCCGAATGCAATCAGCAGACACCGCTGGTAATAACTTTGACTCGTACACTTTCCCTCTTCTGTCTTTTCCCTACCTCTCTCTCTCTTTTACATCCCCTACCTCTCTTTCCTCTGATTATATCCTGCCTACCTTCCTACCTACTTTGTTGGACAAAGGTGGCCCAATGAATGGCTGTTCGCCCTGGTGTGATAAATCACATGCTCAAAATGTACTTTCATTCAGCAAACAGATTGTAAAAAGAGAGAAAAGGAGAGGAGGAAGGGGTTGGAGGAGGATAAAGAGGCCCCTGCCTATTCTAGCTTTCCTTGAAGCCTTGATGACAGATGCAGAGAGGTCTCAGTGAGAGGTAGAACAGAGAAGATTTAATGAGACACTCTTTTCTGTTCCCCTTACCTTTTTTTTAAAGAACATATCAGCAGATAACTTGTATTTTTATGTATTTAATCTTTAATTTTTACTTGGACAATGCCCATTGGTCACCACAAATGTGCTTTCAGGCGTCTTTTTGTCTGTTGACTCTCTGGCATGATTAAAACAACAAAATTAAAGGTGGCGGCCTCCAGATCTGCCATTTGGCCCAGCCACAAGATAAATTGCACAGTCAATTTTAGCCTCAACGTAGGGGGCAAAAAAGACAAAAGCAACCAAGGGCCCAATGGCATCAAAGCGATTAGTGGCTGCCCAGGTAACCCCCCTCCCAACCCCAATTCTGCCCCAGCCTCGTCCTCTCTCCTCTTATCAGGCTAATTGAAGACAAGCTCTTTGAGAAGGACGCACAATGGGACCAACGGTAGAGTGGCATTTGAGACTCAACGGGTGGACCGGAGAAAGGGAGATGCCGGGGTATTCTAAAAGCACCCCCACCCACCTCCTCGTCTAAATCCCTTTCTCTGTCTTTCTTTTATCCCATGGCGTCTCATTCAATGCCCTACTTGACATAGCTCGACCTCTGAACCCAGAGTTTATGAACTAAAGCAGCAGCTATTTATTTGGTGTGGAACTAATGCGTGGCCGTACCATTGTGCGGAGATTTGGAGCAATGTTAGCATTGTGTTTGAGTTGCTGTGTGCTTGGATAAGCTGGTGGTCAGCAGACCTGGGTGCTAATACCATTTCAAGAGCACTGACAGCTGGTGTTGAATTGTCATTTGTCAGAAAACCAATAAAGTTATGGCAAAAGGACAAACCCAAAGCTTTTTTTTTTCAATCAGGGTTACTCTTCCTTCAGGATTGCTGTTTGAGGTTTCCAAATTCCAAGAACAGTTCTAAGCTATCCATCTTTAGGTCAATGAAAATGTTTAAAAGGCACCTGCCTTTTTGTAAGTGGAGGGCATTGCTCTTTCTCTCTCTCTCTCTCTCTCTCTCTCTCTCTTCTCTCTCTCTCTCTCTCTCTCTCTCTCTCTCTCTCTCTCTCTCTCTCTCTCTCTCTCCCTCTCTCTCCCTTAGAGAAATGCCTGTCTCCACCCACTGAGTAAACAGCATTAATCTTCATAATAAGAACATCATCATCATTCAGAGTTCAAAGGTGAGATTGTCAGTTCCTTCTTTGGAAGAATTTGTCAAATCACCCTCTGTTGTTTTTAGCCCAGCCACTCTATCTGTTGATCTAGTTATATATTTCTGTACCACAAAACTTAAGACAACACATTATTATAAATTCAACCATTAACAATGCATTTTTTTGATTTAGGAATATTTAAAATGATGACTCCTGAAAGTGAGGTTCGAACATTAAGTACTAACAAGAACCTGCAGCAACTGTTATGAAACATTAAACAGTTGCTGATAAAGCCATATGAATATATTCTTAGGCTTTCATCAATAAGATGAGTGAAAAAAGACAAAGTCATAGATTAACAAGCCGTGGCCTGTCTATATGCAACCTGCTTGTTTGTGTGTGAACAGGTTATTTTTTGAAGTGGTTGCGTTGTAGCAGTCTCTTTGGAGGACATGCAGCTCCAAGCAAACACAAGAGCTCTGCTTAAACAAACATGGGAGGACAGGAGAGCAAGACTAATGATGGGATCCACGCAGCTTACACACACATGTATAGACACACACATACACGTACACAAATGCACGTATACACTCACAAACTCAGCAGAGCAAAGACGAGAGGAATTTGTCCCCGGAGGAGGAGTGGTTTAAGATAAAGTGTTGGTCTGAACAAGAGGATGACAAGAAAGTGATGTAACATCCCACCTCTTTATTCACTTCTGGATGCCAAAAAGAGAGAAAATCTGTTCAACATTCAAATGCGTTGGTATGATCATATCCATCTTTGTCGCACAATTTCCCATGTTTTTCAGTTCGATTGTTTTAGTGGCATGTGCTCGCTGTAACCTGCATTTCTGTGTCAGCGTGCGCGCGTCGGCACGTGCACAAGTCCACGACTGCCTGAGCGCCCTGATGGTATTGTGCAGCGGAGTCCTTGACAGAAGTGAATTAATCAGACCCCTCTGGCCCATTTGTCTCTATTTGGAGGGCTAATTGGAAAAGAAGCAGGTGTTAATAGAGAGAAGAGGGAGCCACAGTAAGAGTGTGTGTACGAGTGTGTGTGTGTGTGTGTGTGTGTGTGTGCATGCGTGTAATAGAAGTCTCAGAGCTAAGTTAACCAGACTTAATTTGGCTTGTTCAGGCTCCAGCCAACCTTACATCTTTCTCCTTCCTTATCTGAGGTGAAGGCGGTGCAGCGAGTGAGGGAAGGGAGGGAGGAATTGAAGTCGGGCCTTTCGCATGTTGGTTGGCTACACTCTTGAACAAAACAAACTAGATTGTCCACACAGATGCTGCAGCAAACCTACACAACCACACAGAGTTTGTGATGGCCTTCTGTGTAGTGTGGATTTCATGTCTAGAGGATGGGAAATGCGTCCCTGCCCTCTGCAGATATTTTTCCTCCACTGCTGGTGTATAGGATTGTTTGTTTGAGATGCTCAATTGCGAGTGTGTGGAAGGCCTGTGTCCCATCCTGCGAGCTGGCGATAAAGTTTGAACCTGTTTGGAAGCTCAATCAAAGAGACCCGCTAGCTTGTTAGCTCCCTGCATATTTAGCTGTCTAAGTGATGTCAGCAAGTTTTAATGGTCGGCAGCTTTTCTCAATTACGCAGGAGGGAGGCAAGCAAAGTGTGTGTGTGTGTGTGTGCGTGTGAGAACATGCGTGTGAGAGCGTGTATGAGAGAGTGTGTGTGTGTTTGATGTGGTGTTTACTCAGTTGAAAGCTGTCTCCTGTGTGGTCTCGCCACAGAGTTATCCCCCTCCGGATCACACACACGCTCACCTGAGGCATGTGTATGTATGTTTGTTGTGCGCGCGTTTGTGTGTATGTCTTCATGGAGACGAGTAGGTGTAAGTTCAACATGTGACGCATCTTTATGAATTTTTCGGGCATACTGCTCTTCCCACCAATGTCCGGTACACACATGTGAACACACACACACACACACATATACAGAGATTCAAGCCATAAACATACAACAAAATCTTCCATAATATTTAGATATTTCCCCATGCACCCGACTTCAGACATGTGACACCAAGAAACAGTGTTCTCGCTTTTTTTTTTGCCTGGCTTCATATCGGTTTTTGTTTCTGTCTCTCACACACACACACACGCACACACACACACACACACACACACACACACACACACACACACACACACACACACACACAGCTACTTTAGTGCTTCTTCAGTAAGACAACCGCTTCTCAATTCACCGAACCATATGGCTGTATATCGAACCTTAATAAAATAGTAATTCATAAAAAATCATATTTATTTTCTCTTAGGAGATTATAAACCCATTCTAAATCATTAATTTATTAGATTAAGTGTTTTATGTTACAGCCAATCAGTCGTTACTGTCGTTCATCTCTTCATTCCTCCCTTTTCTGTCTACTTGCAGCTGTTTTTCCTCAACACAAGCAAATGCAAACAACGCTCATTGAAGGAGTGAAGAAAGCTGCGAAGGAGGAGTGTTACGTTTATTTGTGTGTTTTATTACACGTTTATTTGAGCAACGTTTTGTCTAAAATGTTCAAAGCCCATATGTGTTTGTGTGTGTGCTAAAGGGTGTGTTAATGTGGCAAAATATGCATCTATGTGAACATTCTGCCCTCCTGAACCTGGGATGCCCCCTGACACACAAACACACACAGACACACACTTGCACACACACACCAGTCAGAAGTGGGATGGCTGCAGGCGGGGAGGCAGGTCGGCAGCGATTAGAGGGGCTGTGTGTGTAATGGTTGCCATGTGCGGACCCATCTCATCCACCATTACACACACGCACACGGCGCCCACCTCCCGAATCCCTCCAAGATACCGTACACTTTTAAAAACATTAGCCACTAATGCTTTAATGCCCTCGCGTCGACGTGGGGTTTGACTGGAGCTAAAATGGCAGACACAGAGGAATGCTGGCTTGTGTTTGCTTAGTGTATGAGGAAGGGCTCCGGCTTACTTTTGATTCAAACATGATGGAGCTATAGCCGAGCTGCAAACTCCTCAAAACATGTCATGGACACACTAAACACAACAATGCAGTCAAGTTGTTCAGGTTAACTGTTTAGAATTGTACATTTCTTGTCCCTTTCAATCCGCGTTGCACACACTGAGGCACTATTCATCTTGGGTATATCAGCCATCACAGGCTTTTATGCAAAATGCCCACTGGTGTGGGTATTTACATTAGAATGGCTGGCCACGCTGCCTTTTCAGTAATGACTAACGAACGCTGGGTATGGCTGGTGGCCAGGTGTTTGTTCCTGACCATGCTGCATGAAAAGCAGCATCTGACCTTGGGACGGGTGGCTGAAACCTGAGTTGCTTCCACCACCTCTAAATGTCCGACACCTGACAACGTGTGAAGCTCCTCCCCCTCGGCTCACTCATGTTAGATTGTGCTCCTATGTAGCCTACCTGTCGTCCCGCCCTCTATGATGTAAAATAAAAAAAGTGGGAAATTACCAAGACCCACCTTCTGCGTCTCCTCCCTCTTCTCCTCCCACCTCCGCACATACAGAACCTTTGGCCATTGGCCGCTGAACAGCTTCCTTGTCTGTGAGCTCGTTGAATGAACACAACCAGAGAGGGCGCAAAAACAAAAGTGTTATTGCGAGGAATTCATTGTGTCAACATCTTAGCTGTTGAGCTCCAGAAGGGAAAAGGGGGCACAGTCTAGGCTATTTACTGACAAAGGCAGCGTTTTACAAGGGAGTTATTTAATGTAGCCTACACATCACCTTTACGTGCACCCGGCTCCCTAATCACTAAAAGCAACAATTTTGTCAGGAAAGGGTGATGAGATTCTCCCCTCAGGTTTCTTACAGTGATGCTGCTGTGCTGATGTGTCACATTCACAAGACAGGTATGAAAAAACACATTGTTGCCCCATGACTTAGTTAGGAGGGCAGGAAATTGGCGTAGAAAACAAGCTCTTAATGTTGGCCGCAGTGAATATTGGCATTGAGGAGTTAAAGACCCAGCCTTTCAGACCCGTCACCTGGTACTTTGGCTAAACATGGTTGATCTGTTCGGCACAAAGCATCATTCTTTGAAGCATGAATGCTTTTCTTGAACTTGTTCCTGGAAGGCAGGGAGGTGAGATAGACATCTGTATAGAGAGAGACCCCACCCGACCTGAGACACAAACTCAGACACAGAGTGAGTAAGGTGTGGCTGAGAACCAGCAGGGAAGAAACAAATAAATCACTATCAGCGCTGCATGTTTTAGCTCTCAGCAGAACTGTGAAAAGTAATTGTTTATCGGACCTTTATTACTAATTTGGGGAAATGGGTGATAATGAGACTGCCGGTAATTTAGCACTTGAGTGCAATTAGCTAAATCAGATGGAGGTTAGTGGGGACATTAAAGGGTGCTCGCTCAGTTTGTCAATAGAATAGACCGAGTTCTCCCACACCTCCCCTAGCTAAATACACCGGTGTGTTTACATCTGAAAAAACAATTAGCTAGCACTCCTATAGTTAAAACAACATCATGTCTGCTAGCACTAGCTTACATGCTAATGGGCTTATGCTCAAATATTACATTACATTACATTACATTACATTACATTACATTACATTACATTGCATTTAGCTGACGCTTTTATCCAAAGCGACTTACAATAAGTGCGTTCGTCCAACAAAATACAACTTGAAGAAAACAGAATCATATAAGTACATCAGGTTTATAAATATAAGAGTATAATATTGTTAAGTTAAGGATTGTACTCTTAATTTTGATTATTAATCAGAGTTTAGTGGGCTGATGTTCTTCAGAATGGACCCTTAAGTTCTTCTTCATAACTTTAATACATTTAGTCAATTAACTTCTCACCTATTTTCTGATCAATCTGCTTTAATCTATCACTGTTGTCCCTTTCACACCAACGCGTTTTCAGCTCCGGCTCGGAGCTGGAGCCTGAGAAGTACCGTTGTTTCCTGTTCACACCGCCTCTTAGCTCAGGAATCCGGTTCACTTCCAGCTCCAAAAAATTGTCGGTCCAGAGGCAAGAGCTTCGGAGCTAAGAGGCGGCGTCGCTTACGTCTCTCTTACGTCGAGGCGGCGGCAGGGGCAGATTCGTCGTTGAAGTAGATGCTGAAGACCACAAATAAGTCTTGCATTTCGCATGTGATGTTTGTAAAGTTCCAAGTAAAGTCGTCCCTTGTAAAGTCGTCCGATGCCTTCCATTTCGTTTCGTAAGAGGATAACCAAAGCGAACTGCGCTTTAATACAATCGGCCATTGTTGTTGTTGTTGTCGATGTGAGGGATATCCGCGCGGTTTGAATTGTATGAAGCAGGCACGTAAACGGTGACGTCATGACGCAGCAGCGGCAGCTATGGGCGGTGTGAACAGAGCGGGAGCAGAAAAGGGAAACCGGAGCTGAACCAGAAAAGCTCCCGCTCGGAGCTAGAAAGGGAAAAGCGCTGGTGTGATAGAATGACCAAGTAGGGATCAATATATGTTCTATGTTTGGCTCTGTTCCTCTCTACCTCCTTCACACTTGACTTTGTCCCCCGGGTACAGCAGATTTATAATGTTAGTTCTCTCTCCATTCAGTGGGATGCAGAAGGAGAATCTTATGGTCCTTAATGAACTGGGTGGCCGATGTTGGTCTCAACACCAATTAACACAGCTTTTAATTATGGCTCTAATCAGAGCAGCTGATGGCGAGCGCCACTGCAGCCCTGAATACAAGCGCCCTGCTGAGACATGCAGATCACATGAGCACATGCACACACTTCTGTTGGAATACGAAGAAAGGCTTTATGAGAGGATTTGTGTTCATTTCAAGAATCCTTCATTCCTTACCCTCTCCTCCTCATTTGTTTCCAGCTCTCCTTTTAATGTTGACCTTAGAACTATTGGGTCCAACTAAAAATGGCTGAACATATCTGACTCAAAAATAGCCCAAACACTTTTTATTTAGAATATCTAAAGCAGGGAGTCAAGGGTATTCTACCCCCATCCAAACATATGAAGCAACAGGAAGAGAATGTCTACTGCAGTAGTCTGCCAACTTCCCAAGCTGAGGGAAAAACTGGTATTTTTATTATAAAGAGGGCGCTGACTGTTTCACTTTGAGCTTAGAGAAAAGCTCATTTCTGAGGACGCATGCAACATGTATTAAAAGCTTGGTTAATAGCCTGAACAAATTTGTCTGAGAGCCTTCTTTGCCTGATTTCAGTGTCAGTGTTTTAGCAGCTGAGTAAGGAGGGGTATAACTGCCAACTACAGTGCTTGATTAGTAATAGAGCTGGAAGTAAAGCTCTTGAGAGTATAAGTGCTGATCTGGAATCAGTTTGACTTCTTTTGGATCAGACTCTCGGCCTGGAAAGGAAGGACTCACAGATGAGCAACAGTTATGCTTCTTGGATATGTTACAGGAGGATATGTCATGTTGACAAAGACAATAAATAAAGTAGTAATGCAGCCTCCTCCCATATGCCTTTCATTTATTACAATGATGCATGTATTGTAAAACTTAGGCAGCACACTGCTTGGGTCAAGTGGTGAATCATAACAAGTAAAAATGCAATGCTCTATGGCAGAGGAGGTCCAACTTTGATCATATACAGAAAGTGTATTTACATGTATGTATTTTTCAGGCACCCATATTACCATTGGAAAACATATGCAGCCCCATTTTACCATGAATATTCTTCAGGGCATGATAACCAAGGTCATTACTCAATTATTTTATCATCTAAAAGGCCTGAAATATTGTCCTCCAATGGACAACAATCTAAATATTGTTTTGTAAAATGTTGCCATAAATGCCTCAGATCTTTCCTGCGATTTCTTTCTTTTATGTCCTCACTTTTTACATCTTGATCACTTCCTATCGCCTGTCGTTTTTGCATATTCACTGGGAATTGTAAGCAAAGCTCACCTACTGTTTCTAATCAGCTGCCTTTGTAGAGCGCAGTGCTCCAATACCAGGAAATGTCTCACACTAGCAACACACATGCACATACACACATTGAAAAAAACACCTTTGGAAAATATATAAGAATGCCTTTTACTTTCCTTACCTTTTTTTTTTTACCTCATTTCATCTCAACACTGGTACAGATATAGATATAAACGCTCATATGCAATCTTGTGCACATACAGACAAAGATAGCAGAGCAGACAGACTGGCATTAAGAATGACAAATAGAGGAAGATAGATAGTAAAGTGGACAGACCGGGAGAAGCAAAGCCCAGTAAATGACCCTCTTTAAGGCCTCTTAGAAATCACAACCAGTCAGCACACTCGGAGCTGGCTAACTGTCGGAAAACAGCCCATCCGTCTCTCAGTTCTCAAAGGCAGCCCTTCTTCTTCTCTTTCTCCTTCCTTCGCTTTTTTCCTTTCGGTGTCTTTTTGTCACTGTCCAACTTGGTTGTACTTCCTGTAACCCTGGTTGCCTTTATTCCTTTCACTGAGAGAATTGGTTTGTCGTTGCACTGCAGCTCACAGCACATTGTCTGGCTTTAGTGTCCATCGCGCCTTTCACGCTGTAAGCAGGAAAAGAGACTACATTAGATTCAGTGCAACCGTCTTCATCTTCTTTACCTAGTTAATGTCTTTCTGTATGAGTTCATGTGATTACTGTGTATATGTGCCATTGTATTTCCGTGCAATATTGTGATATGGATAGAAATGAAGTCAGGAAAAGTCAGTTATATTTATATGATATATTAGTCTTAAAGTCTTTGGTATCTACAGTTTAGGTTATTTACCGTCTTTACTTAGAATATTAATTTGTATAGGAAGGGCAACTGAGGTAAAATGTATATTGTTCACACTATATATAAGACGTTTTCAAAGGCAACATATTTGTAAGCGGGTCGTATTTGTTCACCCTCTACAAATTGAGTTGGTTGATTTCAAAGCAGTCCTGATCTTTTCATCACCTGCTGTGTTTCATTATATCAGCTTGTAAGTCTACGGGGCACTGATGCTGACACACACACGCACGCACGCACACACACGCACACACACACGCACGCACACACACACACACACACACACACACACACACACACACACACACACACACACACACACACACACACACACTAACTCTAATAACCTAATTAAAGTGGCCCGGTTAAGCACCATGCGTCAGGGCCTAGCATGGGTAGGTGTTAGGCATGTGGAGGACGGGGGGGTTCCAGCAGGGTGGGGGTGCACAAATCTCAACTTAAACGCAAAGTGATTAGACAACTTTTGCAAGATATTAGCTGTTCAAAAATGAGAAAAATGTCCCTAAGCCTCTTGTACAAGCGCTGGATCTGGTCAGACAAGGCCTGCTTTTGTTTCACAGGCAGAGGCACGGGGCAGCGTGTGATTAGTGTGTGTGTGTGTGTGTGTGTGTCATCCAGCCTGTGGTGTGCAGGATGAGGGGACACGACTTATCCAGGCATGTGTGTGTGCAAATGAGCATGAGGAAACTTGGATTCTCTAATCATAATGTGGCATATTGAATAATAGATGATTCAAAATGTTCCGATTAAAATACCCGACAACTTGAATTTGTTAGGATCTGTCTGTGTTGGTGTTTTTCTTGTCTTTTTCTATCTTTGGGTTTCCTGTTTTATTTTGTAAAGTGTTCACCCCCGTTTCCTGCCTGTTTGCTTTCTGTCTGTTTCCCTCCCCGATTACCCGATTGTGTTCACCTGGTACCTCTGTGTTTTCTCCTCCCTCCTCACCTGTCTCGTGTTTATGTGATTAGTCCTGGGTGTATTTAAGTTCTGGGTTTTCTGTCTCTCTTTGTCGGGTTGTCTTTTGTCATGACTAGTTCGTCGGTGAGTGTTCTGTTCTGTTCTGTCTGTTATCACCTAGCCTTGAAATAAAGGAACTTTCACTTTAATCTGCATTTGGGTCCTACCTGCTTCACACACCGTGACAGAATTGGTCTTTTGAATTTAGGGTTTAAAAGCAATATGGTTGCTAAAGAGACAAACAGAGCACACAAGGAACAATCTTAATATTATCAATGGAGGTGGAAAGATACCTGAGATTCCAAGTTGCTACTGACTCGGCTGATTATTCATTGTTTGTCTAATTTGTAAATGATTGATTTTCTTTTGTCTTTGTCCATTTACATGCATAGACGTGCTGTGAGATGTATGTGGACACACTGCCCTCAAAAGCATCTTAGAGAGATAGGGAGGGGAAGAAGAGGGGTGTTTGATGAAAAGCCCTCTCTGCTTGATAAGGGGGGCCACCAGAGTCCCTGGTGTGTGACAAGGCCTGGCCCCTGTCATCACAGAGCTCCTGTTGTGGCTGAGAAGTACCCACCTCAACCCTCCCTAACCTCCAACCCCCTTCCCCTCACTGCCACCCCAGAGAGAGAGAGAGAGAGAGAGAGAGGTGGGGAGACAGTCAGTCAGACAGAAAGCGAGAGTCCAGACAGAGACCATGTGAGTGTGTGTCATATGAAACAGATTTAGTGCTAATGACCCCCCCCCCCCCCAACCCCATATCCCCCGCACTGTGCCCACCCTCTGCCACCCATTCCCCCTGCCCCACCCTGCATCACTCCATCCTGGCCGGTATCATCCCTTCATTCGGAATGCTGGTCGGTTCCTGCTCCGGCACCCCCTATAGCTTCACCCACCCCAGTACCCCCCCCCCCTCTCTTTCCTAATTATAGACTACATCAGGTTGGAGTTCAGAAGCAAAAACGTTCATGTCTTATATTGGGACCTGTTACATCGCCAGGAGCTAGCCAATCAGTCATATAACTTTGAAGTCATTTTTGGACAACATTGTCAAATGCTTTCTAATTCTGGCTTGATAAGATCTGCTGTTTTTCTCAAATTCTTATGATTGTAGATGTAATAGCTTCTTGGTTTTGGAGGGTAGGTCAAAACTTAATATACTATATATATATATATATATATATATATATATAATAATATATATATATATATATAAGGTGGCAATAAAGCATTTTGCCTGCTTCCCTGGTGACTTGAGACTTGTCTTGTCTTGAATGACTTGAGCTAGCGATAAGGCCTCAAGTTATAAGGTAATTCTACAGTAACAACCTTAAGCCTTCACTTGCACTTGTCATTAATTACTTAAGGTTTGCCTTTTCTACAGTGACTCAAGTTTTTGACCCGGACAGTTCTCGAGTAACTCAAGACTTGACTTCCACTTGCCATGTTGTGTTGAAAAGAGCAACTTTTCTTAGGTTCGGATGGATGGAGAGAATAAGTGGTGTTTCAGTGATAGAGAAAGGAATCACTGGGGGAAAGGGGGTATATCCGGGGTACGATGTTGAATAGGCTTTTAAAAAATGACCTGCTCTCACAGCTGGCCACCATTTTAGCATTATTTAATACCAACAAATACCTTTCGAGATAACTCACAGTGTGACAGTTATCAGCACCTTCAATATGTGTGGCAGTCGTTGGAGTATCCACCACTTTAGGACTTGACCTCGACATCGACCTTCACCCGGCCCATCGGGCTCTGCACTTCCCGTATCTCTGTCACATTGACACTGGCATTCTTTCACGTTAGCGCATCGCAGTGCCGCAGATAGGCCTGCCAGACACCCCCTGTTCTCTCCCAGTATCTATGTCACACACACACACACACACACACACACACACACACACACACACACACACACACACACACACACACACACACACACACACACACACACACACACACACACACACACCCACCCACGGTTAATTGGTAACTACAGTTTATGGGTAGCCGGGAACTTTTAGTTTGAGTACGTTGTAGCGAGAAGACGCATGAGATAATATGTCGGCTTTTGGTGAGTTATGACCACACGTCTGTATGTTTGAGAGATATGTCTAAAGTCAGACGCTGTGTGAGATTAGGGACTCTGCGTGTGTAGTTTTAATTTGAAGTTCGTGTTGATGTGGTTTTGTTTCTGTCTCATGGCCGTGTGAGGGTCGACCAATTTAAGTTTAAATGTCGACTGCTTTGGAAAACATGAAATAGTTGTTTCTGAGCCATTGTGTGTGGTGTGTGTGTGTATGCATTTGAAACGTTTCTTTATCTATGCATACCTCGCTAACGGTTGTGTCCTTTTGCCAAATGTCTACATTAACATTGATAATTCAATGACATCTTCGGTTTTATTTCTCCACTGAACCTAATCCACATTCATTGCACAATGATTTAACAAGGTTTTTTTTTTTCTTTGAGAAGTTATTCCCTTCCTTTGACTCTTCAATCAATACCAATAAAGTGGTCTAGTTATCTATTTTAACCCCCTTGAACAACCAGCAGATCAATACCCATCTGTCATGGTTTCACCCGCTGAATGTTATCGCATTGGCCGGAGATTAGCCCGCTGTAGCATCTTATCCTGACATTTTCTGTTATCCTGAGTTATGTAGGTTAGAAGGAAGTCTATCTTGGTGCTTTTCAGGCTTTACTGGCCCAATTGCCTCATACCGAAGGAATCAGGTTCAGTTAGTCGCAGAACGGCTTTTTAACTTCAAATGTTTATTTTAGGAATTCCAACAATATTATCTTTCTATGTAGATTTTCTCTCTAACGAAGCTTTATGAAGCATCATTTTTTAAATCTAATTTTAGGATATTTGCGATGATAAATTGCATTTTCTGATTGTTTGGAATTTGCAACAAAACCCTGATATTTAACCATTTCTGATCTTGTTATCTGTTGTTTTGGTTTTAACACAGTGAACTGGTTGACATTTCGATAAGCAGCCATGTAAGGTGTTCCCCCTTTGGGTAAACCTTACCACACATACATATTATAGTTTATATATTAAAACCTGTGATTTGGCAAAATGGGAACTGCATACTTCTACTAGGTGTATGTGTTTAGAGTTAGGGTTTCCTCAATGTATGTGTTGCACTATAGTTTTTATCCTATGGGAGTGTTTTTCGATGCTCTTCTGTTTAGTATTTCTTTGTCTATTTCCCCCCTAGTTTCCTTGTTTCTACAGCCCTTTAAAACACCATTGAATATCAATTGAAAAAGGTATAACCCTTGTTAACGAGGACCCTTACTCTGTCACATTGGTGTGGAGGGTCATCCATATCCCAGACTGCCACAGCACCAAACCAGGTCCATCCTTCATCCCTTCCTCATCCTTCAAGTCCTGACCATCTGTCAGGCCGGGACTTGACCTCTCACCTCTGGGGGCCCGCCCATCTTGTTACCCCTTACCCTCAGTTGATTGTGTCACTGACCAGCAATGGTTAATGTGTCTTTCTCCACTCTCAGAAAGCAGGGAAAATGTATGACAAATGGTTTTTTAAAAAAGTGTCTGAAAGCACCCTTTACAAAAAAAACAGAAAGGAAATCACTAAGGATTTTTGTAACATTTTTAAAATAATAAATGTCAAGATAAA
Source organism: Gymnodraco acuticeps (assembly GCF_902827175.1). Lineage (NCBI taxonomy): Eukaryota > Metazoa > Chordata > Actinopteri > Perciformes > Bathydraconidae > Gymnodraco > Gymnodraco acuticeps. The sequence goes on from NW_022992351.1 coordinate 6,393,554, forward strand.
TTGTATACACTGCTATGTCATGGAATAATACACATCTAATGAGATACAATTGTTATCCCACTCTCCCTCTTTTGAACACAACAGCAGGACCTCTAACACTTACACTGTTATTGTGTATCAAATGTTTAGGGGCGTGAATATATTACCCCAGTCAGTCCCGCTCCTCACATCTCAAGCAACTTCCAGTCAAGAATCAAAAATCCTAGGATAAAAAGAGTACCATTATTCTAGTAACACTATTGCAGAGGAGTATAATAGTCAAATAGTGTATATTTGAATTTCTCTCACCCCCATCCTTTTCTTTTCTCCCTGTCACCCCCCCCCCCCCCCTCCCCCCTCACCGTCCTTGTACCTTGATGCCTGCTTAATGCTCAGACTGATGAGCCCAATTTCGACTGGTTCTGCGGCTGGCCCAGTTTGATTAATGGCTTTTGGTGGGGTAGCATCAGCTTGCCTCGTCCTTGGCTCATCACACACACACACACACACACACACACACACACACACACACACACACACACACACACACACACACACACACACACACACACACACACACACACACACACACACACACACACACACACACACACACACACACACACACACACACACACACACACATGTATTGCCACCACACAAGCATTGTAATTGATGACAGAGGGCTAACCATTTGCAAACCAAATGTGGGAAAGGGAGACAGAGTAAACTCTGCATCTAACACCTCTCCACCTCCTCTCGTTCTCCACCTCTCTCCCTCTCTATCTGTCCGTCTCTCCACCTCCTCTCACTGTCTACACACCCGCTTTTTCATTAGGCATTTGTCACATTGATATGAAGGGCCAGGGCAGCATTGTGACATGCTCAGAGGGCAGTATAAATATTTGATTAGCCTTAATGGAAATCGTCACAGCGCACTAATTGCACCACACATTATCTGAGGTGCGGTATCAGCGGCGCACATCCCCTTTGATCCTCCCTCCACCCCCCCTCTCCTCTCCTCTTCCTTTTAGCCCATCTCAGCCTCTCCTGTCTTTTGTTTATGCAGTTTATTTTTGGGTCATATGCCGTTATCTCCCCCCCCACCTTCCTGCCATTTCTTGTCACCAGACTCTCGTGTCGTCTCTCAGGGCTCACTGACGTCTCTGTCTGCCTCTCCTCTCCTCCTCTCTGCGTGTGTGTGTCTTCTCTACTGCACGCTGTCCTCTGGTGCCCTGCTGGCCGATGTTTCCCTACATGACGGAGCTGAGGCTAAATAGCTGCGAGGGCCACATATGCACACAAATAGACGCACACAGGGGACCAGAGTACTAGGGAAACCGCAAGCACTGTTTGTTTTGCCTGTTCCCATCTCCAGTTTATGATGTAGCACAATTACATGTGATATAGACATTCAACTATATCATACAGTTACAATACAATCAACAGTTAGATATCAATTAAACCAAATGAATAAGTCCCTAGTGATTACATTCTATTGAATATTAAATCAAAAAAGAGGCTGATTTGATTTGTGCTGATATTTTGGCCATTAAGTCAGCAAACATCTGTGTTAAAACGTTATAAAAGTTATTCCTCCTTGATCTTTATCCCCACTGAATTCGTCTAAATGTATGGCCTCACAGTTGCAACCCAGCCATAAGACACTCCGTTGAAAAACTACAATTGTAATCACTTTTTTGGAACATTGTTGCTGCAGTCACCACTGACTTGTGGTGCATTTACATTGAGTACACACTCACAGCCTTCATTCGGTTTACTTTCAGTGATGCTTTGAATCCTATCCTCTTTTTTTTTTGATAAACGTGTATTCTGTAAGCATTTGTGATCCTTTACATGTTCACACAATGAGCCGTTTCATTCTTAATATGTCCTTCCTTAACCTCCATCCTGTTTGTATTTACTTGTTGTTATTTACGGCGCGTCTCCTGCACAGATCTGTGACATTGTTCGCTGTCGCTCCTCTTTTCTCTTCTCCCTCTCTCTCTCACCCTCTCTCGGACGTTTCCATTTAGCCAAAGACAAAACAAGTTAATTAGATCGGAAGTGCGGGCCTATCAATGGGGAATCAGTATTCAAATCAAGGCCTTGTCTGGACACAAACAGCAGGAAGCCAAACAAGACCCCGGCACTGCTGAATGAGAGGACAGGAGAAGACACACATGGAAAAAGAGCCTGTGTTTGCATCAGCCAACACACACACTGTTTAGGTCCTGGATCAATTAGATTTTCTTTCAAACCTGCATATATTTTAATATCAATTCATCTTTTAATGATATAACTCCCAGTTTGGTTTTAGGGGGACAGCAGTTGCCTTCATTTATTCTAGCTTTGCTCTCTTATCATGTTCTTACCATTTGTAAATGAGAGCTCTTCACTCTGTACTGTGTGAGTTTGTAAGTTAAACTCAGGGCTCTATAAACTGGGGCACTACCACTTCACAATGTTGCAGTACTGTATCCCGCATGCCGCTATTTCGAAGACAGGAGATACGGGCACTCGAAATAGCATGCAGCTTACTTTAAAGGTCAAACATTTAGCATTTAAACGTTGATAACAGTAACTTGGATCGTGATTTGGAGGATCAGGATACATTCGGTAACGTTGCCTTAACCAGATTTAATATTACAAGGTGCTTAAGTGTTATTTAAGTCCAAAGAGGGCTGAGTCTATCAAAGTAACTAGCACAGATAAACATGTGTAACACCTTTTCATTTAAAATGATTATGAACTAACTACATCCTGTTAAGATGACATTTGACTTGTGGGACAGCAGACATTTCACTATCAGGTTTCATGGGTTATAAGTTTACTCAATTCATCTCATATGAATAACAATAATGATAAATATGAATTGGTGTTAAAAATACTGCAGCTTTAAAAAAATGTGTGCATCATCTCAATATGCATAATACAAAACAAGAGAAAAATCACCTTAGCAAGCGTTGTGTTTCTTGGGTGAAAGGTCATGGGGGTAAAATCAGGAAATCCTCAATTTTTTCTCACAATTAATTTCTCTGACTTTTCACCCCTCCCTCCTCTGCCCTGAATATACCCTTTGTATCCAAGAACAGCATCCAGGAGCATTATTGCAGTTTTGCTGCTCAATTTAGTACTACAAACTATCATATTGCTTTTAGGACACTAGTAAAGTGTTTGCATGGCTTTGATTTTGAACATATAAGTGCAGATATGGAAGTCGTAGAACAGGAAAAGGAGAGGAGGAGAGGAGAGAAGGGGGAGAGGGGGTGGGGGGGAAGGCCCATTATCTCATGTGGAGGGCCACCTGAGCTAAAGACAGCTATTTGTTCCCGAATCGACCTGTCGACCCCCGCCTAATTACCAGCCAATTATTTCCAAATGGACTGCATTCACCCCACAACCTGCACACTTAAAGAGGAGAGGGACGGAATTGACTCCCTCTCTCTCTGTCTCTAACTCATTCCTTCATCCAAACCTAAACGCACACACACACACACACACACACACACACACACACACACACACACACACACACACACACACACACACACACACACACACACACACACACACACACACACACACACAAGAACGCACAGAGCGACACAAACTATTTTTTAATTTCCTCCATGGTTCTTTGGTTGTTAATTAAGTGGCCTAATTATGGTTAGATTTGACACTGAGCCTGTGTGTGGGTGTCTATGTGTGATTCTTGCCATTGTGTGTTTGATTACTTCCATCTTCACACACATGCGCACACAAAAAAAACTATGATGCAGCTCTCATATAGCTTCTCTCTCTCTCTCTCTCTCTCTCTCTCTCTCTCTCTCTCTCTCTCTCTCTCTCTCTCTCTCTCTCTCTCTCTCTCTGGCACCGCTCAGTCTCAGCAGGCCGATGTGTATCGATGGGTCCGGCATGCAGGAGCCACCCGAAGGAGAAGAAGGCTGTGCCCCTGTTCCCAGAATTCTTTGTGGTTGGCCTCCATTGTTCGCCACCACTTGTATACAGTATTGTCAGACTGATTGTGAGCCTGGGCTCTCTCCCTCGCTCCGCGGACGGCGAGAGAGCAGGCCGAGCAGAGGAGACGGAGGGAGAGGGGGGGAGGAGGAGGAGGAGGAGGAGGAAGGGAGCAGTAAGCATTGTGTCCCCTGCTCGCCATTCTCCTGCCTTCCCATCTGTTTCCCTCTCTTCCTTCCTGTTTCTGTGGGATAGTGAACAGATTAGTAATAGCTCGGCCACAGCTCCTAATAAGGGAAGTCAAGGTCGGGAAATACGATGGATGGGTTAGAGATAGCATCTGGCTGAGTGGTGCAATAGTTTTGAACTCTGACACCTAGCTGCTGGCGCTGACTTTGATCACTTTAGTATACAGTGTGTGTGCAATAGGAAATATAGTGTAGCTCTCCATCTCCTGCTGTGTTCAGTCGTCTCGTTAATGTTTAAATCAACTTGCACTTATTAACGGTTTGTCGGAGCTGACAGTTAATTTGTTCATAGGGCTGGTACTTGGCTGCATTGTCATTTACGTTGAGTGAACATAATAACACCTGCAACCACAATGCTATTGAATGCAGTTATTTAAAATAAAATGCCTAAAGTGAGCCTTTGGTTTTGTAATCAATGTCATTGATTCATTTTTCAGATGAAACCTTTAATCAAACAATTGTCAACAAAAAAAAACATAATTTCACATCCTCACATTTGAGCTGTAATCAGAAAGTGTTTTTACATTGTTGCTTGATATATTTCTTTAATTAAATCATTGATTATTAAGTTTTCTTAAATGTTCTATTATTGGACAAATCACTGTAGTCCCTGCTGGGTGATGATAAAATGTGTAATTATGGGACTAATTGAACATTTTACTCTTTAAAACAAAACCCTAAAAAAGGTCCAAAAAAATACTTTTTTACTGAAACATCCAAAAAGCTTTAACCAGGAAATAATTTAGTGTGTTTGAATGATTAAAGGGATGAGCTGATTATCAAAAAAAGGTGTCACAAATACAAAGATTCTCTTCAAGACTAAAAAAATCTGACATAATCTTAACAAAAACCTGAACATTTAAAAACAAATCCAGTATTTACTGAAGGGCTATTGTTTTGGCTTGTCTAATGTTTACAGGTGTTTTTGTTAATGTGTCCACCCCCTGTATAGCCTATTCTTCTCGTATAATATATATCCTTTTGAGTACCAGCTTAATATCCCCACAGGGATCATTTAAACTTCATCTGATCTAATCTAATATACATATTCTGGAGAAGTTCAGTGTTACAAGACTTAATGTGTCCGCCTTAGATGTGTGTGTGTGTGTGTGTGTGTGTGTGTGTGTGTGTGTGTGTGTGTGTGTGTGTGTGGTGTGTGTGTGTGTGTGTGTGTGTGTGTGTGTGTGTGTGTGTGTGTGTGTGTGTGTGTGTGTGTGTGTGTGTGTGTGTGTGTGTTAGTGTGTGTGTGTTCTGCTGGTTGTGGGCTGAGACAGGGCTGCGCACCGGCCTCCTGGCTGAGTTTGAAGCTAAGTGGATTAGCATATCTCCCATGTCAGCTCCATTCACTGTGACAGCCCGATGACATGGGACTGTGTGACGGCCGCGACCCACCTGACGTCCACGGCTCAGGCTTCCCAGCAGGTGGTCTGACTCTGGGAGGGAGGGTGAGGAGAGAGGTGGGTGGGGAGTCAGAAGTGGGCTATTGGAAGGCAAAGTCATGCTCTCAGAAGTTGTAAAGCCCTCAGGTAAGAAAACCCTTTTGTCCGTCTCTTTGTGTCATGAAGAATGGAAGTTTGCACTCTTTTTTTTTCTTTCACCTCTCAGAACTTTTTTGGTATATCATGTCCAAATCAAATAATATATTTTACGTACATTTTTGAATCTACTGTAGCATGCAACATTTGAGTAAATTGATTTACAAAATTCTTGTTCAAACTAATTCTTCATACTGAAAGAAAAGGAAACATGCTATGCATGGCCTTCAGTATAAAAGGGCAATAATCATGTGAATAAAAAACAATAGCTGTTAATATAACAAGATCATATAGTGCACACTCGTAACATATTGAATACCTTTTTTGTTAGATTTTTCAATTTGACTAGGAGTAATTTATTTCAAGTCTTTACACTGGACTGCAAATAATAGTCATATTTTGCTGAGTGGCATGCTCTAAAATAGATTGTATTATTTTAAGCATGAGACTTCTAATTGCAGCAGCTCTGCCCATTGAACTACATGAAGACCACTGCCGGTCAATTGGTTTATTATGATTTGTTCACCTTGAGTATAGTTTGCTGTTGTAACTATTTTTAATATTACAGAAATCCAAATCAAACACATTCATGCACACACAGACATAATCCCTGTCTTTTCTTGCTCACACAGGCCTTCTTGCACACACTAGCTATAGTCTACCAAGAACCACCTCACTCTGTTTCTCTCTCCCCCTCCACCCCCACCGCCATCCTCCCTCTCCTCAGTCTCGTGCCGGCCTAGCCAGGCAATGCTAACACTTTTGTCAGGGTGATTAATAGCATGCTGGATTGTCGTTAATTCAGTGGCTAATGACTGGAGGGAGCGGGCGAGAAGAAGAGAGGCGCGGAGCGGAGCGAGGCTGCACAGTAATAGACTGATGTATGGGTGTAGGCTGCTTCCAGTGGCAGAGGTGAATATCATCACCCCTCAGCCCCCTCCTCTATCCATACCAAAACCCCGGCAACTTCAGATATACAGCTACTGTAGAGTAACAGAAGCTAGGATGTTGCACACACACATTCAGGTACAGGTTACTCAGCTGACTCAGTATGTGAACATATTTTTGCACAACTTAAACCTGATAGAAAATAGACATTGTGGATTGTGTTTGATTAATACAAATTAATCAGGACCTCCAGGAAGTCACATCATTTTTCGCACAATTGCACATTTGTGACTTTCCCACAGTATTGCATATTGCACACGTTTTTTTAATTTTTAGATTAATCTATTTGTTTTTAGAAAAAACATTGATGCTTAAAGGCACATTGTCATTTGACGGGTGCTCGTAAAAGTGGCTCTCTTTTGAAAAAATATAGCTGGCATTGAAAACAGATTTAACCAGACACCGAAAAATATTGCAGGGTATTTTTGTTGTTATTCTATTTACAAGGTCATGTATTGTCAGAT